>NW_024349519.1:11797475-12397475 GCF_902729225.1 Pteropus medius | reverse complement strand
TGATGCTCAAAGTGTCCACAGGGCCTTCTCATGACTTTTGTGGGCTCTAGTTGCCTCTGAATGCCCACCTGTGCCCACCATATCTCCTCCTGTGACTCTTCCTGACCCTCTGGCTGGCCTCATAAACTATGTGCATGCAATCTGGCTTTCAATGAGGCAGGCCAGAGAGGCAGGGAATTAACGTCTCTGGGAGTATCACTCAGCAATGAAGGATGAGCACTGAAAGATGAATACTATGGATTCCTCACTCCTCATCTGGAATGACTTTGAGGCATATTTTCACCTTACAATCCAGAGTTACCCAGCAGGGCTGACCCTCTGTTGCCCACAGTGGTGAACTGCTTGATTACGCACTATTGACTCTGGGCACTTCTCTGTCCTCTTCCCATTCCCCTCTGGTACTTCTTGGGATCACCTCCCAAATAAACTACTTGCATGCAAATCCCTGTCTCAAGATCTGCTTCTGGGGGAATCCAAAATAAGGTAAGCTTCCTGTTCTTTCTGGTCTCCTGAGGGTGAACCTTTCGAAATGTATAAACTGCTTATATCCTTTCTCATCTGCTGCCATACTTTCTGTCTTATCCTATGCCATATTCCCCCAATGCTACCTGTATATAATCTTTCAAAACAGACATGGAATTATAAATAAACCTCCTTGACCCAGAAGACACAAAGGGATAATAGACACCTGGATAAAAAGTCCCTCATCTATTCTAGGAAACAGGTGTAATGATAATCACATTTTGTATTTACTAAAATCTTTCCTTCCAAGGAGTTCAAAGTGTTTCTTATGAATCTCCCATGGTAAGAGCAGGACTGGCTTCTAGTACAGCTCGCTGTAAATTATCAAAAGCATAAATTATATGAAGCTAGCTTTTAGAAACTATTCTGTTTCCTCTTCAAGAGGCCTCTCTGCTCCCTTGTACCCTGACACCTGGGCCCCTTCCTGTTGCCCTATTTCTTTTTTCACCCTTACTTCATTCCTCCCATACTGACTCATGCTTAACCATCTTTCAACCAATCTCAGCTTAAGGGGTGATTATTAATATTATTAACGTGGCATAAGTTTTCCCAGGAATATTTGCATTTCAATAAGACACACTTACAAAATGAAAATCCAAAGAAATGAAATTGAAGGATCATAGGCAAATAAGAATTTTTGGTCAAAGATAGTATTAAGCCATTTGGTAATCTATATGATCTCAAGCTAATTGATTGGAAACTTTCAAAAGGAAAAACATGGGTCTGTGGAGCTCCAGCCATTTCTGTTACAGAGACAGGTTTAAAAAACAAAAATGGAAACAGAAATGATGAGGTTCCATTTAAAAAGTTCTATACATTTGATTATCAAGAGTGAGTTATAAGTGTGTGTTTTAGTTTAAGCTTTCTCGAGTATTTCTTGAGTGCAAGGCACTCCTGAGAGGTAGAGAGAATAGAATGCAAACTAGTGAACATGTTTCCTGTCTTTGTGAAGCTTACGTGTGATATCTTCTCTTTATCTCTGGGTTGAAGAATGAAGACTTCATCTCTCAAAATGAGCTCCAAAATTGGCCACAGAATATAAGGGGGACTCTCGATCTGATTGGAATTTAGATCATCTGATAGTTAAATACTGCACTTCCAATTAGGAGGGTTTTAAAAAGGCATCCTTTTTTTTTTTTTCTTAAACCCCTCACTCAGGAAGAAAGAGAATAGTACTGGTAGAGCATAAAAAAGCCACTCCCTTCCACAACTTCTTTTCAAAATTAATGGTGGCGAGAGGATAGAAAATTCTCCCCAAATATGTCTCCCTTAAAAGACGTGCTCCACCAAAGAAGGATATTGACTGAAAAATAGCACCAATATATTGTTTTTCTCTCTTCCTCCCAAATATGAAACAGCAACTTCAGAAAAAAAAAAAAGTTATGCCAGTAACTTAGCAACACAAACAACCAACATCAAACCGAAAAGGAATTTCCCTGCCTGAGGGATGAGAGCTCCCTCTTTGCTGGGTATAGTCAGGTCTTTCTGTCGGAGACTACTGTTAAACGCTACCTCTCAAGACTGTGGAACAAATGCTTTGTTAGTCCAGTTCCCCAGAATGTACTCAGAAGAAGGCTTATTTTCAAAAGGTTTAAAGGCTGGAGAAGCAGCCACCCTGTGTTGGGGCTTTCTACATCCCCAGGCCTTCCCTGACCAGATTGATTCAAACTCTATAAAAAAAAATATATAATTTTTTTTCCGGCAACCATAACAGCTATTTCCATAAAGAGGTCCAGATGTTTAATTTTTCCAAAAGAAATTTTAACAAAAACAAAATAAAAGTAACTGAGGAAGGATCATTTTTCCATTGACTTCTTAACCCAAATGGGACTGGTTAGGCCAGTCAAAACCACAGATCCACTTCCCTCAAGCACTCATCTTTTCGTCTCTTAGTTTCTGCCTCCACACAGGTGCCTTCCCAGAATGCCTCTGGCCAGGCGCTTGCAGTCGCTGTATTTAATTATAAGAAGCTGTTTTTCAAGGGCCATCTGTGGACAGCCGTAGGTTGTCACACTTTTTCTCCAGTGCTCTGGACCTAATAATAAGTAGTACATGGTTTCATCAGCTTGAGCTACATTTTCCTAAGTCAGTTAGGAAATCCCCTCATCCTGTGGCCTGTAAAAACAAATGCAGACTCAGAAAGAACAGGTTTTCAAATAGGCATTGACCCATTTGTATCTCCCAAAGCAAGAAGGGTCAGTTTGGGGAGATGAGAATTAATTGGGTTAAGTGATCAGAGTAGGAAGCAGTCATTTAAAATAACATCAATCCAGCCATAAAGTCATGCCTTAGAGTTTTCATTTCTCTCCCAAGCAATTTTGATGTCTGGCCTTAGAAGGAGTCTCTCCTGAAGATTCTAAACTTTCTTATGATTTTTGTTAGGATTAATTTCTGTGAGAATAGTAGAGGTTGTAGGCCTCTCTCTGAGCAGTAGGATACTTGAACACCTACCTGGACCTTTCTGCCATCCAGCACCATAAAAATAAGAGATGCCTGTGGGTGTCCCATAGCTTGTTTGGTTAATGCAATGGCTCATAACTAAAATGCCAGTTTAACCACCAGTTTGTTTTGCTGGTGTTTGGTTTATACATAAACATGAGTGGGAAGGGACCAACATTTTTTTTTTAAGTACAAATTTTATTTTTATTACTGCTGCTTTGTTTTTTATTTCAAAGGAATGGCATGGACTCAGGGTACAACAGCTGTACTCAAACCAGCTGGAAGTCCCCCGATTTTGACCTTCTATTTCTTAAAAAGGGGTTATGTGTTGAACATTCAAGTGCTGTTAACCATCTTTATTTTATTTGCCTTACAGCTCCTTGTAGAGCAGAATCCAAGACCACCTCCTGCTAAGACAGATGGAAAGGGTTGGGACTGAGGAACTGGCAAAGACAATTTCGAGGAGATGGGCTGCTACCCTTAGACCCTGCTTACTTGTTCTTATTATCCAGGGGCACATTGAAGTTTTGTTTCCGTGTCCTTCCTGTCCTCTGACTAGCTCATAGATTATATCCCTGAGGAATATAGTTTTGGTCCAGCCCGGCTTATTGTCCTAATATGTTGTATCTATCAGAGGTGAAAATGGAGCAATTGGGGTTATAGTACACATGAAGTAGATACTTAGTAAGTACTGACTGACTTACATTTTGGGTCACGAAATGATATGAATGATGAATGAGTGTTCCCAAGGAAAATACCTTCAGTCTCTACATTATTTCCCAAAGCCATTCAATTTTTTTCTAAAAGATCAGATACACAGGCCTAACAATCAAAATTTAACCCCCAAGGTGGACCTGGAACAAGATGAGTTTGGGGAGCATTGAATTCTCTTCTTTGTTTTGTGTTCATTAATGTTTTTTAATGTAAGCTCTTTTATCAATTAAAATCCTGAGTCTTTTGGGTGACAGTGGTCATTTAGTGATAAACCATGGTTTATGAGGGTAAATTTGAACCCAGATGAAATAACTTAGTAACAGTTTAGAAGATAAATTTTTCCAAATGATCTCATCATTTCTCCCAGACAAGAGGGAATTGAGCCTGATGTTAGTTTCTGTGATCCAGAATGGTTTCCTACTGGGAAATCTGGCCTGAGCCAAGCATATTTTTTGACCATATGTTATAGATGTGGAGTGAAAGGGGTTAAGGAAACCAATCCAATATGCAGCATCTTACGCAGAAGACAAAGCTGAGGCTGACTTTCCCAGTAAGTTGTTCATTTGAAGGGCTTGGGAAGTCAATGAAAAAGATCTGTGCATAGGATAATAAGATGAAAACCAGTGAGATCAGGCTAGAGTGAAAGTCCAAAACAGAGAATAAGTGGCAAAGTTGAGAAATAGCCTGAATGGTGAGAAGGTAATGGCAGCAACTTTTTATGGGGTGGTAGTGGTTTTGGGTGTGGCCCTGGAGAGAGCTATTAAATGCCCGAACTTGGTGTGAACACATCTTAAATTTGTTTCTAGGAAAAACAGATTGGAAAATCAATTAACTTAGAATTGTGGGAAGATGAAAACAATGAGCAGGATCAAAAGAACAAGAGAAATAGAATACAGTTAGAAGGTGGCTCATCCCACTGTAGTAAAAACATCTCATAGAATGCAAGTGATTTTGTAGGAGTACAATCAAGTTTCCAGAATAAATAATTTCTAGTCTCCTATCAGTGTGCATAGGCGTAAGGTGTAATCCTGGGTTAGTTGGAAGGAGTAGCAGGATTAGCAGCCTGAATGCAAGCTATTCAATAATTGCCCTGGAGGGGAAAGACTTGAATTTTTATTTTATTTTTATAGAGTTTTTCTCTAAGTTACTAAGCGTAAACTGTATTCAAGATACTGGACACAGAAGGCATAGACCCAAATATCACTTGATCTAACTCATGGTGAATGATGATGCCTTGCAGGCAGGGCCCAGAAATGTGTTGCTTCACGGTTGCATTTATGATAAGTTTCTGTATTTATAATGTTTATTCTTTCTGATATAAACAGTTTATTAATTTCAAATTATCCTACTCACCAGTACTTTTAATATAAATCTAAATCTGTTTCTTAAAAATGCATGTTTTACCTAAATTTATTCTCTCTCTATATATGTTAATTTAAATGTGAACGAAAATCTATTTTTTTCTACTATTCTCATAGAAATATACATGCTCATTAAAAAAAACCTGCAAGTTATTTTGTATACAAAGGTATACATACTTAAAATTTTTCACTAATTATCTCCATGCAAGATGATAATCATCATAGTTTGGGTCAATAAATGTCCACAGGATACCTATTATAGGTCAAGCTCTGGGCCAAGTTATGGGGATAAAACAATGAATAGAGCACAGCTGCTTTCCTCAACTGAACGTCCATATTGGAGTCATTTAGAAGTCTATTTAAAAATATAAACAACTCTGTTCTCCTAGAATACTGATAAGAATCCTTGATGAATACACCAAGCTCAGAATTACTCAGCTCTAGAGTGCCAAGAACCCTTTCTTATCAAGTTTTACATACATGGGTGGTTTCTAGTACCCTACAGAATTTTACAACTCTTATAATTGTGGCTATTGAAAAGGCTTGGAGTGGCATGATTTTGCCTATGTGAATGGCAAGGAGTCAAAAATAGTAACATCGTTATTCTAAAGAGGTTGTAATGTTTCCATGTCTACTGTTCACTTATGGGGGCAGTGATCAGCAAGAGTGTCATATGTAGGAAGAAAAGTTAATAAAGACCTGTATACACATTAAAATGCTTAATAATTTTAACAAACTATTATGAATATATTACCTGTTTATGGGATTATATAGTGAACTCTAATCTCTTTAAAGACTAAATTATTCATCTTTACCAGGGAGCATTAACTTTTCTTGAATCTTATTTACAGTCCTTATAGGTAATTAACTATGTATAATATTACAGAGCAGTTGGAACATTTTACATGCTACTTTGGATTCTCATTCATTCATTCTTTCATTCATTCAACAAACATTATTTTGCACGCATCATATGCCAGCTACCATACCGGATGCTGAAGTAACAGACATGCTTCCTGCCTCCCAGAGCTTACAGTCTAGCAGCAAACAGACAGTTAAGCAGTGTCTAATGGTGAAGTATAATGAAAGGACAAGGTGCTGGGAGGACATTTAGCAGGAGTCACTGTCTGGTCCTGTGTGGTGGGCAGAAAATATCCATGAGGAAATGGCTTTTCATAGGAGATCTAAAGAATACATGGTGTGGAGGGTGAGTTATGCAGGAGACAGAGTGTTCCACTTTGAGAGGAAATAGCCTCTGCAAAGGCCCAGAGGCAAGCAGTAACTCAATATATACACGAGAAGCAGAAAGAAGTACAGAAGTCAGTAGGACTGGTTTGTAGAATGTGAAGTGGTAGATAGTGGCCTCATCCTGAAGAGCCTGACTGGGCTGTAACTTTTTATTTTAAGGAAAATAAAAAGCTATTGAAGGGTTTTAAACAGTGCAGTGACTTACTCATATTTCTGTTTTTGAAAGATCTTTGACTGCAGGGCAGAGAACGAGTTAGAGAAACACTAAACTGGACACAGGAGACCAGTTAAAAGTGTTGTCGCCGAAGTTTAGATGAGAGATGCTGATCTCCCACGCCAGCCATCAGCAGACTACAGCCTAGGGGCCAGATCTGGCCTACTGCCTGTTCATTTGCTTGCATATTTCTGTGGCTGCTTTTGTACTATAACAGTGGAGTTGAGAGAGAGACTGTTTGGCCCACAAAGCTTCAAATATTTATGATCTGGCCCTTTGCAGGAAGAGTTTGACAACCCCTAGACTACCCAAAGGTGGTGGCAGTGGGGAGAACACATAGAAATGAGAGTTATTTAAGCAGGTTTACTCAATGGAAGTTGATGACCAATTGGGTGTGGCTTGCACAGCTGGGAGGATGAGAGTGCCATTGTCTGCGATTGCTATTGTGAAATGATGTGTCTATGTATCCATCTATGTATGCACGTGTGTGTGTGTGTGTGTGTGTGTGTGTGTCTGTGTGGCAGCTTCATCTTTATGAGGAAAGTTAGAATTCATTATGTACTTCTGCTGAAAAATGGCTTTGGTGAGCTGTAGTGTATAACTATTTTTATGTACTTAAATACACAGAGGTCATTTTCAATATTTCTTCATAACTTCAGAAAGTGTGAGTTGTATTTTACATACTTATTAAGTAAGGTGCATAGAGGGAGGAGGATTTTGATTCTCTGTATATACGGTCAGTCTAAATATCTGATCTAACACAATTCCTATTTGATCTCAGAGGTCTTGTTAGGAAACAGGACATTTCAGTGAAATAAAGCCTTCCTCTCTATCTTCTTCTCTGAAACTAACTGAGAGATGGTTTCCTGTATTGGGAAGGATCTCACTCTACAAGTTAGTGATTTATGATTCTGTTAGTTGCATCTGTTTCTTTTGCTTGCAGCCAATTCATGTTGGTTTTAAAGAAATATAAGTGCAGCAGGAGAAGAAACATTGAAAAGACAGAGGAAAGAAGACTTCGGGATATGGTAAGGGCGAGAAGAATTTAGGAAAACAGAAGCTATCTGGATCTGAGGGAGGAAAAGGGCTGCTCAAAATACAAAGACCAGAAAGGTAAAGAAATAAGAGGAGTGGAGGAAAAGGTTTTGCAAAACTTTGTTGAACCAGGCCTGAATCCAGTCCAAATTGACCCCTGATCTCATCCAAATACTGTCCGGCCCCTTTACAGTTTGTAAGATGTGATGGGAACCGCAGGCCAAAGTGGTGTGGCTGGAGGCCATGGGCCTTGGGGAAGCATCTTGCCAGTGGGATGATGTGGGAAGACAGAGTGCCGAGCTGGCCAAACGCTGGTCTCTAATGCTATGTAATGAAGGCTAAGTGACAGACGGATATCCACTTAACTGCTGATTCCATCTCTCCACACCCTGTTATCATCCTTTGACTGCTTTGTTGAAGGCAAATTTTGCCAGAAAATATGTTTTAGCTTACTTGATTGTTTTTGGTTGTCAGTCATTAAACAGCTTCCTTTTTCCTCTCGGTGAATGTCAAGGTAAAAGCTTGACGTGATGCCATTCTGGAACTGTTCATCTTATCATTCTCCAGAGATTTCAGATGGTGTTTGAGGAGACTGTCAAGAGGGAGTATTGACTCTGAAGACAAAGAGGTGATTTCCATATGGAGAGGCCATCTGAAGTCTGAGAGGCTTTTGTGTGTGTGTGTGTGGGTGTGTACGTGGGTGGGTGTGGGTGTGGTATTACAGAGCTACTGGGTACAAATGGCTTATCTGTATGATCACTTGTCTTTCCTTGTGGGTAAGCTAGTGTTGCACTTGTTCCAATCATTTTGGCTTCTGTACTCTTGTTTGTGGGAGCTCAATAAATCCTCGGCCATTGGGGCTTGAGATTAGAGGGTTCCAAGAAATACAGGAAGCAAGTGGTAGCTCGGAAGCTAAAAATTAGAAATAAATTCCTTCTCATGAACTCTCACACTTTTAGAAGAAGTAAGAATCTCTCTTTTCTAAAACGAAACAGAAACACCTCCGCTTTGGGTTATTTTTTCCTTATTTATGGCCTTTTAAACATTAATGACTTTGTCTAACCCATGTAAATACAATCAAATCAGAGAGAACTCTGGAGATCAAGAGCCAGGATATTCATGTGCAGTCTTTAAGAAATTGCAAATAATTTCGAGGCGATTCCATGCTGTGTAGGAAGAAACAGAAACAGAAACAGCCCTGAGAGTGGGAGCCTGGATGAGTGGTGGGTTTCCTGAGAGTCCACAGCCTTATTTTCCATCACTGTGAGAAACAGCCCCCATTTCAGTGAGGAGAATGCATTGAAGGCAAATGAATGAGATATTTTTCTAATAAGTTTCATTTGCTACTATGTTGAGCTCAGCCACCTTATGCCCTTTATTCTTTCTTTGCCTTTCCCTCTGCCTCCTTCTCTTTTTTTCTGTCCCTTTAATCGAGTATTATTATAAGTCGAACCCAAGTAAGTGTGGGGATTACATGCCTTTATGGAACCTACTATTTACACTTCTGGAAATTTTTTTCTTATGTTCTTAATTCTTAAAAATGCTCTGTGTATAATGTCTCCTAATTAGATTACTATTTCTTTGTGAATTACTATTTATTTTTTTGTGTGCAGAGTGTATCCAAAGTAAATGTTGCAAAAAAATAACTGCCATAATAATGTTGATACTTCTCATAATATGTAAATTCGAGATCTATGGAAAGTTCATTATAAGTATAAATTGCTATCATGTCAGGTCAACATAAAATTTTTTATTTAATATTATACAATGTGGAGATGCTTTGAGTAGTTTCCAAAATTCCTGGAGGACTGTCCAAAAAGTTTTGTTTGTGAAGGTTTGTCTTTCAGGGGTTCTAGCTGCAAAGGTTGTTGCCCCAAAGGGGAGCTTTCCAAGAGAGCCCTCCATCTTGGAGAAAGGAAAGCATAATTTCTGGGCGACACCCTGTCTATTTTAAATCATCGAAGAAGGGAAAAATATTTGTCTCCAAGACTGTAATTTTCCAGATGACGCCATATTGTTGCACAGTTGCCATACCATGAGAAAGAGCATTCTTGTGGTTTCTGTACTGAAAATCCTGTAGGAATGCGATTTCTGGCATCTCTTCATAATGAATCCAAGCTAGTATAGGGAAGAGAAAGGCCAACCAGATAGAGTTTGTGGTCTTTTGGCATTTTAGAAAAGTTCGTTTAACGCGGCATTTTTTTTTTTTTATAGGACTTCTCAGTGTATGAAGTGTTGAGTGGGACAGATGATGAGGAGTAGGGGGTGGAAATATTAGTCCAGGTCAAATCCCAAAGTGGTAGTCTGGTCAGACATCCAGACTTTTATGTGATTATTCTCTCATAAAAATAATTTTGAACCTCCAATTTTGTCCTTTAGTACACGTATAAATATCTCTTTTCAAAATTAAATTTTGATAGCTAGGGACTACAACTAAGTATGCATTTTAATAAAAATAAAAGTGACTTAGATGAGTAGATAGATATTCAATAGTTCTTCAGATGGAGTTTGGTTCCTGTGAAAACCTGCTTTCTGGATCTGAGCCGAATGTCATGTTTAAGTCAGTAATGACCTGGTTTAGAAAAAAAATTATGCAGAACTCTTTTTTTTTTTTTAAATAGGAAAATCAGAATGATTTTTAAAACTCTGGCACCATTATGTCCAGGTAACATTTTTTTCTTTAATTTAGAAAATTACTTTACCTTTGAATAACACATTTTAGAAAAAATATTTCTTATATGAAGTTTTTCCCTCTGAGGTGAAGATATTGATAAGGCGGTCACAATGTCTTAAAAGGCTGTTTAACACCAACACATATAAATTACTTTGAGAGTAATACTTTTGGAATTAGGAGACATTTCCTGGGCATTTCTAACACCAAAGTGTAGAACCAAATTGATCTAATCAAATAACTGAATTACGAATGAGTTAAATCTCATTCATGGCAGTCTGTATGCCTTTTTGCAAAGTGTTCTTCAAATACAACTTCTCTCTTTCTGTCTCTCCCCTATCTTGTTTTCTGTCCATCTCTCTTTCCTACCTCCTCTTCTCTCCTCCTCTCCCCTTCATCTCTCTTGATGGCGATTCAATAGAAAAATAGGAACAACCCAAACTCAGGCCCCAAGCTTGCTCTGCTTTCCTGCTCCACGCTGCTGTGGGTAGGTTGGGGAGATAATGAGCTTGGCCCCAAGGGGAGGGCGTGGAGAGAGCATATGGTTTCTCTGGCAGTTATGGGGAGCAGTGTTGACAGGCTTGGGAGAAAGCCGAGGTCTGAGTCTCTTGTGCCAGTAGGAGGACCGCAGTGACTGACGCAAAGCTCTGAACAGCAACAGTGAAGGAGGGGGCCTTGGGAGTCTCTGGAAGGTCTGGATTTAATGCGTAGTTAAACTACTCAAGAAAATAACCTTTAAATGGAAAAATCCCTCTTTTTGTGCTAGGGAGGGTAGTCTCTACCTTTTAGGCTATTCTTTGTAAATAAGAAAACTGTTAATTCCTTTCACTAGTATCGTTAATGTAACTAAGGAATTTTAAATGCCAGGAAGAGATCTTTTGTTGAGTCATAACTTTTATTAGATTGATGGAAGAGGGAGAATGTGCACAGCTAGATCCTACTTGTCATTTGAAAAATGTGGACATTTAAGAGAGAGGTGGATAATATTTCTGAATATTTCTATAGCTATGGAGAGAAAAGTGGCAAATTAAGAAAAGGATATTAAACAGTTGGGGAAATGGAGCTCAAGACTGTACTTTCCAGTTTTCATGAGTAAATTAAGAAAGAGACTTCTGTTTTTGAGAAATAGTGGCTGTGCATATGTGAGAAGAGGGATCTTCCAGGTAAGCTCTACCCTGAGGCTCTTGAGTAGGCTCTTCATCTGCTGCATGACTGTTGGAGAAGAGGCTGTCAGCAGCCGAGTTTCCTTCCAGAAGAAAGTGGCTCTTAGGGTGTCCCTAAGCAAAAGCAAGTTAGAAACTACTATTTAGTGATGCCATAATGCCAGGCCCTGACACCTGGCACTTTAGAGAGCCAGTGGGAAGAAGAGGTAGATAAGGGGTCTTTTCATCGGAAACTTTTGGTCCCCTCAAGGGCTAATCGGGGTTACACACCATAGTCCATTCACATTATGGGTCACTAAAGATAATTTGCTACATCCTGTTTTCATTGTGCCACTTATTCTGCCTGTTCTGCTTTTTTCTTGGGTCATTATAAACCTGGACGACAAATTCTCACAAAAACCTAAGAGACCTAAGAGAAAGACAGCCAGAGACGAGGCAGAGGTTATTGTGTTTAGAATCATGGTCGGATTCCTTTAAGCCTCTGCCTGATTTTCTTTTGGGTTGGCCTGTTTCCTTTAATATCCTGGACAATATAATTATTTGCATGGCTGGTCAGAAAGAAATGGCAGACTTCAATAAAAGTACTACTTCAATTAAAGTCACAGAAAGAAATAAGAGAGTATCACAATTATAAGTCATCTATTTGCCAGCTGGGCGAGTATATGTGCTATCTCTGCCTGTTGGCCATCCAAAGAGTTTTCAAGGATTAACAAGAAGAGTTAGTGAGAAGATCTGTGGTCACAGAGGAATTTGCTACATATCTTGTGGGCTTTTCTGGAACTAGGTTTGTTTTAGGGGAAAATGTGAGACTGGATCAATGCCACTCGCGGAATCTTGATACCTTGATCTCAGCTACATCTACAGGCCTGAATTTAAACCTATGTCAGATTGGACGTCTCTTCTGATGACAGCTCGACCAAAATATTATGAAATAATGGAAGAAAAAGTACAACTTAATGATAGAGAATTAGCCTCTGAATTTCTGGTTCACCCCTCAAAATGGAAAAAATAAGTACAATAGTTAATGATCTTTTTGTAGCTCGTAGGAGCAAAATCGTGAATGCAGTTTTACTCACTGCAATTCTTGATGCAAAGATTTTAAAAGTTATAATAAAAAACCAACTAAAATTATGTATTACAGATAGTCTTTGATTCCTAGAAGTATTGATGTGGTCTTGGAATGTATCACATTTTCTTGAAATTGCTAAATTTCCAGGAAAGAGTCATCTCTTTCTGGGAAGGTCGGGTGCTGCACGATGTGGGATTTGACAAGGGTAGATCAATTTGTTAAGATTTAATAATCTGTGCTTATTTAACAAGTGGGGGCAAACAAAAAATGGCAAATTATGCAGAGTTTTTATTATAGTTATTAGAGTTAAAAAGCAGTCCCAGTTTGCACCTGTGTACAGGTTTTCTCCTTTCGGGGGTGGTGCTGATGTTTGTTTCCAAACAATTTCATTCATTTTCTTAAGTTGAAAAGAAAAAAAGTCCAATATTGAAAAATTAGCTTCCTCGTGTGACCTTTCACAAACTGAAGACTATGCAAGGATTTAATTGTAATGGACTCGGGAAAAATCGAGCCCTCCTTCTGTTACAGTGCAATTAAGTACCTGTCAAACTCAGGCAGCCCTTAATTTTCCTCGAGTGAAAGTACTTGATGAACTTAAAATTAATCCTACCCTCTGGCTTTCTTTATGAAAGCCCTATAATTAGAAGTAGAGGTTAATCCAAACTTAAAATATATATTTTTTTCTTTTCTGGAAACATTTTTACTTTGACAAAAGCTGTAAAATTTTGTACTTAGCGTTGGGCAGAGCAACATCAGTTTTAATCAGCACCAAAGAGCAGACATTTTTGGAGCTGTGATTGCAGAGATGGGAGGGGATGCATATTATTAGCAGTTGTTATCCATGACCTTGCTGCTCAGAGTTGGTCCAGGCACCAGCAGCTTTGGCCTCGCCTGGGAGCTTATTAGAAAAGCAGAACAGGTCCTGCTCCAGACCCACTGAATCAGCAGTTGCAAGTTGTTAAGAACCCCAGATGCCTTGAATGCACATTAATGAGTAAGAAACTGGTTTGTAATGCTGACTGACTTGTTGTAGAAAAGATGAACTTCGAAGAAAATAAGTTGACTTTGTTCTTAGGTGAAGAAAAGTTTATAAGTTAAAGTGCAGTCAGTTTTATTTCTTGGATCTTAAAATCTAGGCAACTAGTGTTGCCAAAAGAAATTTTGAAGCTTGCTCCTACCTCCAAGGGTTCTCATGGGAAATGGCTTTGATTTAGATTCTGAAATATCTTTTATTGTTTCCTGATCTGGAGAAGGAGTGAAATCGCTGGTCCACAGGGCAGATCTGGCTCTTGGTTATATTTCTCACAGGAAATGTAATTTCCATGCAAGGGTGTCTGACTGAAAGTAGTTGCTCAGTAAGTATTTTTTGAATGAATCATTGAATACATTCAGGTCATAGCTAGTTTTGTAAAACAAAATTCACATAAGGTACCCCGTCCTTGACTCCCTGTCTCTGTCCTGGGCTACCAAAATATTTGTAAATACCTCCATTGTGGTGCCTCTTGTTTTGTGATAATTTAGTTTTTTACTCTCTCTTACCATATGATGAGTTATCTGAAGTAGTCTGTGTTTCCTAGAGTCTTGTGCAGGGCTGGGAATGTTTGCTTACTCAAAAATTTGTATTTTTAAAATCGTGGTAAAATATGTATAACATAATATTTACTGTTTTAACCATTTTCAAGTATATGTTGAAATATACATTTCGAGTATACATAAGTAGCATTAAGTACATTTACATCGTTCTGCATCCATCCCCATTATCCATTCACAGAACTTTTTTTTTATCTTGCTAAACTGAACCTTCATGCCCACTAAATAACTCCCCAATCTCTTTTTCCCCCAGCCTTGACAGCCATCATTCTACTTTCTGTCTCTCTGAATTTGACTACTCTAGGTACCTCATATAAGGCTCATACTCTAAGAATCACACAGGATTTATCCTTTTGTGACTGGTTTATTTTCCTTAACATAACATCCTCAAGGTTCATCCATGTTGTAACATGGATCAGAATGTCTTTCCTTTTAAAGGTGAATAATACGTATTTCATTGTGTTTATATACCGCATTTTGTTTATCCATTCATCTGTCAGCGGACACTTGGTTTGCTTCCCCCTTTTGGCTACTGTGAATAGTGCTGCTATGAACATGAGTGTACAAATATCTGGTTGAGTCTATGCTTTCAATTCTTTTGGGAATATGCTCATTGGAGACATGTCTATTCAAATCCTTTGCCCATTTAAAAAAATTTTTGTCATTGTGTTGTAGGAGTATATATATATATAATACATATGTCCAGAACATATGTAAAATACATATATAAAAATACTGGATATAAATTAATAAATATATACATATGTATATATAGTCTGGATATTAATCCCTTATCAAATATGTGACTTGCAAATATTTTCTCCCATTCCATGGGTTGCCTTTTCACTCTATTGATAGTGTTTTTTGATGCACATAAGTTTTTATTTTGATATAATTCAATTTACCTATTTGTTTTTGTTATCTGTACATTTGGTGTCATATCCAGGAAATCACTGCCAAATTCAACTTTTCCCCTGTTTTTTCCTGAGTTTTATGTCTTACATTTAGGTCTTTGATCCATTTAGCCTTACTTTTAGAGTATGTATTTTGACTTAATTTTTGGTATAAGGTGTAAGGTAAGGGTCGAATTTCATTCTTTTGTGTATGGATATCCAGTTTTCCTAGTACTACTATCTTTTCCCCATTGTACCCTTGCCAAAATCATTTGACTATATATATGAGGGTTTATTTTTGGAATCATTATTCAATTCGTTTATATATCTGTTTATGCCAATACTACACTGTTTTGATTTCTGTAACTTTGTAGTAAATTTTGAAATCAGGAAATATAAGACCTCTAAGTTTCTTCTTTTTCAATATTGCTTTGGCTATTTGAGGTCCCTTGAGATTCCACATGAATTGTAAGATTATTTTCCCATTTCTTTAAAAAATATCATTGGGATTTTTATAGGTCAACAATGTTTTTTGAATGCGTGCATGACTGAATAAAAGAATGAATTTTAAAAGCTACTTATTCCTAAAATCTAGTTAAGGAAAGCATGTTAGTTACAAAAAGATCTTTAGCAATGATGACCTAAATAATGTAGAATATTTCTCCATGAAAGAGATACTTTTTTCTCTACAAGTAAAATTTTGTTTAGATTTATCTTCCTATTTCTATTTTTCAAAAGGATTTGGCACGAATCAGAATTAAAAGAATGATAAAGGAATAAAAGTCGAGCAATTTGAAAAGGTGGTAGAGAATAAGAAGTTAAATGGGAGGAAGGAACGACCCTTCTATTTTGTGCATTAAGGTTCGTTTTAAGTTTCCTGGCAACTGAGCAAAGAGGCAATGTAGCATTTCAATATGAAATAAGAGCAAATTGTCTCTTGTTTATCAAGAGAGAAACTGTGAGTGCTTACCTTTTATCTCTACCTCTACCTGTGCCAGCCCTGATGGCTAAGTGTGTGTGTGTGTGTGTGTGTGTGTAGTTTTTTTCACTTACTATGGACAATACTATATGCATTGTTCTGTAACTTGCTTTATTCAGTTAATATACAGCTTAGACATCTTTATTTTTGTATAGCCATATATATAGATATACATAAAAATTAAAGAGTACAAAATATTTAATTATATGAGTATAGCATACTATATAACATTCGTGTTGTTTTATAGTTTTGTTCTTACTATTTTCTCTGAACATCTTCGCATGTATATTTTTAAGCCTTTGTGTGACAGCTGTCTTAGGGTAAATTCCTAGAAGTAGAATTGCTGACTCATAGAATAAACGCATATAAAATTTTTATTTATGTTGCCAAACCACCCTCCAAAACATTGCATCAGTTTATACTCAGTCAGTAGTATGTGAGAGTGTCAGTTTCTTTAAACTGCTGCCAATATTGGAGATCATCAGATGTTTAATATTTGCCAATTTGTTGGACAAAAAATTGTATTTTGTAAATTTGATTTGTATCTTGTAATTATAATTATGGTTGGGCATTCTTTTGTTCTTTTTTGGTCCTTTTATAACTTCTTTAATGAACTATCTGGTTTTCTTTACCCATTTTTATATTAGGTTGTTTACTGTTTCTTTTCTTTTTCTTCTTTTTCTTTTTTTTTTTTTTTAATTTGTAAGGTCCATTTATAAAGGAAATGAATTTTTTGTCGTAAATGTTACAATTTGTCTTGGTGGTTTGTTTTTTTCAGCTTTCCACACTGCTCATTTAGGGTTTGGCTATATTTTGTCTGTTAAGTGAGATACCATTCATCTACTTGGTTTTATATTCTAACTTATTTTTTCTATTCTTCCTATTGGTACCAATTTATACCCCTTCCCAGATTTGTTTATCTCCACATATCCCTTGAATATGACCTCATGTATAGTGTTTCAAACTCTAGGGAAATTTAATTCAGGATAGAACTTATTACTTTGCAATTGTTTTACCTGCAGCTTCTATGCTACAAGTTAAATAATAATTATTATAAGTAAATAAAATATTTAGTATTTGTTTCAAAGTTATGCCTTGTTTCTAGAGGAAGAACTTCTTTTAAAAAGTAAGTCTTGGTGCCATATCGAAATACAGTAGTGAATTCTTTGTTTTTCCTCTAAGAGATTTCTGTGGAAATCTTCATAGATAAATATGAAGATATATACTGGTAAAGAGAGATAAGTACACATATCATGAAAACTGAGAGGCACAGAGCCCAATTTTTGCTAGCGTTTGCATCACAAATTAAATGACGGATATGAAAGGTGGAAAAAGGTAATGAAAGCACCATTCTTGTGCTGGACACTCTACTAGGCTATGCTGTGAGGTTAGGTATATGGTTAAGTGTGTTCATGAGCAAAAGTTATATATGCATACAATTTTTTTTGAGGATGGGGAGGCTTCAAGAACCTACTCAAAGAAAAAGTAGTTTCCACAGCCAATGAAAGCCACTTACATGTTCACAAATGCATACTTTCCTTCAAGGACACAGGAGAAGCCTTGAAAGAGCTGGACATTTTCTCTTTCAACTGTCACAAGCTAGTACTTTATTTTTGACAGAGAAATTGTGTTCTTCCTATATAACCCCTACGTCCATAAACATACTTTCAATTTCTTATGAAAACAGAATATATCTTTCTTTTCTTCAAATTAATGAAAATGTTCTTTTTCCTCTTTTGCCCTTAAGTTTTCCAGTTTTGGAAATGATTTAATCTGATATTTTATTTTTATTTTAAAAATTTCGGGCATGCTGAATATGCCTTATCTTTATAATAACCTTCACTCTTGAATCAATAAGATATGGGTATTTTGTCCATAGTCAAGCATTAAAAAGTGGACTTTTACATTCTATGTAAAATTCTGGTGTGATATTTTAGCACTGTTTTATCAATGCTCGATAATTTAACCTATTTATTAAAATTTACAGTCTATTTTTCTAGTTTAAAGAAAAATAAAATTAGAGCTTTTTCTGAGTTAGTTATGAAAAGAAAAGAAATGACATAAAAAATCTTCAGAAGACCTTAAGAAAATGGGGCAATGTTCAGGTCAATAGTGAATGAGAATCCCTAGTGTTCTGTGCTATTGGTGCTATTGTAAATTGCATAAATTTTAGCCTCGTTCTTTAAACGTAGATGTTTATGCACATGATACTTCTTAACATAGTTGTTGAGACTATTAGTTTCTAGGCAAATTTGGAAATTGAAAAATCCAAAAGCTAATTTAGAAGCTGATGACAAAGCCAGAATTACAATCCTCCAATGCCAAATTCTAAACCTTTGCTATGAAAATGTTAAAATGTTTTCAGGTGTGTCAGAATCATAGCCTTCGAAGTTGGAAGCAGTTTCAGAGACCATCTAGTTCAATTTTTTCATTTCCTAAGAAATAAAACGTAGGTTCAAAGAAAGTTTTAGTGGTTTTGCTAAGGGATAGTTAAGGCTAAAACACATTTTTCTGTGAACACATTTCTCCAGACAGGTGTTCTGTCCGCTGGTCCACTGGCCCTGAGATGTTCTGAATTAGTTGTACAATGCATCAGATAATAGGAACAGTTGAGGTCAAATCCATACATATTAGTGTGAAATATTTCCCCCTGGAGTTATAATACCCTGTTCCCAGTGGGAAAAGTTCTTTTTAAAAAGGTCTTAAAATCTAAATAAAGCATAGGCTTTAGTTCACAGAAATGTATCAGCACTCACTGGTTCATTAGTCGTGACAAATCTATCACACGTAAGATCTTTACGGGAAAACTGGTCACAGGATTAAGGGAACCAACCCTCTGTACCATCTTTGCAACTTTTCCAAAAATCTAGAACTATTGTAAAATTAGAAGTCTATTGTAAAAATAAGTTTGATCTCTTATTAAAATATTAGTGTGAAATCTTTATTTTTTTATTAAGAGTTTTCCAAGGAAGTGTTTTAGATGAATGTGAAGATGACCAGTAAGTAGGCAATAGTGACAGTGTTCATTTTCCTTCTCTTCTCAAGGAGTGTGTAGTCACAAGAGGTCTGGGTAACGGTGTTGGCAATGATTAAAAAATATTAGAGCAAGAGAGAGCCTTTCCAAATCGAATAGGCATTGTGCTATGAAATAACACAAAGTTAACCATTTTTTATCTTTAAAGCATAGAGATTGGGGAAATTCAAAGATATGATCCCTTTTGTTGTATCATTTACTTGAAAAGATTACATCGATGTAGATTATTTGTGTTTGATTTATGGATAAGATCTAAATTATTATTATTTTTTTTAGTTTTTCTCTCCTGAAAATTTAGAGTCCTTTCGTAGTTTGAGATTTTTCAGGTGGTTCTTGTGATGTGAGGAAGTGGTTAGAGTGACAAGGACGGTTAGTTCTCCATCCCCGAGTTGCAGGTTTTCTGCTACAAACGTTCCCAGGAAGCACAGTCCATTTATAAGGTCAGTTGTTGTCATTTCATTTTCATCTCCACCCTCTCCCCCTACGCACAGTTTTATTCCATTTTTACAGCTTTAAAAATATTTTAAAGCATGGATTAATATACATTTAGAATTCAAATACATCCTAAAGTAAGCATATGGCTTTATTTGTTTTTAACTGGTTCAAGTCCCTAGCTGTGCCAAATAGTGCAACCAGCCTTTCTTGTTTATCTCCTTGAATGATGTTTTTACTCCATCACTTCCCCAGAGCTAGCTACAGCATTACATGGGTGTTGTTTTTCATGTGAGACTGGCTGTCAGTACTGACTCTGAAATCATCAGCAACTTCCCCCTTTATGTTGTGGCAAAGGAAAATGTGAGCTGAGTGGGAATGGATTTTCAGTCACTTGCTCATGTGTTGTAACCATGATGACTCTTCATTCATGCATGTTATGGCCTGAGAGGCTGAAAATGTAGCCCAGGCTTTGTCAACATTGTGTGTGTGTGTGTGTGTGTGTGTGTGTTTTCTGAGAATTCATCATCTGCCTCTCTCTAAATGGATGAAAATACATTTCTTCCTAATTCCAGGCACCCTACTTCCAGACTTAGGAGACCATCTGAGATGGACCTTACTTATATCAGACTAAAGTTTAAACTTAGTTTTAAACTACAGGATGGCTTGATCCCTGATAAGTGATTTAGGTGTCCTACATATTCTGGAAAAGGTAGGATATATATTAAAGGAATCAGAATCTGATTCACAGGGTTATTTATTTAACTGCTTAAAAAATATTTCTTAAGTACCTACCATATGCTAGGCATTTTTTTAGGAACTCAGTGACTGTTTTTGCGTGTTTAACAGTATAGCCTCACAGATACTGTATTTGTGCTGATACCTTCTATTTATTTGCCTCTTCACCCTTCTTTCTCTATGCCTGAGCCCTGGGGGGCTGAACTGTATAGACTTACAAAGAAGGGCTTTTGCATTCTCTGGTCTTTCATTATGTTGGCCAATGAAATGCGCCAGCAGGTGACTAGAGGGAGGGAGGAGAGTGAGGTGAGGTGTTTATTTCCCAGCTTTCCTCTTTGAGGGGAATTGCAGCTCCTGTTAGGCAGCCCCCTCCACACAGACTTCCCAATATGTGATGCTTCAGGCTTGGGGCTTAGGGATAACAAGTGTAGCCATTACCAGCCTTGAGGTACTGCACTGTCCTCCATGCTTTCGCTACATGCTGACCTATTGGCCTTTGTAGAAGGTCCCTTTTTTTGACTCTCCTCAAATTGTACCTGTTTCCTGCCAGATCCCTGGGAAGAATCTGATGATGATGATTATTGACATGGTAATAATAACTAATACTGAGCTTATACCACAGTTCAGGGATTATGACTTTTACATATTTTATTCGATTGTTTCCAAAACCCAAATAAGGTAAATGTTATTACCTTAATTTTGACAAATAAAGAAACTGAATTTTGGATAGATTTTGCAGTTTCTACAAGTCCATACAGTGAATAAAAGGCAGAACCAAACCCTATGGCTTGCGAGTCCATGTTGAGAACTGTCCCAGCTCTCTTTTTCATATGCTTTTCTGTGTGTTGCAGCTCTCCATTGCTGTCACCCACATGCAGCCAGAGCAGGGCTGGCCTTCACCCTCTGTTACATCTCATAGCTCAGCATCAGAAAATCTGTTGTATTGTATTTAGTCTTGAGATATGAAAGTAAGAACATACAATTACTTTTGTTAATTGTCATAGCTTCTGGATTTTAAGCCATGGGACAGAATTATAGAAGACACCTTGATCATTATGACAAATTTAATGACACGGCTAATCAGTAGCTATAAGGGCTCTTTTCCCCCTCTAAAATCAACAAAGAAGAAGACATGACCTGATTATAACCATAAATATAAATCCAAATATTAAATTGGCACATATTGACTTGCATTTCACAGACTCAGGTGACTTTGGTAATCAGCATGGGGATGCTGCTTTGTGTCTGTTTTACTAGTGAGCACAGCAGCCAAGGACAATCTGCTACCACAGCATATGACAGGGTCACCTTTCCCAGTCGAAGATTCTGCAGGGTGTCAATTTCCTTAATCTCATCCTCTCCGATACTGTTCTCTAGACAGATGTTTTAAATGGTCATATATACATATACATATAAATAACTCCTTGTAGAAATACAAACACTCAAGAAAACAAGGGTCATTTGTTACATGCTGGTGTAGCTTTGGCTCTTATTAAGTCATTCACACATTTAAAACATTATTTAATCTTTGATATAGACTTGGACTCATTGAATCACATGTACCATTAATATTTACCCTTGTGAATGTGCATTCAAGTTTTTTTCCATTTTATTTTATTTTTCTCTTTCTCCTCTTTTATTCTATATTTCAGTTCTAGGCTAAAACCTTCTGGGAAATCTCTTTACTGTATTTCAGGAGTCTGGGTGTGTGAGCTCAGAGATTTGCTTTTTTACATCTTTTAAATGGTTCTCTTCATGTTTAATTTGATTCATCAGTTATCTTTTGAATTCTACCGCAGGCATAAGTGGACATGGAAAGCAAAAGGATACAGAAGTCAGAACTCTGACACTAAAAACTGATTTCACCTCTTGGACTATGGGTGATGTTCATTGAAAATGAATGCTCTCTGGTTAGCCAGGTCATCTATTGACCTAGTATATTTTCTTAACTTTGTTAAAATGGTATTATCTCCTATGACATTGGTGCTAATGGAAATGTCAGACAATGAGTTTGATAGGAAAGGGAGAAATAATTGGTAAGATGAATCATTCACAGAAAGATAGGAAAAGTCTTCTCTCCCTTTATAGAGTCCGCTAACCAATGTCACCACAGCAAATTTAATTAAAAAAAAAAAAAAAGACAATGGTAATAATCAAAGCAGCCTCCTCTCTAGTTAAGTGCCATTCTATAGGATCATTTCTCCCTGTACCATCTCCTCACTCATCTGCTATGGTTCTCTATGTATCTGATTGATAATTCAGCTTTCCCTCTTTATATCTTAATTAAACATAAATGAGTGAAAAGTACTATAGAGACCAACTATCTTCAACTCCTTTTTACTCTTTTTTTTCCTCCTTTTTACTGTTAACTGCTTTTCAGTGCTACAGTCCTCAAGTATACACACCCAAGTCACAGTAGAAGGTAATTTCTAAATAAAATTAACATTAGACTTTTGGCTTTCCAATAAGTTATTTTCCATTTTCCCTGGTGCTTTTCCCTTTGCCTGCCCCATCTTCATGTACAGTTTAGGTTTGATTTTTAAGGTTCATATTGGATGTTACTCCTTTGGGTTTTTTCCTTGGCCTTTTCAAAGGCAGGAAAGAATTTCTCACCTCTGGAGTTCTACTCTGCTGCAGGTAAAGAATTTAACAGCTATGGGGGTGATAATTAGAGCCAGTAATAATTTGACTGAACTACCCTAGGCACTAAATTGTACAGCAGATCTCTCTTTCATGTTGTAAGATGGTTATTTAGTTTTCTACATATGTGGTTTAAGAGATCTGCACTGCCTCATCGATAAGGCGATTGAGTCCAGGACATGCAAGTGAATATTGCCCACATGGATTTATGTGAGCAAGCCTCAAAACTTATTTTGAAAAAACTTAAAAATGTGTTCCTCGTTAAATATTGTGATGAAACGGTGATTCAGAAGGTGGTGATCTGTTTTGGCTCTCATGTTTCAGGAGGAGGTGGGACCCTCTGACTGCTCGGGTGGGGCAGCAGCACTTACCAAAAAGTTACCAGGAACAACACAGCACTGGATTCCACCAGCCCAAGACAGAGCCTTAGGATCTTCCTTAGTTTCTCCTTTTCTCCCACTCTCAGATTCACTGAGATGTTTGTTCGTTATGGCCTCCTTTTTCATTCCTGCAGCCGTTACCTGAATACAGGTCTCATCATCTATCGATTAGGTTAATTATTGCACATGCGTTCTGGCTGATCATCCTAGCTTTTCCTGCCCCAAGGAACAGAGATATTTTTTAAAGTACAAATTTGGCCTAGTCTCCAACTCTGCCTGAAAACCCGCACATGCTGGCATGTGCATACATATCTTAATGTTCTTCTACTGCTTCTCTTCCTCAGTAGTGCACAGAGCCCCTATGGCAATATTTGTCCATCTGTTCCTCTGCCCAGACCCCCGAGGGAAGTGGCATGCTCTCAATATCGATGGCTGAGAAGAGAAGAGAAAGAGGAAGCGTGTGGCCAAACTATGACATGTGTGTAAAAACCCAGAGTGCAAGTTTGATACACCTCCTAAGGGAGAGGGCGGGAGAGGGCATGTTACCCTCAGCTCCCTGAGAACAAAGGCTCTAAGGCACCAGAAGGAGAGAGACCCCTGGACTCTGTTCACCAAAGCTCTGAATCACACCAGACAAAATCTCTTCTTTCAAAATACCTTCCTAAGTGCTAAGGAGCAAAGTAAAAGCTCTTCGATCCTTACTAGGCGTTTTTTGAGCTGTCCCTAGCTTACCTCTCAAGCCTCACATTCATGTTCTCTCTCCAGCCACATGGAACTTACAACAGCATTTCAAGCACCATGATCTCTTCTCTCCCTGTGCTCTTGGCTTTCACACACACTTTCCCCCTCTCCTGGAAATCTCTTCCCTTTTCTGATTAATTCTCACACATCCTTCTTGTCTGGGTGGGGCGTCCCTCCTATAAGTTCGTACTTCCCCGTACCTTGGCACTTACTACACAATTTTAATTGCTTCGCAACTTGCCTGCCTCAGCCTCTAGGGACACTCCAGGGACCATACCTGTCTTATCGTGGACTCCTGGGTATAAAGCCCACTGCCTGGTACATACTAGGCGTTCAATACCTGTCAATTGTACAAGCATAAAGAGAACAACAAGGAAATAAACAAGGATGATATAAGAAGAATAACATTATCCAAGACATGTTTCTTACCCTAGGAACTCGTATGATGCTTAGCATAGTAGATGGTCAAGAAATATTTGTTTAACAAGTGAATGGTTGAAGAAATAAATAAAAGCATTTATTATCAACCATATTACATACAAGATTTCTTCATTGGATGGCAATGATATTAGATGATTTATAACAACTCTTCAAACTTTTCGGCTATTTTTCAATGAGAGAAAACTTATATTGAGGCCATACTTATCAATTCTTCATGCCAAATAAGACTTCTTGTGATGAGAGAGTATGCCATTTAGTTAGCCCTTCAATGTTAAATCATGCTATTAACCTAGTTATTGAATCCTAGGAGACAAAAATGGGATTTGACTTAGGTAGACAAAGAAGAAAATCCTTGTTATATTCAGAAAAAATTTTAAAGAATAGTTTATAAAAATAAATAGTTCCTTTGAATAAGGGGTTCCAATGACTTAGAGAGGCCAAATAATAAGATATATATGTCATGAAATGAATTTAACTATCGTGAAGCAAAATAGAAAATTTGTTACAGCAACTACACCATGACCAAGAAGAGATATTTTTTTTCCTGTTGGAAACCTTAGAATTATGAAAGAACCTGTTTATGAACCAATAGCTCCACTTTCTTAAATACACAAGAAAGCATTTTTAGAATAATATGTCTTGATAAACATTTCTGAAAAATGAAGATATACATATTAACAACTCCATTAGTTGGTGAAGAAGTATCTATTTTATTCTTTGCAGAATCTAGAAAATGTATAGTAGCCTATGTATGTGGGTACTTACTAAATACAATTGATAGAGGAATATACACAAAGAATCAAGCTCTTTCCTTGGAGGACAATATGAATGAAAGTAACAGCAATTGTCTTCTCTTGAGGTCTTTTCTGTCCACTCAGTTTATAAAGAGTTAGTTCAATCTCGAAGTACTGAGTACTTAGTGGCATGGCTCCTGAACTTAGCAGAAAGAAATGTACTGTCTTGAATTGCTTCTTACATGTCTTCACCTCTTTCCACCACCCCATCCCAGAATCTTGTATGGTGCAGAGACTGTCACTCTTGACTGATCAATTTTGTAGCTTTTCACAATAGTGTTTTGGAGGCATTCAGTTGTAGCTCCTAGTTATGAAAATGATTATTGGTCTTTCTCTTTAATTTTAAAGTAACAAACGTTTTCCATCATAGGCATTATAATCTTAAAGATAATTATAACTTTAATCCTTAATTTTTTAAGAACCATGATACAGTATTTTTCACAGGCCTTCTGCTTTTATTAAAATCTTAATATCCTCACTCTCTGACTTTGCTGGAGCTATTTTCCAGCAAAGTATCATGTAGAATGTTCTTCTGTGGGAAGATTAGCACCTTTCCATAGGTTCCTGAGGACACACAAGAGTGGGAAGCGGGGATGCGTACACATTTTCATCTCTGAGGGAACCCGTATCTCCTAATCCTTGCGTCATGTGAACACTCAAACCCTGCTCAGGCTTTGCCTCTGTGACTGCCTTTCTCGAGATACAGCTTTGCCTCCAGGCCCTTCTCTGTCATTCCCAAAGCGTAGTACAGAAAAGCTGCCGAAAATTGGGGAACAGGAAGGGGGATCAGAGCAGAGCATCTGTGAGATGGCTTTTCCTTAGGCCTCATGGTCTCCATGTCAGTCAGGTACACTTCCTTTATCAAGATCATTTCCTCAACCCCATATCTGCTCTGAGGTCCCCAGGTGTCTCGTTCACTTCCCAGAGGTGCCATCTAAAAACTCTGAGTCTCTATTATTATGTAATAGGGAGATTTTTTTAACTCTGGCCCTCTTCCTCAGTTCTGGGAAAAAAACTTTATGTATCTAAAAAGGCTTGTTAGCAAGCTCCTCTGAAGACGAATGTATGGAATCGATAGATTTGGAAACGTTTTTGGCAGTATTCCTCTAATGTAGGTAAAAGCTAATTCCCATGTAGGGCCACCCATATCCATTGCATACCCTTCTTGTTCCTGCCAAGAATTCCTCCAGGGAGGGATCTTGGTTTATTTATTTTTTTTTACATTAAATGACACCAATAATATTAGTAGTAGCAACTTGAAAATATAAAATCTTGTGAAATACTGATTTCAAATGTTGAAATTAAAAATAGAATTTTTTAAAAAAGAAAAAATACAATTTTTCTTACAACATAATTCCTTCTCCATCCTGAGTCTGAAAGCCCCTGTTCAAGTGTATGGCACTCTTGACTTGCCAGCAGGGCTTTTCAAATCTTTTTGGTATTACATCTCTGTCTTTTATTTATAAACAGAAAAATTTGAAATATGTGAAACTATAAACCATGAGCATAGAAATAGAAATGAAATGCACTATCCCATAGGATACTCTGAATAGAGGAGAAGGAGAGAATGAACATTAAAGTGTATTCTTTAGCTTTAGGGGGAGAAATCTAGGTCAGGAACATTAGCGAGTAAGAGTATATTTGACAGACCATGCTTTTCAAATGAGAAAGATCCAAGTTCCAATATTGGTTCTGTCTCTAATTAGCTAGGCTTGGACAATCTTCTCTGTATCTCATTTTGTTTGTGTATAAAATAGAGATTAGAATACCTCTGAGAATTATAGTGAGTATTAAATATACTGGGAATGTGTCCGATACGTGATAAATGTCCCCAAAACACCAATGTCCTTCTGTTCTCCCTCTCTCTCTTTTTCCTTCTAAGGTGAGGTGCTGCAACAGTCCCAAAACACAAAATTCCATAACTTAGAAATTATTATAATTAGGATGAATACAATTTTTTATAGAAATGATTGGTATACACACATATAGATGTATATATGCATTTAGATTTTAAAACAAATATTGAGAGGATTAACTAATTAAAAAATTTTTTATCTATAAGGAATAGGAGAGAATCAGTGGAGGAGAAAGGTATAGAAACCAGGCTTTGACTATCCTTGTTTTGTTTAAAAATGTTTTATATAATTATAAAACAAAATTAAATTAAAAAAGCAATCCCTACACAATAAAGATGAAATGAAACAAATTTAACCTTACAGTGTATTCAGTCGTTGGCAGAAAGGAACTATATTGTTTCAACCCATTAATCCGACCAATACAACCCTAGGTGGGATATACCCATAGCAGAGAGGAGAACAAAAACCTTTTTGTAAATATGATTCTTTTTCAAGAATCATATCGTTCACCTGAAACAGTTATGTGTCTATTATGGGAAAAAACAAATGAGTCATTCTATGATGTTCTAAATCTCTGGGATTCTTGGCTTAGGAGATACAAGGATAAATGAAAATACTCTACTCCTGAATTTAAATTAGAAGTATCAATTGAATTCATGAGGAATTTTAACTTAAAAGATTTTTCTAGTTTTGTCCACTTAGCTAGAAACAGTAGCTAATTTATTAGCTATGAACACCCTTTGTGCCCAGATTGTGGTTTCAAAATACCATTTCCCACTAAAATGAAACTCAGCCCCTTGTAGAAATGGCTATATCCAAGTTTGGGGTAGGCAAAGTACAAAAATGAGCCTAGAACATCTCATTCTATCAGAAAGAAAGGATGGAAGCTGTGGTATAATAAAAAATAAATGTATTTGGTCTTTGTCCCTGGTTCCTGGTACAGAGATCCTGTGGTGGCTGGAGATTAAGTTCATTCACCAATGGCTAATGACTTAGTTAATCATACTCACATAGTGAAACGTAAAAACTCTGAATGGAGGAGGCAAAGGGAGCTTTTGGGCTGGGCGGAGGGCATGCCCAGGGAGGGCATGAAAGCTCTGCATCACCGCCCATTCATCTCTTTATCTGGTTGTTGTTCATTTGGACCCTTCATAATATTATGAGACAGACAGAAATTTGAATGCTACTGAAGGTCTGATTCTCTGAAAGCAGACTCTGAGACACTAGATAAGCATGCAGGGAATTTACTAGGGAGTGCTCCTGGGATCAACACCTGTGGCGGAAGGGAAAGCAGCAGGATTGGGCAGAGGGAGATGCTGGGCTGAGATGTGGTTACAGCAAGTCCTCTGCCAAGCCCACAGAGAGCATTGAAGCTGGGATGGCTCGTCAGAGTAGTCCTAAATTGGGGCGAGGGGTGTGGACATTTAACCCTGCATTCACCAATCACCGGAAGGGGGCTGCTCCAGGGAAAAGTGTGAGAACTTGAGGGAAAAGGCTAAAAAGCTGAGGGTTGGCAGCTGGAGGAATAAGTCCTTCAATCCTGAAGGGAGAGCTGGGCAGCGCAGCACAGTCTCCACTACAAATGCTGGCCGGAGGTTTGATGAAATTAGAAAATTACTTTTAATTTTCCTTTAGGTGTGATGATTTTATTATGGTTATGTTTTAAAAACGAGTCCTTATATTTTAGAAATAGAGACTGAAATATTTACTAATGAAATGATATCACAGATGGGATTTACTTCAAAGTAATATAGGGAGGGAGAGGATGTGGGAGTACAAATGAAACATGAGTTGATAATTGTTAAACTTTGGTGACGGATATATGGGTTTCATTATACTATTTTCCCTACTTTTGTATATTTTGGCTTTCTGTAATTACAAAAAGTAGAAAGAAGATGATACATTTAAAAAATCATTTATAAAACAAATGTCAGTTGAAAGATGGCAGTTCTATGAATAGAATTTAATGCTTGTCTTAATATTATTTCTTTCTACATAAAATGTTAGATGAAGATCTATATTATATTTTGATTTCACAGACACGACAGTAAGAAAATATGATGAGAGGGATAAATTTAGGTTAGAGTGAAGGACATTGAAGGTTTGAAAAGCAGTAGGGAATAAAAGGTTATTAAATATCAGATTACCAGAAAAAGTACTGTGGGCATCTTAAGAGTGGAACAGATGTGCATCTTTCTGAGAAAACTTGCTTGAAATCTGGCTGAAGGCAAGCAGAGGAATTGTAGCCTTCTGACTATCTTTCATATTGTAGAATGTAGTTGTGCTCCCCATCCCCTTTCAACACATGGTGATTATTTCTCTCCTTCAAAGGGAAAAATGGCTTTTATGTTCTCCATGAATAAAAGGTAATTTTTGTTCTTGGTAATAAAATTATTTGTACATCCAGTTTAAGAACCCATGATAAATAAAGCCAGGTTAAAAATAACAGAGGTACCATCCAAGTGTTATATTTTTAAAGTGAAAATTCTTACATATAGCATATTTCCTGACTGCGCTGTATCTAATTTCTGTTTTAGTTCCTGTGCTCATTGTTAGAAGTGAGTCATAGGAGCTGCAGATAATGTTACCTTGAGCTCTATTCTATTATTATGATTCAGCAGGAAGCTGTGTGTGTGTGTGTGTGTGTGTGTGTGAGGGGGGCTGTTTAAGACAGTGAAAAGCATTTGGGAAAAAAAAGCTGAAGCTTATGGTTCACATCACTGTTTCAGTGGCATGATAAGGTGAATTTGTGGATGCCACGTGCATCATTAACAATTGGGAAATATACCACATGGCCCAAGCTTCACGCCGTTCCACGGGGGGGACTTGTCTTCACACTAAAAGGATAAAAGAACATCTGTTCCTGGCAGCTTTGGCCTCCCTAGGGCCTAATTTGGCCCTCTCTGTTTGGACCCGATTCCTACGAAAATGGGATATGGGCCCTGCATCCTCTAATTAATCTTGCTGTATTTCTTTCTCTCTGCATGGCTGCTTTTCTTCTAACCTTCACTTTGGGTCCTTGTCTCAGATGTTGTGCCAAGATAAGTTGACAGAACCTATTGGTAGGCCAGGAGAAAATCCAAAGGTCCCATGGGTTTTCTGAAACATTAAGGTTTTAGACAGCACTAAGAAGAATAAAAGCAGAATATAAATGCTAATGCTTTAGAAATCTCCACTGCACCAAGCATTGCTAATATTTCACTGCCATTATTATGAATACCTTGGTCATTCATTAATGGGGAGGTTTGTTCTCTTTAAGGCACGAATATGCGAGGCTCCATTCTACCAAAAGAGGCTCCTCACTCAGAAATGGGCCAGGAAGTACTGCGCGAGCAGACATCATCTGGTTCTTTGTGGTGCTTATGCCCCTCTGATCCTTCTTTTCCTACTTTGGTTCTTCACTCTTCTTTCTGCCATTTTCTTCTCTTTCACATTCTTTCCTCTGCCTACTTTCTCTTGTCGCATCATTCTTTTGCCCACCACACTTCAATCACCTACAAGGCTACCCGAAGTGCAAGTGTGAAGTCAGAGGATTTGTCTTGAATCCACTTTCTTTCTCCTTTATATTCTTCCTGTCTGTCAAAAATGCTTTCCTCACTCTCCTTCCTATCAGAGCTTCCTGGCAGGTAAGGGGCTGCTGGACCCTTGGGAACATTGAGACATAAATAACAATGCCGAGTTCATCCTCAGTGATATTTGGGTTTTAATAATTGACCCATTGCTTCCATTTTCACACTTCACTTTCCTCTTCTTATCCATCCTTTCTACCTTTTCTTCTCTTCCTTCTTCTTCCTTCCAGTTGCTTTTGCATTACCATTTCCACCAATTCTTCTTACCCAGTACCTGCCTGAGTACTTTCTGCTCACTTTTGCCCACCACATGCTCCTAGCTCTTGTTTTCTTGCAACCCCACCTCTGCCAGAGTGCCAGGCAGCTCATCGCCTCTCCAGCATATCTTTCTTTGACCTTCATGGCATCCTGATATCTGTCAGCTTTAAAAAAACTTATGCCTGACTGAAAGGAACAGGAGTATTTATTTCCTTGTAACTAGTTTTCCAGCTACTTAGAACTCCCAAATCAACAGCAACAGCAACAATGACAACAACAACAACAATCTGATGTGCTTGCAGTAGAATGATATCAGTACAGCTCCTTAAAGACCACAGCCATCTAACGGAGGGAAGAAGAGATGCATTATTTAGGTTTTTTGGTCACGAGAAAAGAGAGACACATTCCAGCTAATATAGGGAGAAAGGAATTTATTGAAAGAATCTGCATTAATTCAAAGGAAAAATGAAACAAAGGAACTAAGAAAGAGACAAGAATAAGGGCAACTCTGATGGTCTGGGCAGCAGGAACTAAGGCACAGTCTCCTTGAGGCACTGCAGCCTGATAAAACACCCTCAGCCATTTCCCCTAATCCTTGATTCACTCTGCTCAAGATGCAAATGCTGAACAAAGACAATAAGATGAGCCAAGCTCGGGCCATAGGCCCACCCTTCCACTGGTGAGAGGTGGGTGAGTGGCAGGAAGGTGGTGTTTAAGCCCCATGATGGAAGCCCAAGCAGTAGGTATCTAGAAGCAGAAGGGCATTCTCCAAAGCAGCATCATGGTGCTGTGATCAATAGAAGAGGCACTGGATGCCGAGTGGGCAAAACCCACAAGTGGCCGCCAGAGTTGAGAAATAAATAGATTCATGTGAAGACAAGGAGAGTCCATCATATTTTACAAATCATTTTGCTAAAGTCCATTGGGAGCAGTGCCTCCCGCCCCCACACTTTTTTTAAATACAGAAAACCAAGATCCTAGGGTTAGTGTTCAAGGTCAGGCTATCAAGAGGATTCATTGATTAAGAATAGCAAACCTAATATAACTCTATGAGTAAGTCTATGCTAAGTGCTTGTCATATATTAATTAATTTAATCTCCACTACAACCCAAAGAGATAGGCATTATTATTAACCCCATTTTACAGAAGAGTAAACTGATGCTCAGAGAAGTTAAGTAGCTTACCCAAGACTACACAAGTGGTACCACATACAGCAGAGTAAGGATTCACACCCAGGCAATGTGGGTCAGTCCGTGCTCTTATCCATCATGCTATCTACCCCTGAATCTGCGTAAAACAAAATATTTAAAGAAAATTGGGGCCTCCAATAGTCTCTTCCAATAGTGTTGGAGAGAGGGAGCAACAAGGACAAAGACATTTTAAGTGATAGTTAATAATCCCTCCTATATGGACCCAACGTGGGGATTTTATCAACAAACACCTGTTCCCATTCAAGTGTACCACACCGAGACAGAGATCACTGACATGTGCAGACACATACTCACGGCCTGGGAAGCCAGCTACATGGTTTTATTTCCTAAGGGTAGTTATTCGAAAGTACGGGTTGTTTTATTTTTAGTTTCCTTCAGATTATACCCCAGAGCACATCTCTTCACTGTCTCTCTCAGACACTCCTCTGCTTTTCAAAAAGAGAAACACTGAACCTTCTCTCCTCCACACTAAAAGGCCTTTGTCCGAAACCACACATGTCGATTTTAAACAGAAAAATAATATTAAAGCACAGTGCTTCCTTTATGTGCCTCATGCAGCTTTCTGAGTTCCTGTGTCCCTGGATTTATGATGTGCTCTACACTTTCCACATTCTCAGTGCTGTTTTCCCACATTTGAAGGAGAAATGATCAAGAGATTTGTGCTAGAGTAAATTTATTCTGTCTTGAGCTGGGTGAAGTTTCCAAATTCACCACAGCATGGAAAATATAAATGCTGTAAGCATCGTGCTTCCTTCCCAGACGCTGCAGACAGGGAAATCCTGGGCCCACAGCAGAAATGAACGTTGCATTCCTGTAATCACTCTTCTGCTCAGAGCTGTTTGGCTTTTCCAAACTCAGTGAGAGAAACCTGACCAGATTTCATGCCCCCACTGCTTGGTTTCACATGGGAGATGAAAATCTCCTGTGTCCTTTTTAACTCCCCCACTCTTCTGCGAGGTGAGAGAACCATGTGCTCGAGGGGCTGAACATGGAGCAAGGTCTTGGGACAGGACACTGGACTGAGCGATAGAGTATGTGAGGTAGAAATTCATTTTCACCTTTCAAGAAATTAAACTGTTGACTTTCAGTCAGAGGTGTTTGTCTACCTATTTAAGAATGAGAAGTTTAGGCAAGGGGAACAGGAGTTTGGGAATAATGGTTTGCTGGGTGGAATTTCCTCCCAGTGTGTCTGCATACCTGCTTTACTTTCTGCTTACTTTTGCATGTAAACTGTCCACTTGCTCCAGTCACGTCAGAAGCCTTTCTAATCCAGTGGACTTGGCCCCTCAGTGACCAGAGGAGGTCAGTCATGGGGTTGGGTAGTGATTCAGTAGACAGGTTAATTTTCAGAGTTAGGCAGACGTATCAGTTATGTCTTCGTTGACGTTTTGAGTCAGGCAACTCCCACCTCTCCCACCTCCCATCATAGAGCATTTTTAAACTATGGATTTGGTCAAGTACCATGGTCCCAGTTTTTAAGCTCTTCATGCTTCGCTTATTTCCTCCTTGCCCCTTTTTTATAAAATAATCACTCATTCCATAGGCTTTTTTTTTTTTTTTAAATCTAACTGGTAAGACAGCACTTCAAGCACAGACAATATTCTGTCTTTTGGCGATCTGCTCAGTAAGACTAAGAATACCTGTGATCAAAAACTAGAGACAAATGAGAGAACAGCATTAGAAATCAATGGAGGAAGATACTGGCTAATCAATAAGGGATGCAGAAACTAAGGATTACTCTTGTGGAAAAAAATAACATAAGACCTTTGCTTAAAATCTTAAAATCTCAATTGCAGGCTTAAGATCTAAATAGGAAAAATCAGAACTTTCAAGCTTTAGAAAAATAACATTTTTAAAGAAGATTTTCTTTAAAAGAACACAAAATACTACACACCACAAGCAATGCCTCCGATAAGGGCCTAATATCCAAAATATACAAAGAACTCATATGCCTCAATAACAACAAAGAAAACAAATGATCCGATCAAAAAATGGGCAGAGGACCTGAATAGACACTTCTCCCTAAAGGATATACAAATGGCCAACAAATGTATGAAAAGATGCTCAACATCGCTAGCTATTAGGGAAATGCAAATCAAAACCACAATGAGATATCATCTCATACCTGTTAGAATGGCTATAATCAATTGGACAAGTAATAACAAATGTTAGAGAGGATGTGAAGAAATCGGAACCCTCATACACTGCTGAGGGGACTGCAAATTGGTACAGCCACTATGGACAACAGTATGGAGATTCCTCAAAAAACTAAGGATTGATCTACCATACGATCCAGCAATCCCACTACTGGGTATTTATCCCAAAGACTTGAAAACCTATACCCCAAAAGATATTTGTACACTGATGTTCATAGCAGCATTATTCACAGTAGCCAGGACATGGAAGTAACCAAAGTGTCCTACAATAGATGATTGGCTAAAGAAGCTGTGGTACATATATATAATGAAATATTATTCAGCCATAAGAAGGGATGAAATACTGTCATTTGTGACAACATGGATGGACCTCGAGATAATCATGCTAAGTGAAATAAGCCAGACGGAAAAAGTAGAAAATCACATATCACTTATATGTGGGATATAAACCTAAAAGCAACAAATGAACAGGCCAAACAAACAGAAACTCACGGACATGGACTATAGACTAGTGGTTACCAGAGGGTAGGGGGTAGGGGGAGGCGGGTGGTAGATGGGGTAAAAGGGGTCAAATATGTGGTGACAGAAATCTATGGGAGGTGAACACACAGTGTAAATATATATATGCCTTGTTAAAGTATACAGCTGAAACTTATTGGATTTTGTTAACCAATGTCACTATAAAAAAACAAAAACAAAAACAAAACACAAAAACTACACACCAAAAAGGAAAACTTGATAAATGCGACTATATTAAATTTAAAATTTCTGTAAAACAAAGATAAGTAAATTAATTGGGAAGATAAGCTATAGACTGGGGAAAGATATTTGCAATACACACACACACGCACGCACACACACACACACACCGTCACATACACACAAATACAACTAAAAGCAGAGACCTTTCATTGTCTCCTTGACCTGGATGCTATTTTTCTCCCCTAGCTTTCTTTTCTCCAGCCAGACTGGCCTCCCTGCTATTTATGGAGCCCCCCAGGTACTCTCCCACCTCAGGGTCTTTGCTCTAGCTGTTCCGACTACCTGGAATGCCCTCACCCCAGGTATCTCCTTGGCTAATACCCTTACTCTCTCCAAGTCTTTCCTCAATTCTCAGGAAGGCCTACCCTGACCATCCTATTTAACTCAGCAAACTGTCTAATCCCCTCACCCCGCTTCTTTATTCCATAGCATTTATGTTTTCTTATTTATGCTTAATATATGTTATGTTTCCTTCCATTAGAATCAAAGTTCATGGAGGCAGGGATCTTTTTTTTTTTTATCCTCCGATGTATCCTAATTTCCTAGAACAGCGACTGGCACAATCACTTATAATATTTTTACGAACTCAAAAATATTTGGATGAGTAAATGAACAATCATTGTTGGAATTCAGAGCTTAACAATCAGTATGTCACAACGCTCTGATGTGTCACTAATAAGTTACAGATATGCTGAGATATTGATAACCTTTACCCTTGAAGCAGCTGGTCAGGGTGTGGGACAGCAGCACAACTGGACAATGACATCCTGCTACAAATAGCCTTCTCCATTTATCCCAGTGTCCCTTACACTATTGCACTTGTTAAGTGTGTCAGGACATTGAAAAGTTGAGGAAGCACCGTGATGGCTCAGTGGTGCCTTGTCTTGTAAAAATAGATCTACTGTGCACTTTTCACCTGGTTAGGTAGAATGCCCGTGTCCCTCCCTGGGAGTGTCCCTGTATTTTGACATCAGTATCCCCTAAGCTCAATTAAGCATTAACTCAGTAACAATAAAGTGTTCATTTTTAACAAATGATTTCATGACATAAGTTGCATAGTTTAGAACATAGAGGATGTATGTTAAATGATTAGAAAATTAATAAGTATATATCGAGAGAGTGGGAGGACTATTTAAAAATGTTAAAATTATTGGTGATGGCTGTAGAGAGTGGTGATGAGAAAATTGGGAGGTCTGAAAGATGGAGCTTATGAGTTTAATCCTAAACGATTATGCCTGATTGCTTTGAGAGGGAGGAAGGGGGATGATGGGAGGACTTTCTGACAGAGCTCAAAGTCTGGGGATCTGCTTACCAAAATATTCCTCCTGAGCACCCCTCCTTTTTTATCACAAAGAAAACTCCTAGCAACACCTCTAGGTTAATCCTAACCTGATTATAATAATGAAGGTTATGGTTACAGATTTCTCCACAAGAGGTTTGTTAAAAAAAATCACTGCATGACATATGCAAGGTCTCAGCTGCTGGGTGAGTGAGTATTCAACCAGAGCTATAAAAGACTGAGAGGCAATGGGCCAGAGATTGAAGCTCAAGACCAGAAGAGCCAGGGGAAGCCTGGGAGGAAAGTTCAGGGCTAGACAAGGCAGTTGGCTGGATTTGGGAGTGCCCAGATTCTGGCAAGCATGATAAAACTTGGAGCCAGAAGTTAGGCAGAAGCCAGGAATCTCTGGGTTCATGAGGTGAAGTCTAAATGGGTGAGAGAGAATTAGGAATAAGACAGCAGGAACCGACAGCAGGGATGTCTTGAAACCAAGACAGCTACTTCTGCCAAGAAGCCTCATACATGCCTCTTGCCAAGGCAAAATGCAGGATCTGGAACAGTGTTCCCAGGACTGCATCTGGGAGAGGGTGAGGAGGTTAACATGGCCCAATGGCCAGCATGGAGCTACAGCCAAGGGAAGGTTCTGACGTTCATCCTCTCTCTCTGGAAAGGTGACCTTGCCCTTCCCCTTTTTCTAGATCTTAGGCAGCTTTAAAGGATGAAAGTGATAAGTACTGTGACGACCTGTTAGGAATTTTTGGGACAGTCAGTCATTTTAAGGATTCCGTCTCCTAATGGAGGTGGCCCTGTTTTTGTTTTTCTTCTGGCATCTCTCATGTTACCATAGTCACTTTGAACCCCACTGTTGACCTAGGAACTTTGAGACAGACAGACCTGGAAGTCAAACATGAGGATGTATAATCTCTGAGGTCCCTTCAAGAGTAGGGTCATGGCCAGAGGAGTCATAATGGTCATCTTTGAGGAAGATTGGTAATGTCAAAATGGGGGGAGTTCAGGATGGGGCACACCCAGTATCTAACCATCACACAAAGAGCCTCAGTTCTACATTTGTGATTTTAAGAATTAATGCTCATCAATTGATGTAAAGAACATGGTTCCTGCCTCCATTTATCTAATAATTTGTTGGGTACCTGCTGTGTGCCAGGCCTGTGCTGCTCTCTACCAGCATTAACCTGACTCTGCTGACCAACCCTGGATATTCCTATTTTGTTATTGAACTCTTTTCTCCCTTTACTTGACACTTTACTCTCTGAATGGAGTTTGCTATAACTTTATTTATGTTTCTCTTACCTGCTGCATATTTTTGCTGGTATCTGAATTTCCAACCATTCTGTAGGCATTTAGAAGATGTCTGTTAGGCTTTTGCATGTTTTTATGCTATTACATATTCCAAAGCTATACAGAAAGAGAGTCACAATGAAGAGGAAAACCCAAGAAGCAAACAGTCACAATATAGCCTTTATCTTTCTATCTAGTCCCAAACATGGTAAAACTTGGTATTCTAGGCCCTGCAAGCCTTGTAACTATGTAATTTAGTTATGTGGTTGGGCACTGGGAACAGATGTGTTGGACAGTGTAGGTTTGATTTAGCAAAAGACGGATGGAGAGATTAGTTGATAATAATGATGGTGATAATTACATTAATAATAATAATTTGGAAGTCACTATATAATGGTCACAGGGGAGAACACAGACCGTGAAGCCAAGAAGACATGTATTTAAATACCACCCATGACACTACCTATGTAATTCCAACCAAGTTACTTAGCTTTTTGGATTTTAGTTCTTTCATCTTAGATATACAAATAAGAATATCTATTTCACAGTGAGGGTTGCTTTGAAGATTAAATTAACAAGGTATTGTATTTAAAGTGTCTAGAGAACAAATCCTGTGGTTGTGATGCAAAACAGATGCTTAATAATTATAGACGATAATAGTAGCTGCTGTGTATTGAGAGCTTATGAAATGCTAGACGCTGTAGCTGGCACAGTAATGTTTTCTCATTTACTGTCACTTGTAAGAATTATTTCTATTTTATTTTGTTTGTTTGTTTATTTGTTTATTTATTTATTATGGTGACATTGGTTAACGAAATCCAGTAAGTTTAAGGTGTACAATTCAACAGTAAGGCATATATATTGCATTGTGTGTTCACCGCCCATAATTAGATTTACTTCTGAATTATCCCTGTTTTAGAGCTGAGGAGTCAGAGGCTTAGAGAAGTTAGATTAATTACTCAGGTTCACATATTTGATAAGAGATCTGGGCCAGGTAAGTAAGAAAAAGAGAAGCAAATTAATATTTATGGAAAGCTTAATGTATACTGGGTATTATACTTGATGCATTGCAAACATTAACTCATTGAATCATTATGATAACCCTAGGAAATAGATGTCACTATCACAATTTATAGGAAGAAATTGCAGTTTTCTCCAGGTAGTACAGATAGATGCCTATATGTAAAGTGTCAAGAGTCCAGCCTAGATCTGGCTATCCCCAAAGCTTAAGATCTTTTCATCTTGATATGAGGGAGGAAAGGTAGGGCTCTGGGTTTTGTCCACCATCAGACAAAATTTGGGTTTTTAGAATTAAAAAGAAATGGTTAATTTTAGGAATGGAAAACAGAATTGGACCATGGTTTTAAAACTAATGGATATTTTGAAATCCATATCTTCTCTGATGGTTTATATTGCCTCCATTCTCAGTCACCCCAGCTGAATTCCTTAAATACAGGAGCTAGCTGGTCTTTTTCCTGGTGGATTAAACTTTGTGGGCCTAGCCATTTAGGGAATCAGTGTCCCTGGCTTGTGAGGTCCAGGCAAATGTGTCAAATCAGTCAGGGTAGAGGTCTTCGGACTGGACACAGGACCAAGCTTTAAGAATGGCAAAGAAATCCCCTACTTTATTTTATGAAACAAAATATTGCTTTTTAGAAATAAAGCGAAACTAAACAAAAAGTAAAGGGAATGAAACTCAGGTCCGATGAAGCCACTTGGCTCTGCAAGGTGCCAGTTTAGCTCATTCTGTTTATAGGATGGTTCAATCCTGATTCAGAACCTTCTAGGGAAGGTCTGTAGACTACGGAGATTGGACTGTTAAGGCAAGTAGATAAAGCGGAGTGTTCTTCACGTGATGCGTTGTGGCAAAAAGCAGGAGGGTGAGGAGGATGGAAGACAAACAAATACTCTTGGAAAGTCTTCGTCTAGTTTCTTTTTATGTCTCTCACAATGTAGGACAGGAAGGGGGTCCTACACTCTAGCTCTGTGCTAGGAACTTTATTTTTATTTATTCAATATTCAATAAATAATTATTGAGGCCCATTTTGTGCTGGATAGGATATAGCGGTGAGTGAGTAATCAAAGTCACTGCTCATCTGGGGCTTATATTCTAATGCAGGTGCATGTTCAGGTAATTAAACTAAATAAGTAAATAACGATATTTTAGAAGATAATTTATTAAATTTATTTTTATGGTGACATCGGTTAACAAAAATCTAATAAGTTTCAGCTTTACACTTTAACAGTAAGGCATATACATATTTATACTTATGTGTTCTTATTTATACTTATTTATATTTATGTGTTCATCTCTAATAGTTAGATTTTTTTCTGTCACCACATATTTGACTCCTTTTATCCCATCTACCTCCTCCCTCCCTCCATAGAAGATAATTTTTATGGAGAAAAAGTTAAAAATAATATGGGAATTGGGGGTGCTGATATAATCATTCCAAGAGGAAGGTATTTTTATTATATTAATTTTTTAGGTGAGGCAACTGAGGCCAATAGGAGTTACTTTAAATTTTTTTTCAATTATAGTTGACCTATAATATTACATTAGTTTCAGATGTACAACATAGTGATTATACATTTATATAACTTATGAAGTGATCACCTCAGTAAGTCTAGTACCCACCTGACATCACACATAGTGATTATAATATTGTTGACTACATTCCTTATGTGGAGCCATACAGCTGAGAGCTTCAACTGTAAATCAGGTCTGTTTGAGAGAAACTCGGTTTCTTTTTTAAAAGGTGCCAACTTTTTATTCAGTGTAAAAGATATTTTTAAAAGATACCATTTGTTATCACCATCATTCTATAAAATAAATGATTAAAAGTTTTAATTGTTTATTGCTCATTCCTTCTTTATTACCCTCTGCCTTAGCTGTATATTGAATAAAAGGGAGATTGGAAAGTACAAGGTGATCTCATATTTAGTAGCTATTGCTAATTGCCTGGTGGGCAGTTACAGAATTCTTCAGCATGTAGTAATGGAGAATTTACGTAGACTCTGCAATTCAATTAAGAAATGCTCTTTCCCCTGTAAGGAACAAAGATGTATTTGAGATTAGCATCTCAGCCTTACAGCTGAAGATGGGCTAGAATGAAAATTAAAAAAATTAAAAAACCTTTTAAGAAGGTAATTTGTATTCCCACTGTGTGCAAAGCCACCAGAGAGCGTGCATTAAGTTCTGAAGTTTGCTGTTGACAAGCATTGTTCCCAGGCTGCAGCAGCCCGCTTCCAGCATTGTGGTAATCATTTGATCTTTTATTAAAGAAAATTCTTCCAAAAATATTAATTTAAAAATTAATGTCAACACTTTCTGACATTCCATCCCTGAATGCCGAAGAAGAAAAAAGTTTTAGAGTTTTTTAATAATCTTGGTAAATATTATTTGAACTTTGCTTCAAGCCAAAACAAGTTTCATGGGGTAAAAAAAAAAAAAAAATCCTTTCTTCGGCCATGGGCAATAAATTTGCCCAGGAGGGTCTGGAAGCAAGAAACTGAGCTCGCTAAATACTAAGTGGGCATTCATACTCGCGGACACCATGATTTTCAGAGACATTGATTCTACTCCTCTAAAATAAGAAATGTTTTCAAGAAAACCCTCAGTTCTTGTCCATCATCTTTTTCTCTCTTGAGTGGGTGTGTGGATATACCCCAGGGCCTTTAAAAATAAATATATATCCATGGTTAATAAAAAAAAAAGCCTCTGAACACATTATTCAGTGTTCTTCATGTTTGGTGGAAAGCAGAAAGAAATAGGCTAATGGTTCACTCAAAAACCAAATATCTCTCTCCAAGATCAAGGTTTTTTAAGGATTGAGGAGGGTGTGTGTGTGTGTGTGTGTGTGTTTGCCTGTGTTGTGGGTACACGTGTGTTTAAAGAGTGGTGTGTTAGCTAAACTTTCTCTCCTTTCCTGTAAATGGAGCTTTTTATCATTTCTTTTTGCTGTTGCTTATTAGGAAGATATCTCAAGGACTGAAATAGGGAGAATGGATACCAAATGGTTCTTTCCCACTGAGAGAGTGTGTTTTCTACTTCTGTTGAGTAATTGCTTGAGTCAGTGGAGGAGAAGGGAAGACAGAGAAACACAAGCAAGGAAGAGGGTGGGGGAAAAGAGTGCAGAAAAGTGGGAGAGGGTCATGAGGAATCTGGATGCCTCAGAGGTAGAGAGAGGAATGAAGACTGCCTAAGCAATGCTCTCAGCCCCGGGCTCCAGATAAAACCTGTACCAAGAAAATAAAGTTGAAGTGGTGAAATAAATTTAGCTCAGTGATATTACCTGGTGATGAAAAATACAAGCAAATTTTGTTTTCTCACATTAATAGAAGCTAGATCTATTCACTATAAAGCATGATGTGAGAAATCATTTAGCCTGGGCTTCCATCCTATTCGGCCGCTCCCTAGCTGGGAGACTTGGCCAAGCCTCTCGTAATCCTTCAACTACAACATGCTGACAGTAATATTACTTTTCATTCCTAACTCATAGATAGGGTTGCCTGGAGGATCAAATGAAATACTTCATTACATATTCATTCTTTCATTCAACAAGATTTATCAAGCACCTACTATGAAAAAATAGACAAACTCCTATCTCATGAAGCTTATATTCTTATGAAGTAGGATATTCTAGGTATATTCTAAATATATTTAAGTATATATAGTTAAGTATATATTGTAAATGTATATATTATAATATATGAAAACATATATACACACACATACCATTCAGTATACAATAGACAAAACATTTTTATCTGTAAAAATCTATAAAAATATAGTTATGCTATTCTCACAAGTGGATCACATACTACATATAAATTTGTGTACATTGTGTGCATTAGAAGTTTAACTGAGCAGCATTTGTGGATGGTTGGCATGACACCTCCCAGCTGGTTCATTCCAGCTTCTCTCTATTCATTTAGGTTTTCCAGCACAAAACTGGTGCTGCCAGAAAAAGAACACCTTACAAAGATGAGTGGGAACGTTTGCAGGCATTCCCAAACAGAGAATATTAACTGCTTCAGTCAGTTTGAACAGACCATTAACGCCCAGTGGGTTCATTGCTCTGAGATGCACTGAGTGGCACACAGTAGACTGCTTTACTTTAGCCAAAACAATATGTCACCTTTCTCAAAGATAAAAACATCACTGCTGCAATTGTGAATATCTGAATATAATGCATGGAAGATTTTCTCTTGCTTGAAATTAATTGCAAGGTTTCTGGAAAAAAGATTAAGATTCTCTTCTAGCTTTTCTGCCTCCCATCCTTTCCTGTTTTTGTTCAGATAATTTACCACGAGATGGGGGTTGTCAAGGTCAGTGTTAGTGCAAGTTTATCTACCACCAGCATAGTCATTCTGGACCCCAACTGGTCCCATCTGTTGAGAGGGTTGAGATTGGGGATGGGGGAAATGATAATGTCAGAGATGGAAATTTGTCAAATATAAAATAGGTCTGTAATTTCTTTTTACTTCTATTTTATAGAAAGGAGAATGACAGTTAAAGATCTTATAAAAGTGATAGCTTAAATCACTCAGTTTGGTAGACATTGATGACTCACTCTCTTCTCATTACGTGGGGAAAAATATCAAAAGCAATCTGGTGACTGTCAGAGGGGAGGGAGTTGGGGGGCTGGGAGAATGGGGCGAAGGGTTAAAGAAGTACAAATTAATAGCTGATAGATGGTCATGGGGATGGGGAGCATGGCACAGGGAATGCAGTTAGCATTAATGTAATGGCTAGGTGGAGAGCCCAAGGAGAGAAAGAGCAATTAGGGAGATCATTTTATAAACTATATAAATGTCTAACCAATGTACTGTATACTTGAAAGTCTAATAAAGTAAAACTAAAAAAAGTGATTGCTTAAGAGAGATGTTCTTACAATCATTCATTTGCCACCTTCTATTCCTGGAAGTCGTGTGGCCATGTGGTACTTGCTGTACGACCTTAGAGATTTCCTCTCTGAAAGCACCTTTCTACTCATCAAATTTCCACTATCACACCTCTCCTTCGACACCAGAGAGAAAAAAATCAACGTGTAAAGTTGTAGCAACGGAATGAATTAAATGAAGTACAGCATTGACTTTATTTCATTCAGTTTAATTGCATCTGCATTACTGCTACTAATTGTGATAATAATCTGTACCACTTAGAGACGCTTGCTGTGTGCCAGAGATTTGTTAATTGCTTTACGCGCATTATTTTAATTAGTCGCTCCAACAACCCCAAGAAGTAGATTTGAGTAGTATTCCTATTTTACAATGGAGGGAACAAGCTTAAAGAATTGAGTGTCTTCTCCAAATCACCCAGCTGGAGATGGTCAGAGCCAGGATTCTAAGTCATGACTTAATTCCATGTCTTAATCACTCAGCTATTCCGCCTTGCATAAAATTTCTGTTCAGCCTCTTGCCTGGCACCACATGACTTTTCTGCCTTTCTTTCCTTTCACTCCACTCTCCACTTGCAGCCCTTCACTCCCATCAGGTAGTTAAAGAAGCCAAATGGCAACATTTAATTAAAAACAACAACCTAGGGGGTGGTATAGTGTTTAGCACGTCTGCTTTACACGCAGAAGGTCCTGGGTTTGCACACCAGGTGGAGCCACGGACCGTTCCCCAGTGCGGCCTCCAGCGTGTGGGAGGAGATGCCCCGCCTTCAGAGATCCAGTCCCTTAAGGGAGACGGCAACCCACAGGTCTTGGGTGGAAGTGAGGGCGGGGAATTAAAGAGGGGGAAAAAAACAACCTAAAAAAGTAAAATCTAAAAACACACAGAACATTTTTTCTCTTCTCTGTTTGGAAACATATGTGTTGTTTTTATAATGGCTTCTGAGGGGAGCCCGTCTTCTAATAGTCTCTACCAAACCGAGTGTGGGTTCAAATGATAACATTTCTTGGACATACTCATGGCAAATTTCAGGCATGGCAGAGAGGTTGAATTTTATTTGAGGGCTGTGCCTTTGCCAACAATGGCACTGTAAGATGAACAAGCTATCATTGGTCCATGCCAACCAAACCTTGCTGCTCCCCAAGAAGAAAGGCAGCAAATATCTGAAGACTTGCATGAAAAAACTTTCGAACTTGATAAAATGAAGTAGAAAACAAAGAGGTGAGTTTGCAAGAGTGAAAAGAACAAATATAAATAACTCTGAAAGAAAGCAATGAAATATCCTAGAGAAAACTTTCAATGCTTATGTGTAGCGTCTTGAGTATTTTTCCTAAAGCAGTGACTCCATTGGGTTGGAGTGCTTCAGCTTGTTCCATTGGGTTGGGGTGGTTTGAGAAAGGGAAGGGGCTCTACATTTCAAAGTTGGATGGGGTTGTAAAGAGCATGGTTCCAGCTAAGGGAACAAGCAAAACCAACGTGGGTTTATAATGCGCTAATCCTGCATGTAGACCCTGTCCGGATGTCAGGCCTGAATTAAATTAGGGTGGAAAATTTTGTTCTATTCACTTCACTGCAGCTCATATGTGGGACATTTAAAGTGTATGTCTGGCAGATGTATTGAGACTATTACTGGGTTTTTCTTTTTGTGTGTGTGTGAATATATAAAATCTATTTATAAAACACTAATATGTAATATTTTGCCAGTAATGTACATAATACCACTAAACTGGAATTGAGACATGGTATTATACTCTTTATGAGCTCTTTCCCCTCACAGGCTCAGCCAAAGGTCTCTCTACAAGTACACAGTCATCTCCAGGTCCAACATCCGAGCTTGCTCCTCCTTGCCTGCCTCTTTGCTTTTGCTAACCTAACCTCCGGTTTAGATTCTTGCCTTGCTCTCTTCCTTGGTGTTTATGCTTTAGATTGTGTTTTGCTTTCTGAGCTATCTTCTCTTACAGAAAACATTTCAGTTACCATTTGCTCTGTGCCTCGCAATTGAAAATCACCTCTACCCACTCCCAACATCAGATAAAGTTCCTTAGACCCAAACCTAAAGTAGAAACCTGGTCCTTCTCCCTGCTCAAATAGGGAAAGAAACCGCACCATTACACAATGCTTAACATGAGTAGTGTATGTAAAAATCTTGTGTACTGATGTATACCCAATCTGTTCCTTTCCTACAAATTCAGGATAGTAATCCCCTTACTCCCTAAAATCACAGATAGAGTTCTCTTTTCTTTCTTCTCCTTCATTTCTCCTTTCCATTCCCATCTTATTGCGAATTTCCTTAGCTTAGAACTCCTCTGAAGGGATGTCTGGTATCGTGTCTTGGTGTTTTGGAAGGGGAAAAGTGTGAAAAACAGTTTCTCTCAAATGCAGTCCCTGCAGTGGTGTACTTTCTACACCAGGGGCAGATGAGCGTACATACTATGTGCCTGTGAACCAGTATGTCTTCCCATGATCGAGCATTAAAGGACTGTTCTAAAGAGTCATCACCAGTAATAATAGTCCACTTCAAATGTGCCCTTCTTACCGATCCACACAGAGGGTGCTGAAGATTGTTTCCAAGTAGCTTCTGGCACTTCTCGTTATATTCAACAGCTGGCACTGAGAGTGTTCAGAAAATCTTCACCACCTTTCTCTCCTTCCATGTATCTTTTTCTTCTCATTCATTTCGCCTCCTCTCCATCCATTTTTCTTCCTTCGCTAGTTTTCATCTTTTCTCCTTTCTCTCCCATGCCTCCCCTTCTATTGATGGCTCTCTGGCTTGGAAAGGTTCCCGTGATCTTCTATCTAGACCTGTGCCATCCAATACAGAAGTCACAATCCCCATGTGGCCAGGGAGCACTGGGCACATGGCTAGTTGGGACTGAGATAAGTCGTAAGTGTGAAGTGCACATTAGATTTCAAAGATTTAGTATGAAAAAAAGAATAAAAAATATATTGTTAATAACTTTTTTAATGATTATGTGTTGAAATGACAACATTTTACATATATTGGGTTAAATAATATATACTAAAATCTAATTTTGTCTGTTTTTGTTTACCATTTAAAATGTAACTACCAGAAAATTAAAAATTTTCTATACATGCCTCATTTTATTTCTATTATAAAGTGCTGATTTATACAGTATGGGTGGAAGTAGTTCTGGGGGGACTAGGAGAGGGAGCCGTATATGTGCAAGAGAACAGGTTGCATTGCCCTGTCATTGGCAAATGGCCTAAATTTACATAATACTTCTTTTGTCTTATATAGACTTAGAGCTGGAAGAAGATGCAACATTATTCTCTAAAATAGTGTCTTCATTTTTAAGTTTTGGAAGAGGGGTAAATACATGTCCACTGCAATGTGTTCTCATTCTGTCTTTGGTATGTTCCCACACCCCCGAAGATTTTGTTGAGCTCTACTAACTGTGGTATATATTAGGAGAGCAATAAAAATATTGCTTTTCTTAACCAACATATATCTCCCCACCACCTTGGGTTATTTTATTGTCTATTTCCTGGGAATATTTCTTCTACATTAAAACTAAAACAATTGGACACAACAACAGTTAGTGGCTTTTTTTAAGTTGCAGCTGCTTTGACAAGGCAAAAAGTATCAAATTGTAAATCTATGGGGTGATAGCCCAACAATAGACCAGTATGGAGAAAAAATATGGCTAGATTGACACAAATTTCAGTTTTTTTCTTAAAAATTCAGAGTAAAGTCATTAATATTTAAATATAAAGATTCTCAGAAATAAACTTTGTAAAAATTGAGGTATTCAAATGTCTTTCTTTGCCCTTGTCTCTCTAGGTGAACTAGGTCAAGCCACAGAATTTAACTTCCTTGGGCTGTATGTTTATTTAAAACTTTTATTTAGTTCTTTAAATGGAGGTAATACTGTTCTAGTCAAGGAGAACCGTGCATTGAGAAAAATAAACAAACCATTAACAATAGCATTTCAAGGAGGAAGGAAATGTTAGCTAAGTAGAAATGCAAGCAATGAACCATAAAAATTGAATTTATTCTCTGGAAAAGTAAGTTTGTAAACTACTAATCTAGAATAATAAGTGGGTAAGAATCCAAAAAATTGTGTGTGTGTGTGTATGTGTATTGGGTGGAGTGATGAAGGTGGTTAATAAGGGAAACTAGACCTACCAGGTGTTAAACAGATTTACAGCAAACATAATCAAGACACTGTAGACCTTCAAGGACATAAAGGTCACTGGAACAAATAAATGGCTCAGAAATTAGTCAAAGATATTTCAATGGAGAAAGAATTGCCTTTTCAGCCAATGCTGCTGTGACAATTGAATATTCACATGCAAAAGAATAAAGTTGGACATCTACCTTACACCATATATAAAAATGAACTCAAAAGGGAACTTAGACCTAAATGTAAGAACTACAACTATAGAATTCTTAGAAAACATAGGAATAATCTTTGTCACCTTGGATAAGGCAATAGTTTTTTAGAAATGACACCAAAAGCACAAGCAACTAAAGGAAAAAATAGATAAATTGGTCTTCATCAAACTAAAAAAAAAAACCCCTAAACTTTTGTGCTTCAAAGGACATCATTAAGAAGGTAAAAAGAAAACCTACAGACTGGGAGAATATATTGGCAAATCATATATCAGATAAGGACTTGTGTCCAGAATATGTAAATAAATCTTATGACTAAAGTACAAAAAGACAACACAATTAAAAATTAGAGGATTTACATAGACATTTCTCCAAAGAATATATATAAATGGCCGATAAGCACTTGAAAAGATGTTCAATGTCATTAAATCATTACTAAAATACGAATCCACAATTAAACATTACTTCGCACCACTTGCACAGCTATAATAAAAAGACAATGACAAATGATGAAGATGTGGAGAAATGGGAATCCTATACATTACTGGTGGGAATGTCAAATGATACAGTTGTTTTGGTATACAGTTTGGCCATTTCTTAAGAAGTTAAACAGAGAGTTGCCATACAACCCACACATTCCACTCCTTGGTATATGCCCAAGAGAAAAATGTTCACAGAAAAATTTGTATACAAATGTACAAAGCTACATTATTCGCGATAGTCAAAAAGTGGAAACAACCCATCAAAAAGTGGAGTATTTCCAAAAAGTGGAAATACTCATCAATGAATAAATGGATAAACAAATGTGATCTATCCATACACTAGAATATTTTTCAGCCATAAAGTATAATAATGAAGTGTTAATACATGTGAAAACTACGAATGAACCTTGAAAATAAGTGAAAGAAATCAGTCATAAAAGGCCACATTTTGGATAATTCCACTTATCAGAAATATCCAGAATAGGCAAGTTTTCATAGAGATAGAAAGTAGATTAGTGGCTGCCGGAGGCTGAGAAAAGAGGAGGATAGCGGTGCCTGCTGACCAGAGGGTGGTTTCTTTTGGGGGTGATGAAAATGCTCTGGAATTGGGTTGTGATGGTTGCACAACTCTATGAATATACAAACACCACTGAATTATACACTTTATTGTAAATTATGTCTCAATAATTTTGTTATTAAAAAATTCATAAATTTGATATCTAATCGAAGCATTATAGAACAGTGAGGAAGAGAAATATTCAATAAACGGTATTGGGACTATCTACAACTTTGAAAAAGTAATAAATTTACATCTATACTGTGCTTCAAATTAAGTTTCAGGGAGATTAAGTATTAAAATTGAATCAGGAAAGGAAACAAAAAGGTAGAAATAAATATTTATCAGATATCAATTTGTATGCTTAGAAATAATAGAAGAAACCACAAATTAAATGATCAACATAATAACAACCACATTAAAAATAAATATGTAAAAATTAGGAGCTACATGTCGTAAGTAGGAAAAACGACAATAAAAAGGACACGAGACTGTCAAAGAACATATTGTAAATAATATGACTAAAAGGTAAATATATTTTCGAAAAACTTAAATAGTTTGATAACATTTAAAATAAAAATAGAGCAGAAGATACAAATAGATAACTCACAAAAGAAGAAGTCACACAATTCAAGGCAGGATAAAAGTTGTATAATAACTTTTTCTTTGACTGAAAAGGTTATGCGCCGTGGTCATTCAGAGGAGGGAAATAGTAAGGGATAGTATAAGTAGAATGTGGGAAAATATTTATTCATACATGTAATCCAAGATATGTACTTCAATAATTTCTCTTTCTCCCTCTATCAAATTAACAAACATAATTCTTAAAAGATGATGTGAAGGAGAGGAGAAAGCAGTGTGTTCTCATACGTAGACAAGCAATGTAAGTGTCATGAAATCACTCCTGGTTTGGGAGTCAGGCAGAAATAACATGAAATGGTAACTCTGTCACAAGCTATCATTAGATGGATAACTAATTACAATCTCTGAATCTATATTATTAATCACAAACTAGTGATGATTACTACCTGGTAGCATTGATATGACAATTAATGATATCATGTGTAAAAAAATCTAGCTAAGTACTTGGCACACAGCAAGTGTTCAGTAAACAGTAACTACTATAACGTTACTGTTGGTTCTATAATTTAATAAGAAAAAATATTGCAGTAAGTATCAAGAACCATAAAATGTTCGTGATATTAACTGATCTGGTAATTTTCTGGCAATATTTTCTATGAAAATAATCATTAAGAAGGGGATAAAAACTATATGCATAAAACTATTTTGTGGCATTATCTAGAAAAGGAAATAATGTCCTATGATAGAGGAATGGTTAAGTAAATTATGATGCTACCACTTACTGGGTGGAAGGATGATGTGGCTGCCACAAAGAATAATTGTGAAGATGATGTAGTTTCCTTTAAAAGAAAATCAATACTTCTATGCACCAGAGGACACAATCAACAAGTGAAAAGGTAGCCTATGGAATGGGATAAAATATTTGCAAATCATATATCTGATGAAGGATTAACACCCATAATATAACAAGAACTACAACTCATCATCAGCAACAACAAAACCCCCATATAACCCAATTAAAAAATGGGCAAATAACTTGAAGAGACATTTCTCCAAAGATGATATACAGATGACCAACAAACATATGAAAAGATGCTCACCATCACTAGTTATTAGAGAAATGTAAATCAAAACCACAATGAGATACCACCTTACACACATTCGGATAGCTACTGTAAACAGATCTGAAACTAGACTATAGCAAGTGTTGGCGAGGATGTGGAGAACCCTGGTTCATTGTTGGTGGAAAAGTAAAATGGTGTAGCTGCTATGGAAAACAGTATAGAGTTTCCTCAAAAATTAAAAACAGAACTACCATATGACCCAGCTATTCTGCTTCTGGGTACATAACCAAAAGAACTGAAAGCAGAATTTCAGAGATATTTTCACCCTCATATTTGTTGCAGCATTATTCACAATAGCTAAGATTTGAAATCACTCTAAATGTCCGCACACACATACATATACACATACACACAATGGAATATTGGGACTTCTTTCACATGCTACAATGTGGATGAACTTCGAGGACATTATTTTAAGTGAAATATGCCAATCACAAAATGGCAAATACTAAATGGTTCTACTTGTATAAGGTATCTAAAGTTAGTCAAATTCATGGAAACAGAGTAAAATGGTAGTTGCCAGTGTCTGTGGGGAGAGAGAAATAGGGAGTTGGTTAAAAAGTATAGAGTTTCAGTTTTTTAAGATGAAAAAGTTCAGGAGATCTGTTACACAACAATGTGAATGTATTTAACACTACTGAACTCTACAGTTAAAATGGTTAAGATGGTAAATTTTATGCTACGAGGTTTTCACCACAATTAATACAATTAATTTTTAAAAAGACTCAATAAATATGAATCGAGTGCTTTTCACTGTGCTAGGTTGCTGCAGCCTGAGGGAGCGTGACTTCGGAGAGCTAAAGGCCAGATGGATCATGCAGGGCCATTTGGGTGAAACAAGGAGAAGCCACTGGAAATTTTAAAGCAGGGAAATAGAATGACTCCATTTATATTTTGACAATAGTGGTCTTGCTACTGTGTGGAAAATGGATTAGACGCATATAAAGATGCATGTTCATTACAATTACGCAAAAACATCCATATGACGGGAAAAACTAAAAGGAATAAGCTTATAGGTGACTCTTTTCCTCCATTAAAGTAAAATCTTGTTCTTGTCTTTTCTAACTCATAAAAAAGAATAGCCGGCAAAGCTATGCAATTTGAAATTTATAACAGAAGGAGAAGCTCGTTTAATTCATTTCTATACCTTTCTCTCACCTGGCTTATTTCTGCAAGTCATGCCAAGTAAAGTTCATTTCTTGGGCCGAGTATCTCCTGTGCTGCCACCTAGTGGTAACTTCCAGGCTGTCAACGGAATTTATGATAACGCCAGTAACATTTTGTTTTATGTTAAATAATCACAACACGATCTAGGAATATGGTTCAAATTATTGTAGTAAATAACTTTAAAATATGTCTCTTCAATACTAGTCTTGATTGCAAGTGGTTGGAGGATGAACCTTGTGATCTTTTCAAACCTCTTCCAGCTCCCATTTATGTGGTTTAAATTGGAAGGAAAAAAAAAACAAAAAACTTTTGAAATTGAAAATTTTATATTAACATGGCATAACTCACCATAAGAAATTCTGTTGGCTTAGGTTTTTAAAAAAAATTTAATGTTTAATAATGAAAAGACACTAGAGGTTTTATAAAAGAGTGATGATCTTTAGACATAGAGATGGCTAAATTTTTTAAGTTCACATATTCAATATTTTCTTTGCTAATTTTTTATTTTGCAATAAGAAACTTCCTAAAATAGAAGATCAGATAATCCACAGGGACCCAAAATGCTACATTTTGATTTAAAAGTATATAACATTTTAATATAAGAAAATCTGTAATGCTTGCTAATTAACAAATCTTAAATAAATATGATATGAAATAAAGCTTTTATCCCATGATTTGAAACTATTTTGTAATTAATGGGAAATATTAATTTTTTTTTCAGAAATAAAAATAGACCATACACATCAAATCAATGTAAGATATTTCAAAATCTTACCTCGTGCATCTAGGATTTTTCCCTTTGTTTTTCCTTTTTACTTATTGATTGTAAAGACAGGCAAAATTTTCTACTTTTTAAATTCTCAAATGATGTTCAAACTTATGAATGAATCCATATTTTATGAAAAACAGAGAAGGGCTTTGAACTCAGATTGCCTGCTTCTAGTTCCAACTATGACCTTTCTAGGTCCCTGTTTCTTGGACCAATGAGTCTAACAGTCCTCATCTGCAAAATGGGATAAAAACCCTATCAAATTATAGAGGTTTTGAACGATTAAATGAAATAATGCATACAAGGCACTTATAGTGCCGGGTACATAAGAAGTGCTCAAGTAATCTTAGCTAACATTATTATAAGTGAAGAAAATCTATGCTAATGAAATAGGTGTATAATTATCAAAGCACCATTACTCAAATTTGATTCCTCACCAGATCAGCGGTGTGTGGTTTCTTTAAAGTGTGTGTGTGTGTGTGTGTGTGTGTGTGTGTGTGTGAATGATTGACATCTACCTCTAATAACTTTTATTTAGGAGTTGGTATTTTGAAGAAATGATGAACACATATAAATGTCAGTCTGTTCTTCCTTAGATATCGCTTTTGTACAGAGTGTTCAGAATACAAACAAGAAACTGAACTTGACCCAGAGTAAGACCTATTATAAAGTTTAAGTTAAAAAGATATGTTTAATTCAAATTTTTCATAAAGTTTATACTTACTCCAAAATATTTAAAATCATTTCTTGTACATTCATGCCTGTTAAGTAAAACTTTAATAACTCTTGAATTAACCATTTTTTTGTTGAAATTTAACAATCCTTTTAACAAACAAGCCTTCTAAATACCAACTTAGGTTTTCTATTTGGTATTTACTTTTCATTGATTGCTGCCTACTAGATTTTTTAACTGGGGAAACAGAACAATTGAAGAATCTTTTATGATATGTGGTACCAGAAGTAAAAATACATGTACAAATTAAGTACAAAAATCAGAGGGAGATAGAAAACAGCTCAGAATCAGGAGCAGAGTGAGGAAGTCATGTATGGAAAGTTCCAGAAAGTGGTATGTTAGTGAAGATCTGGAATGTTGGCAAGACTGTCATGGACTGAGTGAAATTTTGACCCAGGGTCAGCCTGGTCAGAATAGGCTTGATGGACAGCAAAGATGGTGTCTCTGCTCGACCCTGAGAAAAGGGATGAGTGGTCAAGGTATCCAAGCAGGGAAGATGGAATGGGCAGAAATGCAGAATCTGACGTATATATGGTGTCATTTGGCCAAAGGTTTGGGTGGTGCCTCTGCTAAACAGCAGAGTTGATCCAAGTTTTCTGACCTAGACTCGGTGCTCCTGAAGTCAGGGATGCACAGCTTATGGAGAGAGCTGCTGTGTTCCACTCATTTAGCCAACATATGTTTATTTAGCTTATTATGTAGCAGACGCCATTCTACACACTAAGGAACATCACATAGTCCTTGACTTAAGTTGTTTGGTGAGTTGCTTTATCTTTCTAAGCCTCAGGTCCCTTATCCATAAAAGGGAGCACTAACAAAGCCTATTTCATTTGGGTTATTATGTGATTTACATGACATGCCAGCCCAGTTCTTAGCATAATTCTGGTTCATGGGAAGTACATAGTATTAGCTATTGGGAGGAAAACACAGGTGTAGGATATATGGGTAACAGTCTAGTTATGGGGAAGCCAAAGAAGATGCAACATAAGACAAGGCCCAAAGAAGTTAGCTTGATAAAGGAATAGGGGAGAAGCAGCTAGTTCTGGAGAAGTCCAGAGGTAAATGAATAAAAGGCATGTTGAGGGAACTAAAAATAATAGATAAATGAACATAAAATGGAGTCTGGGATGATCGGCAGGGCTTTAATTATGTGAGGTCATATATGTTATAAAGTTCTTCAAACTCACCAGGCACACCTGCCTCACAGGCATTGGCCTGATGTTCCCTCTGCCCAGAATGCTGTTCCTCCAGATGCACACAGGCCTCTTTCCCTTACTTCCTTCAGGCCTTTGCTCAGCTGTCCCCATATCGGAGAGGTCTTCCTTGACCACCCTTTATTAAATAGGGTTTACGCAGTACAGGACACTGGTAAGATACGTAGATTCAGGAGTTGACTGCTGTGATTGGCATCCTAGCTCTGCCCCTTTCCTGTAGCAAGTTACTTAACCTCTTTATGTTTTGGTTTCCAACGTGTAAAATGTGAATGATGATAGTATTGATGCAGAGGGTGTCATAAGGATGAAGTGAATTAATAGGAGTAGAGCCCTGAAAAGAATATTACAATTATTCCAAATAATAATTGAGACATGCAGTAGAGGCCATTCCACAGGTAAAGTCACCACCACTATCACTCTTCTCAATGCTTGGGAAGCTGCTAGAACCGAGAGTTCCATGGGGCGGGGGCGGGGGGGATTTTTGTTTTGTAGTTAGGAAATATATAAGCACATCAAAAATATATATAGAATTATATGGCGAACACCTGTACACTCACCATCGGCTTAAGAACTAAAATGTTACCAATACAATTGAAGTGTCTTATTTGGGTTTTGATTTGTTATTGTCTTACATCAGCTTCTTCCAAGTGAGCCACTTGGAAGGTGCTTTTGCAGGTGTTATGTGGGGAAAAGGTGAGGGAATCAGATTCAAATTAGTTTGCAAAGTACTGTGATTTAGTAATATCAAATAAAGCTATTTTCTGTAGGGTTACTCAAAGCCTCCCAAACTGAACACAGGACACCCTTTTTATGCCATGTCTTTTGAGATTATGTTTCATGTGAAATATTTTTAGAAACAGGAATCTGTGTTATACTACAGCATCAACTCCAAAAGTACTAGTAATCTGATCATTTTCTCATTTTTCAAAGAGGATGGATTAATTTTAAAAACTGAGTAAAAAATAGGGCTTACTGATTAGTAATCTTGGTGCCAAGATCAGAGCTAAATGGGCAGTTCGACTTTGATAACCAGAGAGGACTTTATGGCCTGATTATTTACATTCCAGTTTTCTCCATAGTCTTGGTATTTTATTCTATCTACATTTTCTCTGGTCTTGATATTTTATTATATTTAATTGTCATTGTATGTCATGTGTTATTATAATCTCTCTCAAATCCCTTGTGGAACAAGTCACGGAATAAATTTGTTAAGCTCAAATGAAGTATACCTAATTGTCTTCACCCCCAAATGCTAAATTTCACAGTGCTGATTTAATGACTGTTGAACATTTCTTTTGTTTCTTTCCGAATTTAACATTGATTAATGCTGATATTAGGCCATTTGTATTGACGTAAGCCAAAAGCTGGACTATAGCCACACCATATTTATAAATTCAATCATTTCAAGATCATGTTGTGGTAGAAGTCAAGGTCAGTGATGATCTGATGGATTGGAAGATGGGTGGGAAAAAGTTCTTGGAGCAATTGGTCCTTGAGCTGTGATTTAAACAGGAGAAACTTGTGGTTTAGTGGTTGTTCCATAGATATGGAAAAATTCAAGCAAAGGCTCACAGCCAGGAGAGGAAGACCAGTGGAAGGAACCACATGACAGTAAATTTAGTTGGTCTGGAAGGTGAAGGCTAGGTTAGAGTAGGAGGTGAAAACAGAAAGTGGGTTAAGCTGGGAGAAACTTTTGAAAGAAATACTTGGAAATTTGTGTTTGACTCAAAGTATAATAGGAAATCAATATAAGGTTACAATTCATTAGGAGATACGGTCAAAATGATGAACAAGGGCAAGAAAAAGAGAAAGGGAATGACTTTAGAAATTGTAGCTTTATGAGCATAATTTAGATACTAGTAAATTTTTATTATCAAGTCTTTTTTGAAAACAAGTAAACTATTTGTTGAATGGTGAGTGAACAAATGGTTATGCCAATAGGGGTAGGTAATTCAGCTTATAGAACTCAAATAACAAGGTAATTTTCTAATCAGGAGAGTGGTTTCCTGTAGGAAAGTCAAGAGGAACAACACAACAACAGCAACAATGTATATCTACACACACACACACACACACACACACACACACACATTTTTTTGTATTAGGCACAGCTCTGACAAATCTACAGTAAAGAGATGAGGTAAACAACATTTTTGCCAGTAGGGAAATTAAAATCTAGAGGTAACCATTCATACTCACTCGATAAATTCTTACTACACACCTCATGCTGGCCAGGCTACGCTATGTGCTAGGGGTGGAACAAAAGATACAGTTCTCATGGAGTTTGCAGTCTATTGGGATATAGAGAAATAGACGGATGAATAAAATACACTGTGAAAAGAATGGCTAGCTTTGGCTGTCTGTCCTTTCCCTTCAGGCTTCTAGCTGTGCAGGGTGTGTTTCCAAAACTCAGGGAAGTATGATCGTGATTGAAGGAGTATTTTGATAGGCATCTTAAAGTGGGGTGAGATCTGCAAGGGGCATCTTTAATAATGATAATGGATCAGTAAATTGCATTCTAAGTAGGCAGAGGCTGGTTATCTTCAGGGTTTTTCTTTTGCTTAACCGCGAGTGCAGATCTGATGCTGTGGCAGAACTATTCACAGGCAACAGAAGAGAAACCAACTGCCGGCTACCTCAGTAGTTTTCCCCTCTCTGCTCTTTTCTCACAAAGCATATGGCTTCTCCTCTATATAAATAAAATACTTATTGATTCGAAGAGGTGCCCATTGTCGGCTCATTTTTCTTGGTCTTGATTCCATTCTGCATTGTGCTATAGGAGCATATGAGTGGGGCACTCTGATGGTTAATTTTATGTGACAACTTGAGTGGGCTATGAGGTGCCCATATACTGTCTATGAGAGTGCTTTTCGATAAGATTAACATTTGAATTGGTAGACTGAGTAAAGCAGATTGCCCTCCCCAGTGTGGGTGGGCCTCATCCAATCAGTTGAAGGCCTGAATAGAATAAAAGTCTGAGTAAGAAAGAATTCTTTCTCTTTGCTTGACTGTGTTCAAGTTGGAATATTGGTCTTCTCCTGCCTTCAGTCTTGGACTAGAACTTACAACGTTAGCTTTCCTGGTCCTCAGGCCTTTGATCTCAGATTAGAGCTGCACCATCAGTTCTCTTGGGTCTCTAGGTTGCTGACCGTAGATCTTAGACTTAGTCTCCGTAATCATGTAATTCTACATAGTAAATCTCTCTCAGATCAGAAAAGTCAGGCCTGTTTTTTCAGAACCCTTTTAGATCCAAATGACAGAACCTAATCAAACTAGTTTAAGAAAAAGATTGCTCCTCCTCTACCCACTCCCCCACCCCTGGCCCCATATAACTAAAAACCTTAGGAATCTGGGGCACGGACCATAGTTTCGGGGTTATCTCTTTTCCTCTCTTGTTTTTGCTTCTCTTTGTAACTTGTCTTCTTTATCTCCTATATTGGACGTCTTCCTTCATACAGCTGGGAGCGGGGGAGATGACGAACACAAGAGAAATGTAGATATTTTTCTTACAACTCAAGATTGCAAAAGAAGTAAGAACATCGTTCCCATAATGCTCAGTAGAATGTCCGGGGAGAAAATCTGATTGGCAGGTTTTTTTTATGTGCCTATCCATAAACCAGTCATTATGGTCAGAGATAATAAAGTTCTCTGTTTGACTAAGTTTGGGTCATTTGCCTACTTGCTGGACTAGAAAATTATGTTAACTCTCCTGTCCCCTCCAAAAACACATGGAATGGACAAAGGGTAAATCCCTCATGTGGAAGATAATGGTGTTACGAGATAATCTTTTAAAAATGATAACTGGTAATGATATATAAATGAACATGTGTTAAAGATTTATTCTACTCATTAGTCAATGAGGGGACCAGACAGATGTTATAACATATTCAAAATAAATTTATCAGGGACACTGAAATAAATGCGTAAATGGAGGCAAAATTATTTTTCCAAGGGGCGAGAAAGAAGTCGATTGAACCTCCACTACAAAGGACAAAATTATAGACAAGAATTATTTTGCCTCGCCATCAGTTACCTGCAATTCACACAACTATAAAACTCCCACAGAATCAGAATCTGATAACCCAGAGGAGTTGCCTTTAGAACCTAGTTGCATAGTTTTCAACTAGAAGCACAAATATTTTCCCTACACTGGGCAGACAAGCAACATGTGTTCATTAAACAAGGGTTGCAGTATTAGAAGGGGAAATATTTCTCCTTCAGATTCCAGGTGGTACCAGCAGAAAGCTTACCTAAGTTCATTGCAGTGGGTAACCTATTTGTTCCTCGAAATAGGGACTTTGCCTCAGTTGTTTCTGTGTCCTCTGGCCCTAACATGTGAGAAATGTTTATTAAGTGTGTGGAATGAATGTTGATAGGCCACCTGCTGTGTGGACTTCCTCTGGAAAAATAGAAAAGCATCCTGATCTTTATGTCTCCAAGAGCTATTTCTAGAGTTCCTAGATCTCAGTTAGCAGAAGAGCTGTGAATTTTATTACTACAAAATACATTGCATGTACTTAAAACATTAGAAGTTTGAATTTTTATTATAGATTGCCCAAGGCTGACTGATTCTACTCAGATATTATTTCTGTGGTAGTTGGTAACACCAAAGAAGTGTGAGAGATTACTAATATTATTGTCATGGTAACTACAGTAACAGATGGTAGAAACCATCAGAGATTCGCTTTCAGGTACAGTCTATTTTGAATACAATGAAATGCAACTTCCAACTCAGATGAATAAAATGTTTCCAGGGGATCCCATCATTGCCAAATAACAAGATACGGATTTACTAGCCAATAGGCTGCTGCTAGGCCAACCCTTAAAGAAAAACAAACTAATAGAAAATAATGGCTAAAACACATATAGAATAAGACGAAATAAAGAGCTGTGGATTCAGCGTGGCATCAAGAAAGACCAAGTAGTATGTGAACTGCTACCCCAATGATTAAATCAGTTTAACGTAGTTTGTTTTGACATTTACTTTTCAAGCTAATTGCCTTTTGATTGTGAAACCATAGGAGGACGTGACATCAAGACAGTCAGACAAACAGCATAATAGTTAATCCATGAGAGAAGATATAATTTAATCTTCCTTTAGGTTCACAGGGTAGCCTTCATTGCTTGCACATATGAATCTCTGTGATTCTTGGAAAATGTGGGACAAGGAGAACTGTAATGAAAACTATAGCCAATTGGAGGGACACGGTCTAATAGTCTAGCACAGTAAAAGGTAAAAATATCTTTTTTTCCCTTATTTGGTGAGTCAATAAAGTATGTGCAGCCATTACCCTAAGACTTGTGTGTTCCTTTGGGCAATAAAATATATATTTAGTTGTATGTTGCTTTGAAAAATTCTCTCAGTATAAAATGGAAAGACAACTTTGAGCAGGGCAAGATTCCTCATAATTACATTGAAAGCTATAAAAATGGAAGAATACATAATTGACGGAAAAAGGCAGGGAGTTTCAGGCTCAAGGGAAATGTGGGAGGAATTCAAAAGACTCCAAGTCAAGCCAGCACCTCCAGGAGCTGGTGTGTTATCTTTACCTTGGGGGCTAATTTTTTTAAAAGAGTTTTACGCTTTATTAAGTAAAAGAAAATTTGAAATTTTTTTCAATTAGTTGGCATTCAGTATTATATTAATTTCAAGTGTACAGCCTAATGGCCAAACATCTATATAACCTACGAAGTGATGCCCCTCAATAAGTCTAGTACCCATGTGATACCATATACAGTTATTACAGTGTTATCGACTGTGTTTCCCATGCTGCACCCTCCATCCCTGTGACTATTTTGTAACTGCCAATTTGTACTTCTCAGTCCTTTCGCACCCCTCACCCAGCCCCACAGGCTGATTTCTAAATGGAAAGAAGCTGCAACTAAAATCAGGCCTGGCTCATTCTCCCCATAGCGCCCTCCCGTGATGAATGGCATTCATCTTCCCAAATTGATCTCAATGGAAACCTTTTCTCTCTTCTTTTCTATGCAATTTAAAAATAAATAAGTAACCAAAAAAGCAACCCGGAGGTGAAAACCCGTTGAAAATAAACGACGACGGCACACTCATTGTCCTGCACCTGTGTGGGCAGTGTGTCCACAGAGTGGGCACACACATCTGTTAGCTGGAGAAATAATTAACTGCTGAAATTATTCCTGACTGTTAAATGAAGGAGTAAAACTGCTCTGCCGTGGGCCAAGTGTTCACATAGAAAATGAGCATTCTCCAGAGAAGCAGGGGGAGGGAGAGCGAGACCTGGAAAAACTGAATATTGGAGTTTTGGAGCAGGTTGAGAGGTAACAGGAGGGAAAAGATTTCATCTCTGAGGTGGTCCAATTTTAAATATGTTTTAGCCTTCTTACAGAAAGTGGCTCTCTGTATACGTTTACACACCCGCCTGCCAGCCAGCACTCCCTCGCCCTCCTCCGCCACCCTCCTTTTAAAGCAACAGCTGCTTATTCATGGGACTGTGCAAACACCTGGGCTTCTTGGCTCTGTGTGTGTGTGTGTGTGTGTGTGTGTGTGCGTGTGTGTCTGTGAGAGAGAGAGAGCGAGAGAGCGAGAGAGAGGGCACAAGCACACACTTTATGAGCTTTGTGTAGTCAGCCTTGGAAGACACCATGAAGGACAGAAGCTGGCAAAATATTCTCATGGGAGAGTAGAGAGTGGAACAAAATAGGATTGTCTCAGACCTATGATTTTACTGAACTCACTGAAAGCAAGGCAAAATAGTCTTGTTTAAAAGACATTTATTCTGAACCAAACTTTGGGGCAATAATTGTAGCTGTGGCCCACAGAGTACAGATGCGGGAGGCACATGAGGCTCGCCTTGAGCCCCAATTCTGTTATGTGACCAGCTGTGTTATCTTGGGCAAATTATCTAATCTGTCTAAAGCAAAGCCACATCATCTGTAGAATGAAGACAAATAATATCTACCTCACAGGATGCTTGTAAAGATTAAATGAGAGTGCAAATTAGGTTAGTGCAACATGTATGTAATAAGCTCAGAAAACAATAACTATTAACTCTTATATGTGGGCTGTGTGTTGAGCTAATTTATTCTTTCGACGTGCCAGTTGTTATAATGTTATCAAATATTATTTGATATTTGATATCAATAAAATTTACAGTTCTTTAGGAAGAGGCAAATTAAGAATTTCTTATTGTTGTCTGAAGAGGAAAAAAATTGTCCTTAACGAAACATGCCTGCTTTCTTGTTTCTTTCGTTTATAGATAACCACTGCACGACTCTTGAATACGTTGTTTTGTATTCTACAATGACTCAAAGCTTCTATTAAACTCACGATGAATGAAAGAATGATGTGAATAGAGAATTACTGAATCCAACGTGGCATGATTTGTTATTGCATTTATTTTGTAGAACAGGATACTCAACAGAGCCACTTCCCAGCAGTTATTAAATGACAATCCAGTGAGCTTTGACCATCAGTTACCTGGCTCGCACGAAAGATGGATGAACAATTTTGCTTTTCAGATCCCAAAGCAATGCAGAGTTGGCAAAAAGTACAAGTCACTGTTAAAACAAATCTATTTTTCAAGGGTGACACGTTTTGTATTTATTTCAATTTGTAAATGTCTTCTGGTTTAGAGAAAAGTGTAAGGGAATTCCTGGGAAGATGCTTTAAAATTTAATTAAGATGCAGTTTGAAAACATATCCCTTGTGCTTTGCACTTGTAAATATGAGCATATCAGGAACTTCCACGGAGATGTAAATGTTCTCATCCTGATGTTGGGTAGCTCAGGCTGGGAACTGTGTATATTAATCTTCTGACAATATAGCAGTGTGCCTCTTTTGCACAACTGGGCCCTGTGGGTAACTTCTGTGCAGTGTATTCATAGGAAGAAAACCTGATATTTTAAATTCTCCTCCTTTCCTTTGGGAGATTGCTGCATACTCAACACAAACTCTTGCTTCTTTTACTTACAGGGCTGGAAAAATTTCTATTAAACCAGAGTCTGAAAAACAAAGGGCACTATGGTGAGCAATTGATTACTTGGAGCTGTTATTCTCCAAGCTTCTTGTTATTGGAATAAGAGAATGGCCTGGCATGGGAGTCTGAAATGCTCAAAACACTGATCCATCTCCTACCTCTGGCAGACTTTTTGCTTAACTCTGCTTTTCAGTTGATTCATCCAGGAACTGAAAGAATTCCTTTTAAATTCCATTCAGTGAATATTTATTGTGCACCTGCTATGTACTAATACTAGTGTTGGATGGTACATATTAAATAAGATAAGGTTCTTGCCCTTAAGACATTCACAAAATAATTAGGGGAGTAACTGGCAACTTGGAAAGAATAGCACTTCTCTTAAGGAGTTAACCCCAGGATACATGATAATATAACTCATCGAAGTAATACCTTTAGCCTTTGGAATCTTAGTATCTATTAGCGGTTACCTCCTGTGAAATGTTTGAATCATTGAGAATAACTTACCATATGGCAGTGTTTTGCTTACTATAGAATCTTTGATGCGAGTCTTGTGCTAAACACATTTTAGATTACTAAATAAAGGGAAGTGCTTGGAATGTCTTTTATCCTTTATTTAAGGAAGGAATGGTGGCTCTGCTGGGATCACTTCTTGGGAACACTTAGAACTCTCAGTAAAAGTACACACTGTTTACAGAAGATAAACCCTCTGAGCTTCAACATATTGTTTCTGTCCACAGCTGGTTCTGTTTTTTCATGGATTTTGTGGCCGGAGGGGAAAAATAGCAATTAAACTCTAGGATACTCTAGAATTAAACTCTAGATTATCCTAAAGTTGATACCTCCTTGTGATGATGTATTTCAAAATTTCTTACAAAAAGCATTAACTGTGCTCTTTAAGCACTAATGCACACTTATTAAGCCACATCTCAGTATTTAATGAATTGCCTATAAAATTGCAGTTGTACTTGATTTTGTTCTTTTTGTTGGGTTCATGATATAGTGTATTAGAAAGAGCTTTTTTATTTTAAAAAGGTTGATTCTCTTTGTCCTTGTATGGTAGATACAGAAATTTTAATAGCTGCTTTGTTCAACTGGTACTCAGAATAGGTAATGGAAAGTTAAAACTGACTTCTTAATCATCAGGGTATATGATTATGCTTTCTCCCAAGAAAAGCTTCAGTTTCTCCATATTTCTCTGATGCTGCCTGCATTCCAAACTAATTTTTGTAATGAGGAAGGGAGATGCCAAAATTGACTTTAAAAATTTTCAGGACCAATAATGCCAGCATTGATCTTGGTTCATAACTTCACGTTGCTCTGAATATGTTTGCTGCATTGCAAGCAGAAGTCTTTAGAACGTACCTGTTTTACAATGATGGCTGAGAAAATACAGAAGAAAGGAATGGGGTTTTCACACTTAAGTATCACTACTTATCTTTTGGAGTTGGACTCCACAATAGCTTTAAATACATATTAGGTGTAATGAAATACCAAACTTTTGTCTGAATAAAATTTGAGGAAGGTAGTGGCAAGTTAGCAGATTACGTTTTATTTTCTTAAAATTCCAGAATACTTAGTCCAACTTATCTTTATTTAAATTGTTACTGCTTTATAAACATTACTTAAGTCAAGATGAACCATATTCACTTAAACTGCAATTTGCTAGGAGTTTATTTACATTTAAACGCATTATCTTACATAGTGTATTTCAGTTTTTCTTTTATAGAAAATGACAATGTCACAAAAATGACAATTTTTCCAAAGTTATTTTGCTTCCTTCATCTTTGCACTCCACTCCTTTTTCTATGGTTTTACTCCTTATCATTACCAGAAGACTTAGGGTATGACTAAAGGCAATAATTGTATTAATAATGCTTTGATGAGAATTGATAACTATTAATCCCCACATTCCTTCGTCCCCCTTTTCTTTTCAGGGATGGGCTATTCGTGAAGAAAAACTTAAAAGATGACTTGAATCTGATGCTTCCTTGACCTAATGTCTAAGTATTTATTAAGCTAGTATTTAAAAAACATTTATTTTTCATGTGAAAACTTGGGATTTGGTGTAATTTCATGATTTAGAATTTCAGATGGGGTTTTGCAAAATGTAGTTATATGTTTTCAAGGTACTCTAGAGTAGGTGCTTTATACACATTTAGTATATAAAGGTTTACTGTATCGGCCTTCTGAATATTCCTTAGGTGTAAAAACCATCTCCAACAAATTCATAAGAGAGGCTAAGAACAAATTCTCATATTTCTTACCAACACAGGTTCAGAATTATCAGAAAATAGCAAGATGGGTCCGATTTTGAAGGCTATAGGACTCAGGTGAAAATATGAATAAATTCAATATTCCTTCCCAAAACATTATCGTATTCACATCCAGCTCAGATTGTTTTTTTTTTTCCTTTTTAAAAATGTTGATAGACTTTTGTATTATTTCGTAGTTTCTTGACAATAGTGTTTAGTTGTTTTAGGTATATGCATGTATAGTCTACCCATTGGAATGAGTGAGTCTTGAGGGCAGTTAAAACATTTTACTTCTTGTGCATTACCCAAACATCTGACGAGTATCTAACATGATATTGGGCATAAACGGAATACTTAGTAAATATGTGCTTGCTTGATTCATAGGCTTTTTGTTTTGTTGTACTGTGTTTTTTTGATGTGTCCTAAGCTGAAGATAGTTAAAGAAAAAAATTTCTGTAGAAGGAAAGATGCATGTGTTTCATCTGAACATAGAGGTAGGAGCAAGTAGGATGATACTCAAAATGGAAAAGAGATTGAGTATGGTGTTCCACCCATGCTATTTGCAACTGTTGTCCCTGGAACTGTGATATCACAGGAAAGCAATCTTCACCTTCCAAGGCTTTTTGAGTTGTCACGTACCTCCCAAACCTGAATCTCTCTCCTTTCTCTGGTAGGAAATGATAACAGGTAAAATTCTCAAGTAGCTCTTTTATGCTTATTATTGTTTCAAATAAGAGCAAGCTCTCTCACATTAAACTTTACACTGGTTAAAATTACCTTTATCCTTAAAGTTCCTGATCTATTTCTCTTCCCTTTTTTTTTTTCCAGTTCTGGCTGACTCTCTGGATTAAGTTTTATTAATCTTTCTCCTGATTTCTCTTTTTTTTCCTGCTTTCTTCCATCTTCACTTCAAATTGGATGTACTTCATAAAATGATGTCTAAATAGTTCAGCCATTCTATTGGATTGAACTTAGATATTAGATAAAATACATTTTAAGTGATTTTTAACTAAACGCCAATGTGAAAATTTGAAATACGTACCAGTGTAAACTTATTAAACTTAAGACCATATGAAATACAGTTTAAAAATTACATTGTATTCCTCCTACTAGACATCTTAAAGGATGCAATTCACCATTGAGTCATGATGTAATTTAGATTATATTTTATTAGACGTTCTTTACAAATTTAAAATACTGCTCTTTTACATGCACAGAGGAAAATCAGTTTGGATAATTATATTTAGGCATTCATTAAGATCAACCACAAAATAAAGACACTTTATTGTGTCATTTATCAACATACTTGATATGTATATCTAAAGTGCATTATGTTACAAAAAATATAGAAATTCAGCAGCACCAAGATACATTTACAAAATAAATACATCAGTTGACAAAATAAATTATGGTAAATGTGATAATAATAATTGGATTAGCCTTGGAAAAATATTCACAATGACCAATGTGCAGTTTCATAGAGCAATGGGGGAGACAGTTTTATTCCAATGCATTTACAGTATTTACAGATAATAAATATTTCTAATACTTCCCATATGTTCACTATTACAGAATCCTGCAATATGTCCTCTGAAGTTCTTTGCAAAAATTTCAATGCTTCCTGCAAAGAGAAGGAAGGAAAAGAAGAAAATAGGTTAATTTTCCTTACAAACGAAGAGACTAAAATAAAGTGTATGAATTAGGAAACATAGAATCACAATGGAAAGAGATTCAGGGGACTTCTTGTAAATATGTTTTACAAGAAGTTCCTGCGGGATCCACCTGACTCTCTAGAACTTCTGCTACAGAATAGTTAATCTGATCAAATGGTCAATGTAGCACAGCAGGAAGAAGGCTTGCATTTCTAAGTATACTCTGTCAGATAAAGGAGACCCTGTGAGAATTTTCCAAAGCTGCCAATTGGCAAGTTGGGGATGAGAAAGGACATATTTGAGAAGTTGGAAATAAAGCTCGGTTGTGCAATTCATCATCAAATACACCTTGTTTAGAAGTTTATTCCCCCAGTGATGCCTGATGTACGTGATCCACAGGTTGTTTGTTTTTCCAGGTTCTCATTTGGCCACTCTGTTGCTAAGATAAAGGGTAGTCTAAAGTGTGTGACTTGGGGGTAAATGTTAGAAAGATGTGTAATTAAATAGAGTATGTTTGGTTGATGATTTAATGATACCTATCATTTTCTTAGTTGTCCTTAAACATTAACGAATGAAACTGTCATTGGATTTTAGTTTTTGAAGCCAAAATTAAGATACAATTATTTCTCACTCTGCTGTTTTTTTTTTTAAATGGATCTTGCATTAGAAATTGCAAAAGGCCTATTTTAAATTAGAGAAAAAGGATCAATGGATTTAAAGGTATAAAATAGCACAACTAAGGAGAGAATGAATAGTACTTGAACAATTATTTTATGAGAAGGAAAGAAAGAAAAAAGGAATAAATAAGGACCAAGGAAAAGATCATTTAATTATATTTCACGCTGCCCCACCAGCTTGCTCGTTATCCTTCCTTCTGAGACTTTAACAAAGGCATGTATTGGAATAGCCAAGTAAAAAATATAACACAGCCTAAAAGTATGTGTGTATGTTTATTACATGTGTGTGTATGATGCTTTAGAGTATTAGCTCTTTTGAATACTGAAAAGCTTGTATATTGTTTTTAAATAAATATTTACCAAGGCAAAATATATAGTCTCAACAAAATGAGTCCAACTGTATCTGGACATCTCATTTGCAACATGAAAAATTCCAAAGTGTAATTTCTAAAATTTAAAGCTATACCCCGAATGGTTTCAAAGAGAAACCTGACAGTTTTACTTCAGTAGTTTCTATTAAGAACTACTATATATATTAGAATAAAGTTCATGCTTGTCATATCATCAGACCTCTCAGATCATCATATAATAATGCAAAGAGACTAAAGAGAGAACATTAATAAAAGTTTAGTTGCCTATAAAACTATAAAGTAGTTATTCTGAAAAGATTTTATTTGTATTACACAAGTTGCATGGCCCCATATGTTCTCATCAATACACTTCTAAATTTCCCCACTCTTCCCTGCGCCTCTGTTGGGTTGTATTGGGAGAGTGCCAACATCTGGCTGCCAAACAAACAGTGCTTTCCATGAACGCTCCTCACAACCAGGGAATAGAGAGGAGAAGCAGAAACATTCTATTTCTTTCAGTCCTAGGTCTGGATTTGATTAGGCCACTGCCTAATTTTCACTAGATCTACTTTAACTTAGGGAAGCTTTGGAATAATAATTGATGAGTGCTGATTTTTCATTAATTCTCTAGATACTTAAGCACACTGAAAATTTTAAATGAATAAAATCCATAAAAATTATGTATACTTCATACTTCTGTTCTCTCTCGCTCTCTCTCAAAGAGGGAACAGATTAAAAATAGGTTCTGGCAATAGAGTCCTTGCATTCATTATAAATAAGTACAGTTAGGATCATACCTTAAAATACTCTGACTATCTGCATTGAGCCAAAATTCATAAGGTTTGTTACCCCTTATAGATCCATTAAATACTTGCAGAATAGGACATTCACTGTACTAAAGATTTCTCTAGTGCCATTGCCCATTGATTTCTGAAGCTGTACTACTTATCCAATATAAATATTTTATATGCTATTTAATGATGAGTTTTGTCAACTTAAAGAGAGAAGCGATAGTAAATAGGTTCAAACTCCCCTTTGAAACATCACTCTGTAATCTTATTTCTAGTCAGAGGAGAGAACTGGAGAAGTGACAGAGGACTCCTTAAATAATGAGATCATTAGCTGCATGTGACGCATTCTCGTGTGGTTTTCCTCTTTCTTTCAAACCCCACAGAAGTGCTGTACTGAAAAGTAAAAAACAAAAAAAGGATCCTATCAGTGGACATGCATAGATCAAGAGGGCAGCACTAACACGACACTGGTATAAGTGTCAGGAAATAGGGAAATAAATACAGTCTGAGGACTACCTATCCCAGTTCCCAGGACTGCTCAGGTCCTTTAACCATGGAATATCTTGTTTTTCTAGTTCAAAGACCAGTATAGATAGATGGAATGAACAATCAGAATTATATATAAAAGCACCAAACAAGAAGTGAAAATTTATTGAGCATTTACTATATAACAGACATTTAACTCATGTATTCTCATTTAATCTTCACCCAAGCCAGTGAAGTTATTACAATTATTATTTTCATTGCAGAGAAGGGAAAAGTGAATCTTAGACCAAGTAACTTGTCCAAGGTTGTGAACTTTAAAGTTCCGACCCAAAATTTGAACCTAAGGTATTTGTCTCCAAAGTCTGTGAATGTCATTACTACCTGCATCTGTGAGCTAAAGATAAACAGGCCACATAGATGTGAAGTTTTATTATTCCTACTACAATGCCCTAGAAAAATTATTTCAGCTTGCCTGGGGATAAAAATATACATATATGTATATATGTATATTTACATATATATTTACATGTATATTTACACATATATGTATATTTACATATATATTTACATGTATATTTACATATATATGTATGTACGTATTTTATATACATATATGTATATAAAATACGTACATACATATATGTATATAAAAATATACATAGCCTTGTCAAGCCATTACTTAAAAATATTCAGAAATCATGATTTTTCTCATTAGCAAGTAGACACTAGAGTTAAATTTACTTAAATAAATTTAAAGTGTGTGTTTAAAAATTTTAATTTATTAAATTAAATATATTTAAATTAAATATTTAAATACATTTACTTAAATAAAAACGTGAACAGCTTAGAACTGTTTATGGTAAGATATTGTTCCCTATTTGTAGATCATATCAAAGCCTTCTATGTTCTCGCCTGAAGTGAAAAAAAAAAAGGCTAAGAAATGAAAAATGATCAAGAAAGTTTGCCAAGGTATGAGAGTGGGAGAATCATAAATCCACTTCTCTAGCCAATAATGAAGGTGGTCACTAGCTTCTGAAGCGTGAATAAGAAGTGAAATTATTTAGTGGAGGACTAAAGGATTGGCATTGGGGAGTACAACAGCAGAGAAAGAGAAACAGCTTATTAATCCCCTGTGTGTGTTGAGATGGTAGGAGGACAGAGCTTTAAGTCAGTCAATATTCTGAGCCACTCTGGTTTTGTCATCTTTAAGGAGGGATTGATAGGGAGGCAGAAAGGTTTGTCCAAGCTAAGACTGTAGTGAAGCTACACAACCCTGGCGACAGGGCCATGGGGAGGCTCTGGGCCAGGAAGCCAATTACCGGAAATTGAGCTCCAGCGATGTTGCGGAGATGTCAGACAGATGGTCCCCTTCTAGCCCACTCCCAGCCACACCAGAGTTTAGCCAGGCTGATCGAGTCCGCCGTTTCTTCTTTTCCTGCTCCTTACGTTTTCCAGGCTTGCCTTTCTTTTTCTTGCCGGGTGTCTTCAGTGGCTGCTCTTTGTATGTCTCCACCTTGTTGGTTTCCTGAGTTAGGCATCTGCCCTCATCGTCAGACCCAAATCGCACGGGGTGGTTCTTTGTGTTGGGAGCAGGCTTGGAGTTGGGGGAAACCTCCGAGGTAGTTCTGATTTCAGCTGTGTGGATTTCTGCGATCAGGTGGTGAAGGAAGAATCGTCGCCGTAAGTCTTGGATGGACTTTCCCTTGTCATGGAGGAGCTGATGTTCAGACACAGCTCTTTTGCTTTAATGAAAAAATAGCAGGAGATAAGAAAAACAATGAAATTTTAGTTGTTGGTACAGACCACAAAGATATAAGGAAAGCCCTTCAGTTTTCTAGTTGGTCTTATAAAGGGTACAGCTGGAAGAGGAGCAAGCTCTCTGAGCAGGGAAGGGGAGACAGTGGGAAGGGCAATTAACAGGCTCTAGCCTAGAGTCCCAGTTTTGCCACTCACTAGATCTGTGCCCTTGGTGACAACACAAACATTCTTGGGCCTAGTGGCGCCCAGCTGCTTAAAAGGAATGGGTCAGATTCAGTGTTTTCTATGCTCCCTTCTCAATTTAAATATGATTCAGTTATTCTCAGAAATGGACAGAAACCACTAAATTGCTTTTCACGTTTTTTCAGTTATATTGGGGAAATAAATCCAGAAGTCCTAGCCTGGGAAATAAAAAGGAGGCTGCTTCTACCTGAGTACTCATCCAAGGTGTGCGCGTTCACGTGTGTGCGCATGCACGCGTGCACGTGCGCGCGCGCGCGCGCACACACACACACACACACACACACACACACTGCTCCCCCACTAAGAAAATAATAATACCGAATCTGAAAGAAGAGCGAGCTGTAAAAGTAAAAGCAAACAAAGACTGAAGGATAAGGTGAGCAGTGAAGCCTGTCTAGGAAACCACCTAACAGACTGAATTTCAACACATTAGGCTACAGGCTACCAAGAACTTATATTGGAAGGCCAACTGTCAGAGAGAGCATGCATAATTTTCTGTAAAGTAGTGGGTGGTCTTTTAAAAATGGGTTTCTTTGTGTGTTTAAATTAAGAGAGATCATTCTATTTCTTCTGTATATCTTTTTTAAAAAGATTTAAAATTTCAGAGGGTATTATCCTTAGTACTTAAGATATTCACCTTTTCTACTTATTCTTCGTCTTAAAACTATCTCTAGGGATAGAAATAAAATGACTTTTCTATTTAAACAACACATAAAAATACAGTGAAAAAGAATAAGCTAATTTGCTATCAATCTTTTCAGATGACGCTCTGACTCTTGCTTAAATGTCCATGCACGAATTCTTTCATTAGTTTGTATGTACAATGTTAACCATATTTAAAGATTACATTAATCAGTCATGCCTACTTCAACTCTGCCAATTTCTACCACTGAAAATCCTCTGAAGCGGCTCATTTTCAAAAGTATCTGAGGGTATTTCACAGGGCAATACCGTGTATTCTTACTTCCTTGACACAATGGTATCTGAGTTCTGTATTGCTTTCACTATTACAACTTCTTTAACTCCTCAGAGAAATATGACAATAATAAGTGGCATTATCCTCATTTTATAGTTGAGGAAAGTAAGATTCAGAGAGATCAAATGCCTCTCCCTTGTCCACATGATGAAACCAGAAACCAGGCAGAACCAGTGCCTCACAAATGAGTTCTGATTCTAAAACCAAGACTGCTTTCACCTTCCTCATCCCTTCCTTCTGCTGAAGTTGAAGTGTATGTTGAGAAAACCAGAAAGGAAAGACACAGAGTAAAAAGCCTGTGGTGGGAACCACGACAATGGGCAAATGAACAGCAGTCTATCAGTTTCCTTGAAGACCAAGCTTATTGCCCCAAGAAGTCCATTTTCATTACCAAAATAAAGAACTAGGATGCCTAAAGTTTGAATTATTATTGAGGGAATGAGAGATTGTCTAGTTATACTTTGAATCAAAGAATGGTAAAACACGAAAGAACAGTCATTATTTCTCTGGATCTTATAGCTGGAATGCCAGCTTCCTTTTAGTATTTTAGTGTGTGGACTGACTTTAAGTCATGTAGCTTGTTCAAAAAAGACATGACTTAATGGAAAGGAATTTAACAGGAGCCTGGTTTAAATGAGGCATGAAGGAGTCTCTCTTCCTTTTTAAAGGTGCCACATGTGACTAGATTAAAATTCACTTACTTTGTGGCAATACTTAGTATTCTGGGAACTTAATAATCCACAAATTTGTGGCTTTTGTACAATATATTTATGTCCTATAATGACATTTTAAAAGAATGGGACCGATATAATTGCATATTTCATAAGCACTGCAGTTTAATAAGTATCTTTTAGCAAAATGTCACATTATAAAGTTCTTAACCAGTGATCATTTATAGTATTTGAGGATTTTATTTTTTTCTCAATTTCTGGCAGATATCCACCCCCATTGGTATTGCTCTCCAAATGTATAAAAAGCCCATTCTAACTTAACCTGAAGCCAAAACTTTTAATGGTTGGTCTGTTCTAATCAAGCCACATTGCTCATGCCCCCTCTGACTGGCATATATGCCTCTCATCTTGGCCAGCCTGTCAACAGTGAGTCACAGTGCCTTCTTAACTCAAGCACTGCATTTTCCCAGGATGGTTCTCATGGGAAAAGGAGTGATCTTTCTATCTTATGGCACAACTTTGTCCATTTTAAAATAGTTCATCTCTTGTGACGTACAAACATCCTCTCTGCTTTTTAAGGGTAATTGCTAATATATTTAAAAACATGGATTTTTAAAATGCTAAATCTGAAATGCTGTTTCATAATTTACTTAATAGTTCAAGGCGTCTGCATTTAAACTATTGTGAAGAATGAATTTCTGATTGGGCAACTGCATTAGATGATTAGGAATATTATAGTATCTTTATTGTCAACAGGGAATAAGGTCCATAGAGTGTTCTATTTATTTTCAACATAAAACATGAACAGACTCAAGGATAAATGACTAGTATGTACAAATTAGATATACACAGGTAATGAATATTAAGTTCAGATTAAGAAGGCTTTCAATTTAGATAATTCTGAAATATTTAAGTTGTAAATATGGCCTCGATAATAGACCATTGCTCTATATGTCTGTAAACATTATGGCACAATAGTTCACGTGGCATCTATTACATACTTAAGCTCCAACATAGAAAAACAAGTATGTAATGTTCATGGTCTCCTTTGATTATTGTAAAAGAAATTGCAAAAATGTGAGGAAAATGATTAACATAGATAGATAACTCTAAATTCAGTCAAAATATAGCTCTTCTGTCTTAAGGAAAAATCATTCTTAAGGGAGTTTTCAGAGAAGATTAAATTTCTAATGCGCTATCAAGGAACACAGGGAACAAATGGTGATGGAAATTCCTTTCAGGACAGGAAGAAGCAACATGCTTATGCTGATGCTAGACTTCTAAGGAAGGAGCTTGGGTTCGAGAAGAAAAGTTCTGTGGTCCAGGGAAGAGTCAGGGTTAGGGTGTTAGAGTTAAGATGACTCACCAGAAGTCTCTTCCAACCCAAATGACTCAGTCGAAAGTTATGCTTTTCAGTAAGTAGAATAGCCCCAGTCTGGCTCCCCAACAAATCAGCCATGATGTTTTAGGTTTCTGAATCTGCTGGGGTTCCCCCTCTAACTTAAACACAAATGTTGCCACCTGCCGCAAGCCATGTTCATCTGGACAAGAACGCTCACACGCCCCACCTTCCAACTTACTCATGCTCTAGCTTCATTAATTAAAATCTTTTGGACTCACAGGTCCAAAAGATTCACAAATCTGTATTTCCTCTTTTGCATGGCTTGATGGTTTTATTATTGCAGCAGTTTTCTCTTCTTTAAAAGTTAGCCCCTAGTTAGAAAAACATCTAAAGCACTTCCCCTAATACTTGATGTAGAAAGTAATTGGAGAGTGACATGGTTTGATTATGTGTTAAAGTTTCTTTCAAGAACCTAGGTTGATTTAGCATAATATTAGACTAATATTTTGTTTTACTGTTACTTGGCAGCAATGCAAAAATAATGACTTATTTTTTAAAACTCCATTTTACTATAATCATTTGATGAGACATCTTCATCTACTGATGATTTCAGCCTCCGTGAAAAACCATGGCTGTGAAGTGATGCTCTATTAGCCATTAACTATAAGAATGTTTTGTGGTAGTTTTATAACCATCTATTCTGTGTGTATGTTTAACTACAATATTATATTTCACCCACAAACAAAACTATAACAGTCTTTGGCTGCTAAATGGTTTTTGATGTGTATTTTGCAAGGTGCAACAAAGAAAGAGTTAAAAATGGCCTTTAAGACAATTAGCACATTTTTATGCATTACTGTGGATTTAATCATGGTCCATTTACTGTTTCTCAAAAGAGAAAACAGGTATTTCTTAAGCAACTTTCAAGAAAAAATTGGCTGTGTTCCAAGACAGTATTTCTTGGCCAAATAAATACAGCATTTAAGCATGCTTTTAAAAATTCAGTCTTCATCTATATTTACATATGAATTTTAAATAATTGAATTTAACGCAAGTCTCAAAATGAGCAAAAAGTCTGAAGACAATTTTTCAGAAATACATCAGCAATATGTTGATTTGAAGAGTACAATGCAGCTTTATCTTCAGTACAATGTTCTACACAATTTGCCTAAGGAAATTCATAATAGATTTTCATTTTAGTGCCAAGGCTCAAACATGTCTAAAGTAATTTCATTTAAGGATTTTCTGCTCTAATAATAGACCAAAGGCACATATAAAACTGTTGCCTTTTTGTACACCCTTGGGAAATTATAAGGAAGCACCATGGATTTGATCGTAAATATTAGATATTGCTATTTTTATCGTTAGTGTAAAAATTCTCCTTAATTCCTTCTCCAGAGTCAAACTCTTCTCAGTTCTCAAACTTTATGGTTTTCTCATCCTGAACACTGAGTCTGCAGCTTAAAGATCACCCAAAGACAGTGTTACACACATTAATGAATTGCTGGGTCCAATGAATTACGAAGAGAGCGTTACTCTACCACTCCCCCACCTTTTCAGTCACACAACACAGTGCTATTTATCTGGTGTGCTTGAATGTACCATTACTTTTAAAGTCAAAATTATCCTTAAAAGAATCACTAAATGATAATTTCAAAATACAAGTTTTCAGTCTACAATGCAGATGTGGCTCCAGATTAAAGAACTGTTAGCCATGATTCCAAAGGAAAAAAGTTTCCACACTGATATTAATTTGGAATCAAGCACTCCAGCGTTCCTGAACGGTATCGATACTAAAGTTGGAATTGTGCCATTGCAAACTTGTTACTACTTTCTTATATAATATGCCTTTATTATGTAATGTAGTCCCATTTTATATGCTTAAAATTATGTCACGCACAATAAAATTAGATGTAAGGTTTTTGCTTTTCACACACCAATTGCCACCCACATTCAGTATGTATACAAGCGCATACAGACATATGTCCCCTGGATCCCTGTGCTTCCTCCGAGTTCTCTAACTCTCTTGGAATCCTCAGGGTTTCAAAACCTTCCTAGGTCCTGAAAGTAACCGTTTTCTTTCACTAGAGACAGAGGATCTTTGCCTAGAAGAGGTTCTGTAAAAAATGCTCCCTCTTATGGAAACTAACATAAAATTATCTCTTGCCTGTGTTCCCTGGAGGTTCAACCAGTTTTCCCGCCGGGTTTGAGGACCCGGGCCCAGCCCCCGGCAGGTAGCCGGATCTTCCCGCTCTCTAACCCGGGCGAGGAGCATCAGTGACCGCTGCGAGCCCTCGGCAGCGCCCCAGCCTGGCGGCCTCTCCCAGTGGCCTCCCCAGCCCTCTCCCGGCGCCGTGGGGAGGACGGGGCACTTACAGCCTGCGGCCGAGCTCCTCCACCGAGCGCCCGCAGGAGGGCACCGAATAGCTCAGCAGGAACACCGCGACGCTCCACTGCTGAACCAGCCTCCGCAGCATCGTATCCTCTCGATCTCTGGACCTGCGACAGAGTGGAAAGGGGCCCGAAGTGTCAGTTCAGAATCTCCATCTCCCCGAACTACCCCGCGCCCCTTTTAGCCTGCTCTCAAATAGCCTCTTCAACATCAAGGACATCTCCCAAGTTGCAAAGAAAAAAAAAACTTTCTGAAGCCTCAGCACTTACTTTATTTAGGAACCAGTTACTTCCAACTGTGCTGCCAAACCACACGGGCAAAAGGGACCAAAAAGGGAGGAAAAAAAAAAAATCAGAGACGCTTTCTCTGAAATAATAACCAAAATGAAGTGGTTTTATATATGCATCAATGATGAGCAGCGTGTTTACACGTCTCCCACAGCAATGTCTAATTAGTCTGGCCGGCCGTTCTCCTGTGTTCGTGGAGCAGGGCTAACCCACTCCTAAAAAGAAGAAAGTTTCCTCCTCCGAAGTCAGCTTCTTTGCAAACTAGGCCGTCTTGTTCCAGATCCACTTGTAGGGAGACCCACATATATATACATAGCTGTCTGTCTACCTCCTCTGGTGGGCTGGTTGCTTCCGGAAAGTTGATTCCACACACCCTGAGAACAAGTTTCAAGTGCGTGTGTCGTCGATCAGGAGGGCCAGGTGGCAGCGAGGGCGGGCTAATAGCGGCGCAGAGGGGCGGCGGCAGCTGGGCTTCACGGGCGGGGAGGCATGCTGGCCGGCGGCGCAGGTTGGAGGCGAGTTGAAAGCCGAGCAGAGGAATGTTCACACGCTCTCAGGCAAACCTGCGGGAGAAGTGAGCGAGTCGCAAAGAGGTGGCGCCCAAGGAACGCGCGCTGGGCGAGCGAGGGCGCGGGCGCGCGGGGGGTGGGGACGGCGACGCGCGGCCGGAGCGAGACCCGCCGGCCCGAGCGAGCAAAGGGGAGCCCGGAGCTGGAAATGCACACAGCAAGCAAAGGAGCTCCCCGCCTCCTGTCCTGCCACCCCCGACGCTGCCCCGAGCTCCGCCGAGCCCCACCCCGAAGCGCCAGCCCTGCCTAGCCATCCTGGAGTCGGGGGCGTGGGCGGATTCGCTCGCCCGGGATGAGTCTAGCCGATCCGGGACTGCCCGGCGGATCTGCCAGCCGAGGTCCCCGAGGGTGTGCGTACCGCCCGGGGCGGCCACGGTCCCCAGCGCGCCGGAGTAGCCTCGGCGGGCCAGGCGCGCAGCTTCCGGGGCTGCCGGGGGCGGACGGGCAAGGAGGAGGCCAAGGAGAAGGGGCCGGACGGCGCGGGCGCTTGGGATCCTCCGCGGGGAGGTCGCGCGGGCGGTGGGCCCTGGCTTTAAGGAGCCCTCAGCCCTTCTGGGCGTTTGGGGAGCGAAATGGGAACCCTCTTTTCTGGTCTTTTCCTGGGACAAGCTAAGTGGGGAGAATCGGCTAGGAAGGGGGAGATTCTTTGCTTAGAAGAGGAAAAAACGGTTTCAGACTTCAGGTCGAGATTACATTTTTTGCTGTCTCAGAACAGCTGAGGACATCTGGAGCCGGTCCAAGAAAACCCGCGCACATGATGGAGACTCGCTTTCGAATTGCTGAGGGGAACCGACACTACTGGGGAACGCACGCGGCTCTTTCGCCCACCAACGCGCGTCTAACCCACCCTTTCCCGGACAACCTACTCTGTCGCCTCCTCACCCCGTAGTCCCTGGCTACATATTATAGAATGATTGTATCCGTGTCACTTTCGCCCTCAGATGCAGCCAAACTAGCATTCTATGCTGCTTTTGCCTCGGAGAAGTAAAGGGAAAGCAGGGGGTTCTTCCCAAAGCTATTGGGCGGGGAAGAAAGACTGCTCTGAATTACTGGGCAGTGTCATCTAGAAAGGATTGCAGCGGATTTGAACGCCCGCTCAGTGGGCTCCTCTATCTTTCTGAAATGAACGCGGTGTTTGGGAACCATTTAAGGGATGTTTGTCTTCTAGATAGGCACTCCTACTGGTAGATTTCATTACTCTGAAAGGTTAGTGTGATGTTGAGATTTCAGATCCTTAAGGGAGGGTGACTTATCAAGCCTGGTTTTCTGGCTGATGCTCCACGGATTTACCAAGGGTGGGCGAAATAGCGCCCTCTCACCGACCCTCGTTCATCTTGGTTCCCTTTCCCCCTCTTTTAACTGCAGCTAGCCACCAGTTCATGTTTACTGCTTAGTTTGGATTGGGGAGGCGGGTGGGGGTCACCTCATTCTCAGAAGCTGCTATTTCTCTCACTTGATTACTTAAATCTCCATACTTTAAAAAACTTGGCTTCCTCCCACTAAAAAATATCTCTGGGAATTTCCACAATTTCCCTTGAAAGTTTAAGAATTTCTAAATGTTAGATATTTGCATGGCATGAAAAGACAAAGTAACATTACTCAAAAATTTCAACCTTTGAACCTCTAACACTTTCTGATTTATAGTAAATTTTTTCCAAAAAGGCGCAGGAGCCTTAATGTAATTGTTAGATCTGAAGGGAGAAATCTGTAAAAGAGTAAATCACAAATGAGCCATTTAATACTTGCAAGTTGTTTAACATTGAAATGATAATATTTGCTTACTTACACACACACACACACACACACACACACACCCCCAAATGTCCTTAGCTGAGTTTCAAACTACCCAGGCTTTAGAAAGTCAGCCCTCCCGGAATAAAGGTTAAAACAAAAATCAGATTGAAAATATTAAATCACTTATGCTGTTAGTAAATTTATTATACTCCCAGAACATTATAAAGACTGGCATCAATATAGACTGCTTTGATTTATGTTGCTTTTTTGACTAATTAAACAAAATCGACCACCTTGACTCCTTCCCTTCTTTCTCCCCCATCCCCACTTTTCTGGTGTTAATTCCAAAACATCTATCAAATATTTTAAGAATGTCCTCTCCTCCACAAAATGAGAAAATATAGACACAGGAAAAACAAATAGTCTTTATATACTTGGAATGCCAACGTTTCTTCATCATTTATTATTTTATCTTTTCCTTGATTTACAGTTTTCTCCGCTTTTCTAGCCAAAAGAGGGAGATCTTCTCAGCAGTCTCTTCCAGAAGTAATTTTGTTTTGTTCTTTAAAAAGTAAAATAAAGTCTTAGAGGAATTAAAAACTTCCTGTAAGGAGTCTTTTCTGTTCCCACCAAAGGCAATTATTAGAAAGCTAGAAAACAGGTCCCCATTCTAAGCTGTCTTGTTAATTACTTTCAGCAGAAATTCTCCTCAATATATACCCAGGACTCGGACTTTTTGCCTTTCTGAAAAGGATATTTTCTGACATAATTTAGTTCCCAGTATAACTGAGTAACCACCATGATAATACTGAGGACATGTGAATGGGAATGAGATGACTTCACACTGGAAGCCCCCCATCCCGCCCCTTTCTTTTTGGTTTAGGAATAGAACAAGTGCCAATAGAAGCTGAATGTTTGCTTAGGCCTTGCTATCACATAAATGCACTTCAGCAAATAGAAGGATTTGAAGGCCTGTCTTTAATCTGAAGTATTCCATATGAAGACAGATTAGAATTGTGAAATCTACACTTATATGAATTCATAGTCCAATTTTAAAAAAGATTTTCTAAAATTTTAAGTGCACCTTTAAAATTCATGTTTAAATACCCAGTTGATGCATATCTCCATGGATCTCCTCTTGCAATTGAGAAAAAAGTTCTAGCATTTATGTTTAGCTTTTTCATCTTTCTCTCTTTTTTTTCTTCATCAGCCAAAACAACAAGAAAATAAGCATACAAACCAAAAAAGTACCTATAGCACTTTAAACAGTGCACCTGGGCTCAGAAATTCCCTTATCTTGTTACCAATATGCATCCAGATTTAACATTTGCCAATCTGCAGCTCCAAGCGATCTCCCAAATAACTAAGTCATCCCTTCTCCCAACTATTTCTTTGTTTATATAAAGAAGTTTGCATAATTAGCTCAAGTAAAGTTAGTGTTTGATTCCATTACAATGTCGTTCAAATCACTTGCTTGGACTGAGACTTGAGAGGAGACTGACCTCAAGGTAGCAAAAAAGAGCTGCAATGCCTTTGAATCCCAGGTAAGGGTAGGCAACGGTGTGTTTCATTATTAAATCTCTGTAGTTAGATGAGGATAAGACTTGAACTGGGGCTGTCTCCTCCAGGAACAGGACTGACTTCTGACATCTGGAGGAACCGCCTTAGGGAGAAGTATCTAGACATGCATCTATCTGTCTCATTGGAAAAGTGGGTCTCATACCAGCCTTACCTTTCCCTACTTCCTGGACAATGTTCAGCTTTCCCCAAATAGGACCAGAACATTTAGCAGTGAGGCAGTTTTTCCAGAGGGGCCTAAGCCAACCTGAGATGAGAAGGTCTTTAGGAAACATGTCTCCAAGGGCCAATTCTCTAAGTTCCAGCACTTGTACACCTCTGAAATCCATCACCATCAAAACACATTGGAGGGGTAGTCCTCTGGCCAGGGATGGAGCGAGTGCATGCATGTGCATGCGTGTGTGTGTGTGTGTGTGTGTGTGTGTGTGTGAGAGAGAGAGAGTATGTGTGAAAGAGAGAAAATGGACATGTAGCTCAGGAGCCGGGTCTCCTGGACTGATGCCCGCAAATGCCCTTGGCTGGGCCGAGTTCTTAGCTTCCTGAAAAAGGCAACTCTGGGCTTGTGTGAGACCACAGGGAGAGTTTCAGGTCCCACCTGGCTCAGACGACGACTCCTCAACCTGAAACTGATCTTGGGCGGTGCCACACGGCCTTCTTGGCTGACGTCCCAGCTCCCCTGTGAGCGGAATCGTCCTGTCTTAAAATTTGAGCCCTGGCTGTCTGAAAGAGGCTTCTGCCAGAGTCACTGGGCCCTGGGAAGCTGTTACCTCTCTAACACCATTCTCGGCCCCTGCAAACTCAGCCAGTTCACAGTCTGTTCCCAAGGCACCACCAGAACTAGGGTGCCTATCTTCTCGGGCAAAAAGGCATCCAGACACACACGTAGATGAAGCGTAGTGTCTTTTTTTTTTTTTTCCATTGCGCTCCTGATTTCTGTGTCTGCGGGCCCTGCCTGCCCCTTCCTGGGATTCGTGTCGGAAATAAGGCCGCGGGAAAGCAAACGTGAAAAGTTTCACGCTCCCTCTCTGGGGTCCCCTGGACTCGTCGCGCGTCTGCCGCAGGAAGGAGAGGCGTGCGTCTCTTAGGGAAGGGGTTCCGGGGGTCTGAGGCTTCCAGTTCAGAGGCCTGGGAGCCCTTTGGCGGGTCTAGCTATGTTCCCCAGGTTCTCTCTGGGCTTCTCTTCCTGCTAATCTGCCCCTACCCCACGCCCCATTGTCGCATAGAACCCGTTCTGTCCTGAGCGGTAGAATCCAGACCTTTGCACTCCGCCCCATCCCGCCGGATTGAGTGAGTGGTTTCGCACCCGGTGGAGTCAGAGTCGCCGGCCCAGCTCGCTCCCTCCTCACGGGTGGGGCCCCGCTTCTGGCCGCAGGCTAAAGGAAGCTTCGGGAACAGTGTGACCCGAGGACAGGGTCCGAGGGCGCGAGCGAACTTCCTCTGAGCGGGGCTCTCCCCTTCCTTCTCCCTCCTGGTCAATCAATGACTCATATGTGACATAAGTCCCTGGCAGACGGTGACAATAAGTTCCCAGTGGGGGTTGGGGGCAGAAGGGTGGGGCAGACGTACGGCTCCCGGCCCTGATGCTATCCTGGTCGGGAACTGCGTGGGGGTGTACTGGGACGACCCCTCTTCCCGGAGCCCCGGGGATCTTCTCCCCCAGCCTGCCGCCCTCACACCGGTGCGGATCGCGCTGCCGGAGCCTCAGACCCCGTCTGTTTTATTTCATTTAACACGATCGGCAAAGCCAAGGCGGGGTGATGGGCGGCGCGGGCGAGGAGAGGAAATGAAGGGACGTGGAACAAAGTTTTCTCTGCCAATATGCAGTCTGATTCTTAGAATCCCGTGGCACCTTGAAGGACTGATGTGAGTGAGGGCAAGGAGGCGCTTATTAACTCCTGAAGACCACTCTATATAGCTGCTCAGTGGTTGCAGTTGGTCATTGTGGGGAAGGGATGGTGGCGGGAGGGGGGATGGGGGACGAGCGTGTAGACCGTGGAACGCATGGCATCTCTCCAGGGTACAAAAATCAACCTCGTTGGTGGCTCCTGAGGAGTTTGCGAACCGCGCGGAGTTGGCTGGGGAAGCCAGTGAGCTGTCCATGGTTAAGACTTTGACGCGTGTGTTCCATGTCCTATGTCGCAACACCCCCGCACCCCGCACCCCGCACCCCGCACCCCGCACCGCTGGGGGCCGAATCCTCTAGCCTGAGCCTGCCAGCTACCGAGCCCGAGTGCGCTCGGCACCAGGCTGGACGTGTTCGTCTGCGGGACGTGGTCTCGCAGAGGCAGAATTCCTGAGACAGATGGAGAAAACTTCCGAGTCCAAATTGTGGGTTTCCTATCAGCTCTTTCATGAAGGTGTCTTTCTCCCACAGGCAACATCTCACGTGCTTTAAGAGAAGTCCGTCCGTCCTGTCCAGTAGCCCACCTCCCTTCTCTATTTTAAGGCTCTATTCTCTAAAGTGAGAGAAGCAAGTTGATCTTGCTATGCTTCTCATTTGTGAAAAGCACCTGCAAACCGAACTGCGTGCGTGGCATCGCTATTTCGCCTTTCAAATTATCATATTTTACCTTTTGTCTTTTGCCGTCTCCATCTGAATAACGAATTCCCTTAAACACTACGAAATATTGTTAACATTTATAACTCTTATTTGTGTTTTGTGCCTTTAGTTATGGGAGCATATCTAATGAACATCTAGTACATAACAGAAACTTTTATATAGTCCTGTACAAGACATCAGATTGGAATGCATCAGTACTTGCTGCTTTGACTCTTCTTTTTTATAGTGGTGTGGTACCTAAAAAAAAAGTGTGTGTGTGTATTTATAAACAACGTTTAAAATGCCTGATAAAAATAAAGAGTTATGATTCAAAATTTTCATAGCTTTTCTCTCAGTTTTTGGGTCTATAAAATAAAAATAATTAAAAGGGGAAAATGCAATATTTCTATCTATTCTTCTAAATATTTTCCCAAGTCAATAAAATTAATATAAAATATTTTACTTTCGCTCTCGCTGACACTAAATGAATGAAATGAGGCATGAATGTGTACCCAGTTCCCTGAAAAGTATGAAATGCTTTATAATAATATTTTATTATTATTTTGCAATTAGAAGTTTAGTATTATTCTATGAATTCTTTTCTCTCATTTCTATGGAGGGAAAAAATTAAAATGATATAAATTGATTTTATTCTTTTATCCTTTCTCTGTTCATGTATCTTAGGGTGATTCTTCCCCATCACCTTGGGAGCTTAGCATTTTCCACTCTTCCATGGTGATACCAATAGAAAAATTTCCCTTTAAAGTGAATCTAATTGTCTTCCATTTCTTTATTTAAAAGATTAGTTTTCTCCAGCAGTGTGTTTATTAGTTTTAAAGATCTCATTCTTTTATCCATTATATTAAAAAAATTTATGAGGAAGATTATTAATCCTTCCCACCAGCAGCTCTGTTAAAGCTACTAGACTGTTTTTTCGGCTTTCAAGAGTTAAGCATTCAATTAGTATAATTGTCTATGAGCTAAAAAAAATTCTATAGGTCTCTTGTTTGTATTCTGCTTACCTTCACAGTGTGCTCAACATTGCTATGAGCCCAGGATAGATCTTCTGGATATATCTGTGGAATCAAATTGAATTGCAGTGCTTTCTATTTGCCTCTTTACTTTTGAGAAATGAAAGCATAGTTTAAATTATTTTAGGTCTGTTTTCAAAAATCCTTATGTAAAGCTCTTTGATCTGGGAACCTTTCATAAAGCATATTCTTTTAAAAATTGTAGCGGATTTGGGTGGCATCTGTGTCTCATTCAGTCTCAAAAGGCTCTTTTTAATGTTTACTGCATGGTGTTACATGCTCTCCTAAAGATATTTCTCCATTTCATTTGTGTTTCGAAAATTTAAACTGACCTTAGCAGAATTTTGTTGCTCTTTGCTCTTTTACTTCTCATCCTGTTAAGCTGTTAATTATACACAGAACTGCCAAGATACTTCTAATGGTTAAAAATGAAGGAAGTTGGTCCTTGTGGAAAGAATAATTTTTTTTTGTCCTGTAAATACAGGTCACATTCTTTGTAAAGTTCTTCTTAAGAAGCAAAAACATACATGTCTTTAGCAGTTAAATTGCTCTTTAAAAGATCTATGATGACCTTAAATGGAGCAGCAACTCAAGTGTGGTTGCTATGGTTCCAAAAACCCCTAGTTTTAAAAGAGTTTCATTGTTGAGGTGCACCAGGATGTACTTTTAGGTCTATAATACACAGTCTGGGCATCATAACCACATATTTCCCTCATCTCATTCCAACCCTGGTGTGGTAAAACCAAAGAGACGCAGGATCAAGGAGTGTCTGAGGATTTGCAGGGAAAGGGCTGTATAAGTACAGTGAGTACAGATCTTTAAGATCTTCCCCAGACTTTTAAAGTTGAGAAGGTAGTTTGTTTGCTAAATAGTGCAAAGTGTCTCCAGGTCTATCGCTAGAGCTGCTGACATAATTAATGATTTTATTTGGAGCCTCAAAGAAGGTACTTTTATTCCCTCCGGCACGGGCAGGCCAAGTTCATGTCCAAACTCTAATACCTTGGGTTGATTTTAGCTAACAAGACTGTTGGTCCTCTTGTTGCACACCCAAAACTTGAAAGCCAAATATTATATTAGGCTATGATACTTCTCAGCCTTGAGGAAGTTGACATGCCCTAAATGTATAAACAGCCACTATTATCTAAAGATGGATTACATTCTGGTGAGAGATTCATTATTCCTAGGTCAAACTGAGAAAACTAATAACCATAGAATACCACCAAACACACAACAAACTTCTTTAAAAAAATCAATATTTTCCACTAACCTTATATGCAAACATTTTTTTATCCCATTTTACACAATGAAGTTAATGGCAATTCTTGAACATTAATTATGGTACTGAAAAGACTTTAATAACATTTCTGCTAAAAATAAACTAGAGGCAGAGTAGTGCCCTGGATTCATGATTGCTTACATCTGGTTTCTATTTCTGTGAGTTTCATTTGGTTCTCAGAGAGTTCATTCACAGTCATCACAGGTTTAGTTTCCTGTTCTTCAATGGGAGAACTTGTCTTGATGATCATATATTTTTCATCTGAATGCTGCACTTTTCTACATTAGGAGATGTGGAAAAGAAGAATAAAAAACACACACTACTCCAAGCAAACTGAAACCTGAACATCTTTCAGCACCTGACTTATCCAGAATGCAGTGGCAAATAACAGTGATGAAATCATTTCATCTTAGACCCTTATAAAATGAGGTAGGAAAGAAAGAGAAAATAGAAGGAAGGAAGGAAGAGGAAGGAAAGATGGAAAGAAAGGAAGAAAGAAAGTGGAAGAATGGAAGAAAGAAAGAGTTAAAGGAAGAGCTCTTTGTCAATAAGAAGCTTCATGCCCACCTCATCCTACTTCCCATTGTCCATGACATGGGAACGTATTTTTCTTTCTTAGCATGTTAACTTTCAGAACTTTTTCAAAGAAGGAGATGAGCTGTACTGGCTGCTGTTTGAAAACAATCTCTTAAACTCCTTCTCACACTTAGAGAAAGAGGGGCAGGATGTCATAGAGCCTTATTAGTCCCTGATGAACTGGACTTGGGTGGACCCTAGAGTTTAAATCTCGCTTATAAGTTATCTTATCTAATATCTTTTTTCACCATCTAAAACTTCCCATGTTCTCCTCTGTGTAAGCAACACTTGCCCCTCTTTGGAGATGACTGTTTTTTTATTTTTTATTTTTTATCTAAAGTTCCTATCTAGTCCACACTCCAAAGTTTCATGAAACCTATTCTTTTCACCTTACCATATGATTTTCCTAAATTCCCTTCCTGCTGATATCACAGAAATCAAGTCTCCAAAATATCTTGGAAGCTATCCGTATTTAATGACAATAATTACAAATATTATTGCACTCCTTTACCAAGGATTGCAATGACTTCAAATTGTATTATTTCATTCACAACAGATTGCTGCATTACTTTTCCCAACTAGGGAATCACTATACTGAGATTTGAATTCGGTTTTGTCCAACACTACATCAAGGCTCTGGTATGATACAGGCTCTGGATGCCACATCTCACACCCATTGATCTGTTAGGGTTGACTTGGCTGACAGGTGAAGATTGCTTTCCTGTGATATGACAGTTCCAGGGACCACGGTTGCAAATAGCATGGGTGTAACATCATACGCAATCTCTTTTCCATTTTGAGTATCATCCTACTTGCTCCTACCTCTATTTTCAGATGAAACACATGCACCTTTCCTGCTGTCTTCTCTCACCCATCTATGTGGGTTCCTGAAAGCTATGTACTTAGTTGAAGAGGTTGAGAAAAACTGAGCATCTTCACCGGGAAGCAAACCATAGAGTCTCTAACTCTACAGATCAAAATAAAAAGAGAAGTGTACTCTTTTCTGCTGATTGCATGATGTTATTACCACACTATAGAAATCGTCCAAGAATCAGCTTTATCTGATGGTCTTATGTCAAAATTTATTGAGATTCTACTTTATGCTAAGTTCTATTCTTGGAACTTCAAAAAAAGCCACGAACATTGGATTATTGCCCTAGTGCCCATGACAGTGCCTTAATAGAATTAGTTTTTCTCCTTCTTTTCAAAATCATAGTTGGACTTGCCCATCTCAGCTTTTGTTAAGGGATATAGTATATTTCTGATAAATTCATGTAAAAAAAGGTATGTGTATTCTGGGAAATTGCTATCAAATATACTTTCATTTAAGCAATTGATTACCCACTGTGTCCGAGCCCTGTATTAAAAAAAAAAAGGCCATTCACCATGATTATATTTTTTCTTTTATTGCTGGCTACATTCTTTACCTTTTTGTTGTAAGTTACTTCAAATGTCTTTTAGAAGTAAGCAGGTAAAAAAAAAAACTAATATGAGGTTGAGATGTGAGTTATGAGGGCTATTTTCAGAAAATATAGAGTTTGTTCATTTGTTCATTCAGTGATTAAACAAATATTTCTTGAAAGCCTCCTAGGCTAAGTACTGTGCTAAATGCTGGGTTACACTGATGATGTGGAATTGCAGTCTTTTCAAAACTGTGAATCTCTTAATTCTTGTTTACTAAATATTTGACTAATGTTTTTTTTAATATATATAGATATTCAAATTTTGACATGCTAAAAATTTTACTTGCATCATTTATTGTCCATCTCCCACCACTAGAATGAATGCAAACTCTGTGAAGGCCAAGACTTTTGTCTGTTTTTGTTGTATATCCAGATCCTAGAGTAGTGCTTCAATTATGGTAGAAAGCCAATAAATATCTCAAATGATGCAAGAATAAATGAATGTTAAAAGGTGCAATTACTTTCCCTCTTCGTACACATCCTAGCACATGTATATTTCTTTGATAAGACAGATTTCTACCCTGAGTTGGCATTTTCTTCATGATTGCCACATATTCATTATTATCTATCACACTATCATTATTTAGTTTATATCAATAAACTAAAGGAAATGAATGAAAATAATATCAGGTTAAACATAAAAATGTTTAAAAATATCATATGTAATAATAAGTTAGACTTGCCCAGAAATGAATTATTTTTACTATCAAAGGCAAGTCCTATTTTCATTCCTGTGTGCGTTCATTTTACCTCTCAATTTATAACACAATTTAAATACTCTCTGTTATCAGATCATGCAGCCAAAGTAGAGAAAGTTATTTCACCACACCCCAGTAAGAATTCCTGCTAATGGGAAAGGCTGGCTATTATTCTTTAGGTGGTTCTACCATAGCCAAATCATTAATCAATCAAAGGTTTATGTATGTTGAATTTCTCTTTTTTTCCTACTGTAAGTAAATACATTTTATTGTCATTGCAGATGAGTTGGGCAGAATAATGTCATACCTGAGTCAGTTTCCCACTCCTTTCCCTGACCACCACATTCAACTGCATAATAATGCCAATGAATGCATTTTTCAGTTATTTTTTAAAACCACATTTTCCCCTCAAATGACCTGTTGTAGCTGTGGTTTAAGTGCTACATTTTCCTTACAATTGCTCTGAGCAATAACCTTCTCTTTCACCATAGAGTTATGAGCTTAATGTATTTGCTTTGGTAATTCAGAAGAATGCAGAATTATATTAAAAACCTAAAATAAATATGATCTACAAATCCTATCTCTTAGAATCCTATCTATTACCTTTCACTTTGATTTTCAGACATCTGTGACTGCTTGAAAACTTATTGAGTTCTTTTTCAATTCTGTCAAGAAAGGCTATTTATTGCATAGCCCAATAGGTTAAAACCTAAAATGCAAGCAACATTATATTGCCTGTTAAAATCACATCATTGGATTGGACTTGATAATCATAGTTGCTGTCTTGTTTAGTCATCATAGATCTTGGCCTAGAGTTCCTGGCAGGAAGACTGTTTGAATGAGGCCTATCTCAAGGTCTAATAGAAGCTGTTGGAAGAATAAAAGTTGGCAACATTTTCAGCAGAGAGCCAGGGGGAGTGGAAACTACTCTCATATTATAAACTGGAGATAATAGAGCAGCACGACTTTAAGTGTTGCTTTTAAAAGGAACATCAGACGCCCCTATGTGTCATGCTCTTGATTTAAAGGATGAAGCTCAAATCATTAGAGCATTAGTGAATACATAAGTAGTGAAAATCAGGGGATAGTTGAGTGCTTTAACAATTTCAATGGAGAATATTTTCTGATATCACTCAGCCAGCCTTCAGCCCATCGAACTTCCCAAGACTCCTTGAGAATATTGCTCATTCAGTAGGTTCTCCCAAATACTCCTCAAAGAAACATCACTGTTATCGTACATTAAGTCAAAGAGAAACAGACAGGAAGGTAAAGCCACAGGCTCCATGTAAAGGATGGAGAACCTGAATTGCAACTGTTGGCTTCCAATTTTTGCTACATTTGGTTAGGCAATGAAGACTATATTTATCCATGTTTTGCCATGAATGTATATTGGCAATGTGGGTAGTGGAAAGAGTGAGGCAAAGACATAGATTTTAGTCCTGGCTCTTCCTTTTACCATCTATTTTTATAAACATAAAAAAGGCACAGAACCTCTCAAAGTCAATTTGTTCACCTGTGAAGTGCGGATAGCGTTAGCACATACTTCACAAGGCTGCCATGATCAAATGAAATAATACTTCATAAGTTGCAAAACCTTACTGAGAGAGTTAATTAAATGTATATATTACATTTGACCATTATTCTATACAGAAATATATAGCTCTTAATCTAAATTATTCCCTCCTCAGGCATTCAGATGAGCATTTGACAACACATTGGGACAATTAGACAATGAAAATGATGTTAAGATTGAGACATTTTGTTTGGCTTTATATTCTCTAAATGCTTTTCTTCCTTTACCTGGTAAATGTGGGAATTGTGTAAACCAGTTCAGGAAATACCATCCTTCTTGATTCTCAGCATTAATACCATACTGAATATCTTTTAAATCAGGGGTAGCTAATTGATGTGTAACAGGGGTTGGTCTTTTTCATTAGCGGCTATTATCGAAGCATCTTTGTTTGGATAGCTATCTTAGCTGTGGCTAGTACAATCCCTGTGGCATCCTAAGAATCAGCAATGTTCATTTTGGGGGAGAGTCAGTTTGACCCTTTGGGTAACCATGATATCTACTGACTTTTTAGATATAACAACAAACTTTGAGGCTTGAGTCAGAATAGAAAGATAAGAATTGGAAACCAAGGAATAAGAACCAAAGGGCATGAAACAGTATATTTGGAAAATACACTGCTACGAGGAAAGGGGAAAAACCCAGACTTTAACTGGGGATATTAAATAAGGGAGCAGGATAGTAAAGAGAAAAAGAGGGAAACCTCAAATAATATAGAGAATTTCATTTAAACTATTTGTGTGTACATTTGTTAAAATTTTCATATTCCCTCCTAGGGAAATTTTCAGTTCACTAATTCTTAGGAGTAAGGATCCACCCAGTGGGCGATGCCGACAGAACATGGATTAGTAAGGTCTGATCGAGGTCTGAATTTCTACAGAGAATGCTTGTCTGAATTAGAGACTATAATTTTTTCTTACCTAAGCTTTCATCATGACCATAAAAAGCATGAGATTTCCAGCTTGAAGGTCCCTGCTTCAGGGAGATATTTGTGATTGGAGTCACAGAAAGGAAAGTATCCTAAAGCCAAAGGAGCTTTGCTAATGTGCACAGGTTGGATATGACTCACGACCTAAGCTGGAGCCTTAACTCTCCCTATCATAAAGGTTTATGTTAAGTTTGGAAATAATTAATGTGATTAACAATCCAATTCATTATTTATTTATTGAATTGAGTTCCTATTCTATCAGATTAGTTCTATAGGATTTATAAATATGAAAAATACACCATCTATTCCCTTGTGTGTGTGAGGGGAGATTAGGCCTATATAAAATAATTAAGCCCTCCATTTTTCTCCTTCTGTATCAGAAGAGTAACTTGAATAAAGACAACCATATACAAATATCATTTTTTCAATAAGAAAGAAAGGGCATATAAAATCCTCAACCCTCTTTTGATGGCACCAGGCTTCTGAAGGAGCAGAAAAGATCCCATTGCCATAGCACAATAATGCTTACTCCTAAAATAGAGGGAACAATCTTGTCGCTGTGAGTATTGTTTCATCAATAATGATTAGACTGTACCATCTCTAAGAAAAAGTAATATTTTAGAGCGATTTACTAGAAATCGTTGGTAACCTAATATTATTTCTCAAACATTCTTCCTCTTTTTTAATAGGACCCAAATTTTATTTAGGCAGCTACCTCTATATGACCACAGTCTTTGGAGCTAGGCAGGCCCCACCTATGACCCTCAGCCCTAAAGTTAGGTCCTGGATGGTCTAAATCAATCGTGGGGAACCTTATCCCTTTGTAGTAATTGGTTAGGTATAGGCATGTGATTTAATTCTGTTCAATAAAGTCTTGAATGGAGGAATACTGGGAAGAGTTTCTTTGTTACTAAGAAAAATAGAGAGAGTCATCTCTACCTTATGTAGACAGTTTTATCTGGATAGGGTGCCAGGATCTGTGGCAACCATCTTGCTCTTAGTCTGAAGATGAAGCTAACCTACAGAGGAAGGCAGACCCAAGAAGGTCTTAGAGAAGCAGAGTCAGGGTCACTTATGTGATATCTGGAGATTCACCTACCTATGAAATTTGTGTTAGGAGAGATAATCAATGGTATAAATATTAAGCCACTTTGAGTTGAGTTTTCTGTTATTTGCAGCTGAGAAATTTCTAACAGATATAGTTACTTTGTGAAGGAACTAGAGGATTCATAGCTCTCACTAGTGTTCTGTAATTTGCGTTAACCCATCTTCACTCTTGCCAATACCTATGGCCCATTTTTCACCTAGACACCATGAGATGGAACAGAGGTGAGTGTCAGTGTTGATCTAACTGAAGCCTAGGATATACCTTGAGATGGAGAACTCATAAAACAACCAAATATCAGACTTTATCTTGTGGAAGTTGTGAAGTTTTCCTGAAGGAGGAGTTGGAGTTGGTTGCTCTGGGAGATCCGAGAGGTGTGATGTACATGGGAATCTAAGTGTTAAAGTGCCTTCCCTGTGTGAGACAGTGAAGTCCAAATTAGCTAAAATTACATCTTTCATTCCTCCCTTCTGAGACTGCTTATTATAGCTCCTTGGTAAAGTACTTCGAATATGTGTCATAGTCTAATGTATTAGCCTGGTGGAAACTGTAGGAGAGGTGATTAGGCGCTGAGGTATTTGCTCCATTTTATGGCCTTTTAGGCACTTCTAACCAATTTTTCATTGGATAGACTATAACATATCATAACAATGGAGAGTAACCCATAACTCTGGGGGAGATAGAACCTACTTAATTTTTTAAAACAGTTTTTTTCTAACATATACATCTTTCTAAAACTGGACTGCATATCACAATAGGTGTTGGTGGAGCGGCAGTTATGATGTCACTGTTGTTGCTTGTTCACATGCATCAACACTCATAGATTTGGCTCTCATGGCTTAGAAAAAATTCCTAGAGACAATAGTGGAGCACTCTTTTAAGTAATGCTGCATCACTAACAGTCCTGATGACATAAAGGCTGATATTGTGGGACAAAACATGGAAATGGTTGATTCTGAGTCTGGAAGTCATTCAGAAAAGTCAGACTGTGAATAACAACCAACATGCTTTATGGAAAATACTTATCTCTATACATCTAACAAGTTTTTCAATAAGTATAAAAATTCTAAGTCATAAGAATACATCGTATCATAGCTTTATTGGCAGCATTAAAAATTATTTTGGAGGTATGTGGAGTAATGATGCACCTTTAGTTAATAATTTCTTAGATTCAGTGAAAGATGGTATCTTGAAGCTCAGATCCCATTGTTAATGAAGAACCAGAGGCTTCTTCTACAGTTGTCAGAAGATTCTTTCTTCTGAGCAGGGTCACCTCTCATGTTGCTCTTTCTTAAAGCAATGCATCAAGTGGGTATTCCTGATTGTCTACACTGAGTCTTATGACTCCTTCCTAGCTTTAAGGGAATCCGGAGTGACTTTTAATTTCTGAGGTGGGGAGATAAAACTCAGGACATAAAACTATCTGATATTATAGAAAATTAGCCATATTTCAATAAAGAAATGACATTTGAGATGGACTTTAAAGGTTAGATGTGGTCTAACTAGTAGAGATGAGTAGTGAAGATGTTCTTAGCAGAAAAATTAATATAGAGGCAGGGAATCATTGCCTATGATTGGGGAAAAGGAAAGAGTGTTGCACATTTATGGAGATTAGTACATCAGAGTTTGGTAATGGAAAGTCTTGGGTTTCAGGTTTAGGAGTTTGCGTGTATTTTAAGGGCCAGATAGAACTATTAGCATAGGAAAGTGGAAGATGCCATGGTTACTTTAGTCTTAAATAATTCTTGGACTCCAGCATACTCCCAGAAGGACAAGATTGGTTAAGTATAATTCTGGAAACTTAGAAGTGATCTGCGTTTAAACTTATTTTTTTCTTTGTATATAGATTTTCTAAGGTACTGACAAATATATACTTAATTAGATACCTCAGCTTCTAGGCAATCTTCTTTATGAAATGCTCACATTGTCTGATTATTTTTTTTAAAACAGTCATTGTGGGATTTGGTATGGACATGAGTTCTATCATTTATCCATTCCTCTATCCTTTCTTCCACCCTCTAGCAAGAGAATTTGAAGTGGTTTGAGGTTTGTAAGAAAGGTTGGAAGACACGTGCTCAAGCATGCCAGTCTTCGATATTGAATGAGTGTCGACATAACAATTTTTTCCTTTTCTCTTTGTTCTTTTTTCTCTTGGCCTTCACACTATAATTCTTAATTCACACTACAAAAACTGTAAGTGACATACCATTGTGATAGGAACTGGTCATAGATAAAAGGTTATATCCAAGCTTGAAAGAGCTGAATTCAGTCTTTTCAAGAAGAGCTGCCTTATACATTCTCATTACCAGCTTAGCTTTCTATGAAGGATGCACTGGAGAAGTAGTGAATCACAAGGTATTTGTTATCAGTAAATCAAGGGGTTGATGCCTCTGTAGCTATTTGTAATTTTTCTGCTTGTATTTTCAAAAACAAGCCACTGCAGATAAAATTTATTATGTGCCTTCTCTTCTTTTAAAAATATACCACTAATGGCAACTACTGACTCTTAGACTGTGACATAAAAAGTTGATGTGATTAGCAATCACTATGTCATGCATTGGTTTTTTTTGTTATTTAGTTTGCTGCTACTTGCAATGGCTATTGGTATTTGCAAATGGCATCTTAGCTTCATGATCTGCCTGATTCTTTTGCTTCCAGGATCACTCATTGTATTAGTTAGCTTTTGTTGTAGACAAACTCCCTAAAACATAGCGACTTAAAACAACAACCACTTATTAGTGCACATAAGCTATGAGTCAATTCAGTGCTTCTGCTGAGCTGAGGCAGACAGGTGAATAGCTAGGCTCACTCATGTTTGTGGTCAGCTGGAGACTTGACTGGAGACTGTATGTGAGTGAGGATGGCCTCCTTTGCATGTCCGGTGGTTGCTTCACTATTGTTAGAGAAAATGGGGATGACCAGGCCACATACCTCTCACCATCCAACAATCTGAAAGCTGTTAGGCCTGTGGAGGCCCACGTGCAAAACTCTCGGGTTGTAACTTCCTTTGTTCTATCAATCATGATGAGCCACAAGGCCAGCCCAAATTTAAGAGGTGGGGAAATAGAGTCTACATCTTGATGGAGGAACTGCAAAGTATTGTGGCCATTTTTGCCATATATCACAGTCATTTTCTCTTATGGCGTGTCCTCCTTTATAGTTTTCCAATTGTAAAATCTATGCTATGTAGTTACTTTTCCTTGATTCACCTGGCTTATGGCTGATTGATTCTCTCTGGTTATAGATTGGAAATTTTGCTGTCTTGCCTTCTCCTTAAACGTTCAAACAAGTATACCTTGACCCAGTCAGTGTGGGTAGTGGAAAGAGCACTAGGTTCTTGGTTTTATTGTAATATGTCAAGAGGCAATTGGAAGAGTTTTTGCAAGTAAAGCCTCTGCCACAATTTTAGAATTGCTCTGAGCAAGTTCACCTCTGAGCAGTGGAGAGGGCACTCCAGTCACCAATCAGCATCCTAGCTGCTTTCCTTTAGAGGAAGGTCATCTTTTCCTAATTCACACATGGGCAACATATAGGCCAATGGCATCCTGATTAAAAGTTCTCTGAGTCCCAATTTCATCAGCTGCAAATTAAATTGGGAAAACTCTTAATACAACACTCTTTCATGATAAAAATTTTCAACAAATTAGATATAGAAGGAATTTACTTCAATATAATAAAGGGTATACATGATAACTAACATGATATTCAATGGTTAACAGCTAAAATTTTTTTCACTAAGATCAGGAATAATGCAAGGATGCCCATTTTTACCACTTTTATTTAACATAGTACTGGAAGTCCTAGCCAGAGCAACTAGGCAACACAAAGAAATTAAAGTAATCTAAATTGGAAGGAAGAAGAAAAATAATCTCTGCTTGCAGATGATATGATCTTGTAGGTGGAAAACTCTAAAGGCTTAGAAATAAACTTAAACCAAGGAAGTGAAAGACTTGTATAGTGAAAGCTACAAAACATTGATGAAAGAAATTAAAGAAAGCACAAATAAATGAAAAGACATTATGTGTTCATGGATTGAAAGGCTTCATACTATTTAAATGTCTGTACTACTCAAAGTGATCTACAGATTCAGTGCAATTTCTACCAAAATCCCCATGACATTTTCTAGAGAAATAGAAAAAAATTCTAAAATTCATAGAGAACCACAAAAGACCCATTTAGCCAAAGTAATCTTTAGCAAAAAGAACTAAACTGGTGGCATCGTACTTTATGGCTTCAAAGTATATTACAGAGCAACAGTAATTAAAATAGTATGTTACTGGCATATAGACCAATGTAACATAACTGAGATCCCAGAAATAAACCCATGCATACACAGCCAGCTGATCTTTGACAGGGGAGCCAAGAATATACAACGACTTAAAAATACCCCTTTCAATAAATAGTATTGGGAAAATTGGATATCCACATGCAAAATATGAAACTAGACCCCTCTATCATACACAAAAATCAACTCAAAATAGATTAAAGATTTAAAAATAAGACCTGAAACTATAAAACTCTTAGAAGAAAAGCTTTATGACATTGGTCCTGACAATTAATTTTTCGATATGACACCAAAATACAGGCAATAAAAGCAAAAATAGACTAGTGGGATTACATCAAACTAAAAACTTTTGCACAGCTAGGAGACGATCAATAAAGTAAAAAGGAAATCTATAGGGAGATAATATTTGTAAACCACATTTGATAAAGGGTTAATTTCTAAAATATACAAGGAATTCCTAAACTCAATAGCTAAATAAATAAATGGCTAGAAAGATAATCCAATTAAAAATTAGGCAAAGGACTTGAGGGGACATTTCTCTAAATAACATATACAAATAGCCAACAGATGATTGACATCACTAATCATCAGGAAAACGCAAATCAAAACCACAATGAGATAGTGCCTAATACCTGTTGGGATGGTTATTACAAAAAAAAAACAAAAAAAAGGAAAAATAAGTGTTGATGAGGATGTGAATAAATTGAAACTATTGTTCGCTTTTGATGGGAATGTATAATAGAGTGCAGCCAGTATAGAAAACAGCATAGTGGTTCCTTAAAAAAATAAAAATACAATTACCATGTATTTTATTTCTGGGTATATATCCAAAAGAATTGAAATCAGTATTTTGAAGAGATATCTGCACTCCCATGTTTATTGCAGTCTTATTCACATAGTGAAGATATAGAAATAACCTAAAATTTCATCTATGGATTAATGGGTAATGCTATATACATGCAATGGAATATTATTCAGCCTTTAAAAAAGAAGGAAGCTCTACCATATGTGACAACATAGAGGAACCTGGAGGACATTATGCTAAGTGAAATAAGCCAGTCACAGAAGGAAAAATACTGCATGATTTCACTTATGCAAGGTATCTAAACTAGTCAAACTTGTAGAAACAGAAAATAAAATGGTAGTTGCCAGGGATTGGGCATTGGGGAAAATGGGGTGTTGCTGTTCAATGGGTATATAGTTTCAATTATGCAAGATGAATGAGTTCTAGAGATCCGTTGCACAACTTGGTGCCTGTACTTAACAATACTGTACTGTGCACTTAAAAAATTGTTGAGAGGATATATCTCCTGTTCTTACCACAATAATAATAATAAAAAAAAACCTCTTTTTCCATCTTCGTCATAAGGTTGTCAAGGATCCAACGATACAATGCCCATGAAATCTTTGAAAAACTATATAGTGTAGTAAAACTTCTCGGTTGCCATTTTAACACTGTTTAATACCAATGGACAGCTTTTGTTTTAAAATCTTTCAGTAATGACCATGCTGTTTGTCATTTTAAGGATCACTCATCATGACTAATGAAACTATTCAGGAAGACTATATAATGTGTTAATTGCCATTATGCAACCAAAAGACTATTTGCTAAGCTTCTATTGTGTATTCAGCAACATTCTAAACACTGTGGGAAATAAAAGTTTAGATGAACATCATCATTGTCTTTAATCATTTTAAAATCTATTTAAGAAAATGAAACCATCACAAAACTATTAGCAAGGAATGAAGTAGTAAAGAACCAGGAAATGAGCAGTTTTAGAGCCCAGCTCAAGTTCAGTGAAGAAGATTCCAGAGGTGTGAGTGCTCCTGGAAACAGTGGGACCTCAGAGAGTTAGGAAGAGCTGGCTAACAGGAGAGGAGAAAGGCAATTACAATTGCTAATGGCTATTTTATTGGTACCATTCTGCTTTTTAGGCTCTCCAAAACCATAAGGATCTTCCTGATTTAGTTATCAGTCATGAGGCAGTGTGCGTGTGTCAATCATTAGACAGAATTCTTTCTCTAACTTGGAAAGAATTTTCTCCATACATGTAAGGTTTTCTTGGTGCAGGCTTGTGCATGACCTTGGCCCTTTTTAAATTGTAAAATATTTTATAGAAACTTTACAGCCAGCATAATATTTGACAGGAGGATATATCTGATCTTGATGATAATCATCAGAAATCTACATTGTTTTTATCATGCTTTCAGAAGATATGCAGTTACTAGATTCACCCAGAGATACATATCAATCAGCAACCAAATTAATTTACATCCTCATTTCATAGCGTTTCTTTCTTTTTCCTTCAACAGTTTTTTAATGTAGTGTTTCCCAAAGTGTGGTCTGTGGGCCACCCACACCAAAATCCAATAGCTGGTAAAAAATTAGATTCCAGAAGCCTATCTCGGCTCTCTTGAATCAGGAGGGCTCAAGAATCTACATTCGTATGAGGTTTTCAGATGATCTTTTGCACATCGATGTTTAATAATCATGCCTAATGCTTGCTAAACTTATAAAAATTTTGATGTCCCCTTCATCTCCGCCTTCCAATCAAATCAGATCTCTGATATTAGAATCTTGGCATCAGTGTTTTTAAACCTCCAAGGCAATTCCAATATGCAGCCAAAGTTGATGACCATTGGCTTACCTTTCAAGCTTTAATGTGCACATGAACCACATGGGGATCTTATTAAAATGTGATTCTGATTTAGGAAGTCTGGAGTAAGGCCTTAAATTCTGCATATCCAATAAGTTCCCAGATGATGCAGCTGCTGCTGGTCCATGGACCACAATTTGAGTAGCAAGAGCTTAGAGAAAAATACATTTTATTGTTTAATTACCTCGTTCTTCATTGATACAATCTTCCACATGACATATACAATTGAAGCTAATTCTATATTAACTAATATATGGCAAAGCAAAAACTATATTTCAAAGGTTCCTTTTGTTAGCTTTTCATAAAAATAGTATTTCTTTTAAACTTCACACACTGGCCTCCATCCCATCCCAAACATATATTCTCTATTACATCATCATGTGTTTTTTTTTTTTCTTTATAGAACTTAATAACTGAAATCCCTGTTGACTTATTTCTTTCATTTTTGATTTGTCTGTCTCCCCAGTCTACCCCACCATCACGTAGGCCACATAAGGAAGGGTAAGGGTCTATTTATCCTGTTCACAGCTAGAAGCCCAGTGTCTAGAACAATGGCTTTTACATGATGTGTGATCAACAAATAATGTTGAAAGAATGAGTGGTAGTCTAAAATTATCTGGAGGAGAAGAATTAGAATCTATCATATGTTTGTTTAAAATGCTAATTTTGGGGTTCCAACCTTAGAATATCTGTTTCAGTAGTTTTGGTATGGGCTTTAAAGACTCCAGATTGAGAAACAAAGTCCTAACGTGTGTGTTCCTTTCTTGATTGATTGATTGAATTTTCTTAGATAATAGCAATGGATCAGCTATAGCTATTAGAACTCCTTAATTCTTTTAGAAAGGGACTATTTCACAAATATAGAATATATTTCACTCAGCTTATGAGCTAGGGTAGATCTCGATGCTCCCAAACCATGAGCACCATATCAAACTGCACCCGTGATCTACTGACACAATATTTTTGGGTATCAGTCAAAGTAAAATTCATTTCCTATAAGAACTCCAGATGATTCTGATAAGCATTCAATTTTGTGCAGCACCGGATTGTGAGGGACTTGTTATAAGAATAGATGGAACACAAAGCAAGCATTAATGTTGATTCTCCAGACGCATATACACGAAAGCCTTTGAATAACATTCAGTATCTGACAGAAATGCTTTCAGGGCAAGCAATAATACAAAAATCCGATTAACAGATTAAACAATGGGTGCTTTTTCTCTCTCATAACAAGAAATCTGAAGTTAGGTGTTTGCTGGCACTGGGTCAGTAGCTCTGCAGTGCCATCCAGAATTCAGATGGTTTCTACCTTTATCTTCTACCGTCTTCTTATGCTTGCTTTCTTCTTCATGCTTGTAACTTTGTTTGCATGTAGCCAACATAGCTTCAGGCGTCACATTTGCATTCAAATCAAGATGAAGAGCAAAAGGCTCATCTTTTTATCTAAAAAGAAAACTCTTTCCCAGGAGCTCTCTCAGAAGACTTTTTTTTCCCTCTTGGCCCGAACTTGGCATTCTACTCCAGCAGCAAAGTCTGGCGATGTGAGTAGATAGCGCTCCAGAACATAGCTGGAGGTGGCCAGCGAGAAGGGTTTGGGAGGGGTTTTTAAGTAGCCAAGGAACAGCCACACATGCCTCTTGTGGGAACACTGTTCAGCCCATGGTGGTGTCCAAGAGGGATACTTCCACCTTCATTTGCTCCCTTCTGTCTATGCTTTTATAGGCTTATATTTCCATTTGCCTAGAGAATTTCCCCCAAGTGACTGATTCTCACTTCCAAATTATATTTTTAATTGAGCTATAGTTGACCTATAACTTTATATTAGTTTCAGCTGTACAACATAATGATTTGATATTTGTATATACTGCAAAATGATCACCACAGTGAGTATAGTTATTATCTATCACATATAGTTACAATTTTTTTTCTTGTGATGAGAACTTTTAAGATTCACTCTCTTAGCAACTTTCAAATATACAATACAGTATTATTAACTGTCGTCTCTATGCTGTCCATTACATCCCCAGGGAGGAGTTCCAGTGCAGGCCAAGTTCTGCTGCTGCTTGTGTCCTACCTGGAGCCATCTGGTAGGAGCTACAAAGTGATCTGTGGTTAGTAGCTGCCTGTGCTGAGTTTAGAGGTACCTGTGAGTGGTTATGCTGTGAATGGAGGCCAGCTGCCACTAGTGCCAGGCTTGGGGCTACTTAACAAGATGTACAGGGCACGCCGAGGCCAGTCACTGCTTGTTTGAGGTTTGTGGACTTTTGAGAGGTTTTAGGAAAGTCTGCAAAGAGGGATCAGGCTGGCTGCTTCTGTGGATTAGCCTCTGAAAGAGGCTTGGATGGGCATGTAAATTGGGTGGAGCAGGGTCTTTGAGAGTAAGCAGGGTAGGTTGAGAACAATGTTAACTAAGTTAATGGAGATTTAGATTTGGCTCCCATCTGCTCCTTTAGGCTGTATGGGAAGAGGGCTCAAGAGAGGAACAATGGTGCCTGCTGGCTCTTTACTCTCAGAGAAAGCTGCTCGTCCAGCACTCATCCTGGAGCCAGATATTTCAGTTCCTTTCTGTATATTCCTGGCACCTTTTGAGCCACTTCCCTTCTCTGGAGCTTAGGGCGAGTGTTTGTGGGGAGTGAGTCTGTGCTTGGGCCCTTTAAGAGGATGCTTAGGACTGCAGCAGCCCTCTGTCTCACCCAGACTGAGTCCCTGCTGATTTTCAAAGCCAGCTGAAAGTTAAGTAACTTGCCCAAGGTCACATGGCTTGTGAATAGTAGAGTGGGATTCAAATACAGGCAATTTGGTTCTAGAGTGCATTCCGTTAACCATAATAATAGAGTGTATTTCCTTCCATATGTATTTAAAGTCCACTTACTAAAGAAACATAAATTAGCCAAACAAAGTTAGGCTTCATCAATTGCTTCAGGAGGGAAAATGCACATGAAGGGAATAGTTAGGCACGTCAAAAGGGAAGATCAATGAAGGGTACTTAAAGGATTTGGGGGCAGGAGTTAGTTAGGGGAAGGTCTTAGCAGAGATAGCTCAAGAATTTGTAACTAGGTGAGTTACTAGAACATTTAGTGTTCTTATCTTTAGAACACATGATTCTATGTGGAATTTCTATTAGAGCAATTGGGTCTGAGCTGGAGTAAGAGAATTTGAGCTTGTTTTCATGTCATATTTTAGTACAGTTTGTCTGTTTTGTAAGTCATGTAGTTTTGCTAGTTCGTATTTATATTTCAGTTTATAGTACCTTCCTCACCAGCTAGCTGCCGGCAGGGTCATTTTTCATCTGTAACTTTCCCCTTCTGGTCATCCTTCAGTCTCAGTGGAAGGATAGGCCATTATCTTTCAAGGAAATGATGAATGAAGATCCATGCCACTATTCAGTTATTTGTGATTATGTGTTGAGTGTTTGCAATCTCAGGCATTTTTTTTTTGTTGGATAATTATTTGTGGAACCTTCTGAAGCAAAAGTGGCTCCGGAGTTATTTACACTTAGTACTGTGGCATAGAAACACCGAGATAAGAAATTAAGTGAAACATGATCCATATGTCCCCAAAGCTACTTAAATCTTTTAGTAAACAAGTGTTTTTTTTTCTTTGATTTGATATAGGTAGTTCAACTTTGTTAGTGTCTGGAAGATGAATCCTATTTCTAGTAATAGTTGGGAATAAGGATATCAGGAGTACCATGATCAAAAAATAAGAGTGCCTACTAATAATTTAAATTCTTGAACCAGCAGGGAAGGAAGAAAATAATCAAAGGATAAAGAACAAAAACTTGCAATGAAGCATGTGATTTTGGGAATCTGGGGTCTTGGGCTTAAGCCATCTACTTCACATTATCTTCTGTTTCTGGACCAAAATAGCCCAGCAATTCTTGACTCAGTCATAAATGAATGTCCAAAGTGATGAGGGTAATGGTATCCATGGATTTATTCTCTCTAGTATCAATGGTCCTTTACTGATATTCTTTAGATGTCCCCCCTCCCTCCTCAAAAATCTAATTTCCCTAATACTTCAATCGGTAACAATACTTTTTTTTTTGGCTGAGAGAGGGGAACTCTCATCACAAATACCAAGAAAAAGTTCTGAGTTCATGTTCTGTGTACTTTAGTACAGAACTACATCAGTGCAAATGCGTAACTGCCTATTTGAATATGTAACATAAAAGGGCATTTCATCATTAATTTCCCCTAAAACACTCTTGCACCTGCAGAGTTTCTTAAGGTTCTTTTTATTTTTTTCTTTAGGGGGAGTATCTTGAAGTACAGGGACTCTCAAGCACCCAGAGGCCAACAACTGCAGATGTCTGCCTGAAGGCAAAGATTTGATTGGGTTGATGAAACCAGCATGGTATGTCCTAACAAAACAGTGATCTACAGAGATTATGAAGCTCGAAGTAGTTTTAGTTCTAAAGATATGCAAACTCTATGCCTGCAAAAGGGATGGGAGGTTCTGTAACAAAAGTATGGAATGATTTCCAAATGTGTACCATTAAGAACTAGAATTTTGGTTGACATTAAGGATTTGTTTTACATACATTAATTCTGTGTTGTTGGGCATAGTAAGAGAATCTGTGATAGTCTCAAATATGGCTTAAATAGAGGAGAAAAGAAGGTTCTTTATTGCCATGCATTTGGGATCTGTGTTATTGTTAATAATCTGATGTGGGACTCTTGGAACTTTTTCCAGAATTTAAACTAAGTATTAGTTTTTAAAATAAAACTGGTATCAACATTTACTTTTTAAAAATCTCTAAAAGCTTTTTGGCTACCTAAAATATATCAAAGCACAATATTTGGAATAAGAATGATTAAGTAAATTTCCTTTGATTAATAAATTATCTTCCATGTAAAACAAAAGAAGAAAGCAAAACTGTTTTCTTAAAGTTAAACCAGCCAAGAGGCTTGTTTTAAAACTATTGGGTTTGCCTATCCTTGATTATTCTTTTCTGATTCACATAGAGGCCTATACTATTGCTAACAAACCTAATCATTTTGCTAAATTACTACAGTCGCACTGCTCCAAGTTAGATTCTTTATGGTACTACATAAAAATTAAACATTTAGCAGACTTAGTCACACCATATAATTGCAAAAGTTCTTAAGTCTAGGTCAACTTGAGCAAGTTTGTTCTTGATTTATGTGCTACCTCCTAAAATACGTCAAGGTATTTATTTGCTTTCAGAATATACACCTCCTTTCACTGAAGAAAAGTAAGGCTAAGAGAGATTGTGACTGGTGATTGCACACTTACCTAAGATAATATTTTGGTCATACCAATTTAAAAAGCTTACTCTTGGGATCTCTTATTATTTGCACATATTATCTCAAATATGTTCTAAATTATTTTCTTTCTTCTTTGAGCCTAAGAGCTATGAAGCCAAAACTTTCTACTCCTCTGACCCAATAAATGCAGGCAATTAGATGAAAAAGCCCCTTTAAATGCTGGGTTGAGCACACCAGGTATCATTCTCAGACTTATCTAGATCCAAGGGTTAGTCTCAAAAATCTCCAGACTCATGCTATAAAATTTTCAGAAATATTTATTGGAAAAAACATTCAAACTTTTGAGCTATCACATAATCTGTCCTATCTTTTAAGCTGTATACTTAGAAGCCATCATGCCATTCAGAATAGTAGGGTGATACAATATAGGACTGATAGATGATTGTTTGTGTTATTTAGCTTTAGGAGAACTAAGAGATATCTCATATTGGAAGTCAAACTTTTTGTTGTTGATTTCTAACATTATTTCAAACATATTTATTCTGCTATTGTCAATAGTGCTTTCATTTCAGTTAACTCCAGATAATAAATATATATCTAACCAATAAATAAATCAGCATATTCAGAAAGAACCTTACTTTTAAAAAACTTGATGTATTCTCTCAGATCTTGAAACTGATAAAATGTCCCATCATTAAAATCAAAGACGCAAATTGAGATAATTAAATAATAATTCTAGGCTCTCTTTTCTCCTCTTGCTATATTGATCAGCTGTTATTCCTCTGTGAGATGGAGTGGGACTGCCATTTGCTCCTTCATTGTGCCTTGAGTTAAGAAGAAGCCAATTTTAGGGGGAAGAATGAGCTGATTGGATCACTTTTAAACCAGTGAAGAGAACATGTACCCTGCTCATCTCTCCAGAATGTTAGAAGAGTCAGTCTCATACATGACTCACTCTTACCCATAGCTCTTTCATATCAACACTGAAAATAGAACTAAGAAAATTTAAGAGTTAACTGCATATAACCAGTTTAGTGTTCTTTAGGAATAGACAAAGCTTTTTTCCCCTGAAAGTTTGATTACTGAGCAACCAGAAACAGAATGTTGTCAATCTAGTCTTGAATAGTAGACTTGGAAAGTTTTAACTAGGATTTTGAGAAATTTTTTTTTTTATTTTTTAGCTTTATTTTCGAGTATGAGCAATGATCAGACCAAATGGATCTGCTATGGAATCAGCCTCTCACAAAGTCCCAGGAAATCTGATGATAAGAACCTAACCCCCCACCCACCTGCCATCCTCTTGTCTCCTCATTTTAGTGTACCCTCCACTTTTCTGCCAGAGTTATCTATTTAAAATTTCAAGCTAACCATGCTATTTTTTGGCTTAAAAGTCTTTGCTGGGTCCCTAGAGGAAATGGGGTACAAGGTAAAGGGTAGAAAGGTAGAAGATAAAGTCCAGTCTCCTCAGCTAGGAACTCATAATCTGGTCCCCAAATTTCCAGACTCTTCTCTTATGACCCAGCTTGTCCTCAGCCATGCTAAGATTTTCACTTTCTCTTGAACATGTTGACTGTTCTGCATGATTCTACTTGGAATGTCCTCTCTCCAGCAAGATCTATGTATTCCAGATAGCATTTCCTCTGAGGAGTCTGTCTCTCCACTTACCTTTTCTCATTCTGATCAGGAAGAAGAAACAATGCCCTGACTCTGAACTTGTCACATGACACTTTTGGTAGTTAGTTATATATTCACGAGTCTGTCCTACTAAGTTGCGAATTCCTTAATTGAAAGGATAGTTTATTATCCAACTTCATTCTCCCAGTTGTTTTTTTTTTGTACAGATGTGGTACATAACAAATATTCAAGAATTGTTGAATTTCAGAGTGTTTGTTGAACAAATGTGGGCAGGACATGATATAAATGCGTGATGATAATTTTAAAATAATGACTGATTTATTTTTGGTTCCCATTACTTAGTCTGCTAGAGAAGTGATGTCCAATATAAATATAATGTAAGCCACAGATGCAAGCCACATTTATAATTTAAAATTTTCTTGTAGCCACAATAAAAAAGTAAAAAGAAACAGGTAAAATTAATTTTAGTGGTATTTTTTATTTAACCAAATATAACCGATATTATCATTTTTATGTGGTATTAATACAAAAGTGATTAGTGAAATATTTTGCATTTTTAAAACTCTTTGAAATGCAAAATGTATTTTTCACAACTCAGTTTGGACTAGCCACATTCCAAGTACTCAATAGCCTCATATAGTTGTGGGTACCCTATTAGACAGCACAACTCTAGAGATTTCTACTTCCATTTGGGAAGTTGCTGGGTGCTCTATAATAAATGCTTCAAGGGAGGCATGATAAATCAGAATGAGAGAAACAAGAATGTTTTTCCCCGGCTTTTGAATTTCAAAAGTCTAGATCCTTTCAGAAAATGGAAAACTTCATGCAGGGGAAATAAAACAGGTTTGGGAGAAAGCTGATGATGCAAAAAGGAGGCTTCTCACAGCATACTCCCACACGTACACCCACAAACAAAGAGTCCCTAGACCAGGGACTCAGGGAAAACTTAAGGGAAAGCAGAAAGTGACTGCTTGGTGTAGGTCCTTGAGAAAGAAAGGTTTGTGCCTCTCTCTGTCATGTCCACAGTAGGAGGAAAACTGAAATTCAATTGGTTTTGGAAATTTGAGAATAGTGGAGGCCTGGGTCTCCTTTCTCAGCAAGAGCTTAGGGAGATGGCAAGTAGAAAAGCTGCTGCATAGTATGTTCAGGCCAATGGACTTGAGATGGCCTCAAAGAATTTCCATGTGCCTTGGAGCTTTATAGTTACCGCCATGCACCCAACAGTAGGTCAGATATGGTGATGGCATTTAATAGGCCCATTGAATTTCCTGTAAGAGAAGCAGAAGGATCCTTCGCCTCAGAAAGAGAGAAGCATGGATATTGGCAGAGAGAGACATAAATAGACAGATATAAACAGATATATACAGATGGACAGACAGATGGACTAAAAGCACAGACATGGTGGAGCCTTGTGGTTAGGAAGGGAGAACAAGCGAGCAGTGACCTATATGGACATGGAGTCAAAGACCAGATAGAAAGAGTACAGCTGGCAAGATGTCACCATGGATAGGTGACGACTCTGATAAAGTGACACCTCTCTTAGGTTTTGGTGCCACATGAGACTTCCTGAAAATTAGACACAACTTCAGGGAGAAAATGACAGGTGAAAATTGACTTGAGCTTAAGTTTCTCTTACCTGAAGCGTGAGGATTTGTAATTAAAATTAAGTTATAAAAAATTATAGGAAGCTACATCTGAACCAGCTGATTTTGTGGACTGAGATTCATGACCACTATGTAAAAGATTCAGGACTCCTGTCAAAATGACTGTATATTTTTAACAGTTTTTAGAATATAATCTTATTCTCACCTATAAATATTTTTCTTCAGAAAGGACTTAAAGTCACAAAAAGAATCTGAAAAATGTTTTCAATTGTACATTATTATTAACTATAACTAAATGTCTACTAGATTCAGAGCATCTAAAAAATTGGAAGACAGATGCCTCTGCAGGTACTCAATAAAGGAGAGAGATTAAACTATAGATGGTGTTGAGTGTTGAGAAATACAGACTTAGGGAAATTAATAATTGTCTCTATTGCTCTAGAGAAGTGCTGGTCATGAACAGATGTCATCTTTCTTCAGGGCTTCAGTGTACCTGTTGCTCTTGCTACCCTGCTTCAGGAGTCATTGGCGAGAAAAGAGAGGAAAAGCCAAACTGTATGAAAATGAGGATCAGTTGTAAATTTTTTATAAGGAAGTAACTAGAGATTATTGGGCCTGAATTCAGAGGGAGTAGCTAAAAGCCCTTTCTATATATATAGAAATCTGTGTTTTTTTCTAACTATTATGGGAGGTTAGATGTTGAGGGTTGGGGAAGAATGCAGATTAAGTGTAGATTAAGGTTAGAATATATTTAGAACCAATATTTGATGAGGTGTGACATAAACTCTAAAATTATGTTAGTCTCCAAAGACTTATGTCATATATGTTTGACATCTTCTCTTCTAAAACTGAGAGAGAAATAATGAAAAGCTCAGTAGTTGCAGAATAAAGACCTTTAACCCACCCCTTCTGGAAAAACTTTGATTCTAATGATCTTGGAAGTTCACCTGAACCAATTTGTCATGAAGAAATAGATTCAAAACTTCCCGACCAGCTCAGAAAAGTGCAAGAGAATTAGCAGGGAAGTGACAAATTGAGGATATTCTAAGAAAAACTACTTCGAAAGATATGATTTCTCTGAGAATTAAATATATTGAAAATTTTTAAAAGAGCTAGAAAAAGAGAGACTAAATTACCAAGAAAAGAATTGTCCCTAACTATGGGGTGCACTTTGCCTCACAGACCTTGCTTTCTCATTTCTATCGTCTCCCTAGGAAAGCCCGTCTCCTACCCCTTTCCTCATGCCATCAGGGGCTCGTTAAAGACTCTTTTTTTCTTTTTTCCTTAGACGAGATAAAGGAGAGAACATAAGTGTTCACTTATGGAATGGGACAGAGGAATGCAGAATAGTAGACAGGCATTTTTCTTACTTTCCCATCAGAAATCTTTCAACAGATCTGGTTTAGTGATTACTGCTTGTGCTGGGAATTACAACAGTTCTCTGCTGTTTTTTATTTCTTAAAAAGTGAAATAGTCATTTCACTTTTTCTCAGATATTTCTTAAAAGCCAGCAGAAGAAAGTTTGGAAGCTAGAGTCTAAACAAGCACAGAACATTCCTGAAGATGTTCATTCTGTGCCCATGTCAATATCCTCTCCTTGGAATTCAATGGATTCCTATGTTGTAGCAGCTGTTGTATTAATAGTGGTAGTAATAGTAGTAAGTGGAGTATTGAATATTTATTGAGAGTTGATTAGATGTCAGGCACTGTAGCAAGCACTTAAACTGGAACATCTAATTTGATTTTCATTATAACTATTATTATTTCATTTTTAGAGATGAAAAGACTGAGGCTTAGGGAGATTAAATAACTTTACCAACGTCACATAGATAGCAAAATGGCAGAGTGAGGAGGCAGTGCTTGAACCTGTGTTGTCTTTTATCTTGAAATGTAATACTGAGTGCCTACCGCAACCAGGACTGGGTATATAATTTGCAGGGCCTATTGCAAAATAAAAATGTGGGGCCCCTAGTTAAAAAATTATTAACAAAGTCAAGATGGCAACATAGAGCATTAAACCAAATTTGGGGCCTGATGTGACAGCACAGATCCCAGGCCCATGAAGCTGGTCCTGACTGCATCCTAAATTCTGGAAATACAAATGTAAATAATATCTAGTTCATGTCCTTAAGGGGCTACAGTTTAATCAGGAAAACAGATATATGACCAGAGAATTATCAGGTAAGATAAAGCTACAGAAGTCAAACACAGAGTGCCCACCACCTACCCTGGAGCTTGAGGCAATGATTAGTAATTATTGTTTGTAGTTAACACAGTAATGGAATGACCTCTCTTGGCTGTCCTTTCTTTTTTATCCCTTTCTTTCCTTCTCTGGTTGAGAAATATGACACAAGAGACTGAGAAATAGGGGTAAAATGTAGCCTTACCACTGATAAACTGATGGAGAAGTGGCTCCAGGTGTGTGGCTGAATGAGCTTGCTCCCACACTACTCCTGATTGAAGAATCCAGCTACTTGGACCCAGGCTCTGCTGGATGGTTGGGAGACCTACAGCCTATCCATGTAGGGAGACCTGCTCCACACAGCCCCATTGCACATGAGGAGCAGAACAGATCCATTCTATAAGTGGCAGATCCAACAGAAGTTCTCAGGGTCTTCCGAAGGAGCAGAAGTATGAGTGAGCAGGGGCGAGCTGTCAGCAGTGTTGTTCAGTGTGATCCCTCTAAATGGAATCTCAAGGAGAGTGAAATGAGCATCTCTTCCAGTAGGTCTTATAATTTTTGTTTTAGGGTAGATTGAGTCACACTTTAATCTGAGTACCAAACCTTTATATTTTGGCATTTTGCAGGCCTATCAAGCAGAATGAGGGTGGTATTTTACTAGATCCCATGATTTTTCTTATAATTCTATGATTTTTGAGAAATGGAAAAAGAGTCTGTAATCAGAATATCATTCTCCCAAATTCTTCAGTCCTCAAGGAGTAGGGAAAAGGATCTTCTCTCTAGATAGTGAGAAGCTTCTAGTTTATCCTTTTAAAGGCAAAAGTTTCCATTTTAGTGTTCTGAGTTAGATTAGAGATTAATAAATAGAGATTGTTTTGAGTGGCTGTAAGTGGATGAAGATCCTAAAGCCTTCTTTGTTAGAGATGTTTATTATACTAATAAATAGGAAATTAGAAAACAAAGAAATGCTTTAAAAAATTGGCCTCCATAGTGGGCTTTCTTTCCCTCCTCTTGTTAAAGTGATGTTATGAAAATGTTTCATTTTTATTTATTAGTTTACTAATGGTGTGAGAAAATTCCAAGGATAGTTGTGTGTGTGTGTGTGTGTGTGTGTGTGTGTGTGTGTGTGTAGGACAGTGTCTTTCAAAGTGTGATTCTTGGACCAACTGTACCAGAATCCCTAGGGAAACATTAAAAATGTATATTCCTAGATTCTAGCATATTAAATCTGCAGATATCTACATCTATATCATACTCTTTAGGTGAATTTCTTGCAAAATGAAGTCTCAGAGGCCAATAAATCCATTTAAAATGACCTATCTCTACAACATTCAATAATTGTGGTAGATGTGAAGTGGGTGTAGAGCTAATCATAATGTAAGAGTTCAAAAGAGGAAGTATTCACTTTGGGCAGAGTGGATGGGTGAGGCTTTGAGCAGAGGGAGGAAATAGAATTGAACAGGGGAAGGAAGGATATTTCAAATGGGAGAGTGGAAAGGCACTGGCGAAAGTCCTCTTCAGGAGACAGGAGATCGATATTTCATTTGTGATTGGGGTGGGAGATAGAGGCAGGGAACATATAAATCACTGATCCCTTCTGTAATTTTCTTCTTTCTAACAAAGAGTGGAAAATAGTCACTCTCTCATGGGCCTGCATAGTAGTCACTCACCTACATAGCTGATATGTAGAGAAAGAAATGATAGATGTAGATGCTATCTAGGGAGGAAGGTATTACAATAAAGATATTTACTGATTCCATGGAGAGAGAGAGAGGCCAGGCTTCATAATATCCATGACATGTTGATCATAAATTCTCATATGTTTGCAAGACCAAAGGAAATGAATGAATACATTTATCAGCCTCCTTTGAAGCCATAATTTGGGTCTTTCAATAGTTTCTAATTTGGGGATCTAATTTTATTATCGATCTGCATCCCATGTTGACTCTCCTAATAAATCTTTACTCACGTCCCCCCACCTGCAGCTGGAGCCCCTTTGCTTGGGAAATCAGAGCCAAGCTGGAGGCCTGTCCTGGGGTTTGCTTTCCAAGCTGATCTGTAAATCAACAAGCCAAAGGCTGGTAAAATAAACCCATAAACCAGGAACCTGTTTTAGAAACACATTTTAAAGTGTATTTACAGGATTCTCTGACTCCCCCCATTTCATATTTTGCAGCTAGGGTGAGCACGTTTTCTATTTAAGTTTATAGCATCATTAAAAAGAGAAGGGGTAAACCCACAACGAGGACTGTGTTTTTATTTTAATATTATCTTTAAATATAACACATTATTAAATTTCTACAGACTAAGGTGTTGTTTTATTTATTTTCACACTACATTATGAGCCCAGAACTGAGCTCTAGCCACAAAGACTTATGAACAATCTTAGAGCAGGAACACTGGGGTGGCCGCTGATATTCAAGTTGGCATAACGAGCACCTGCATAGCTGCCCGGGGGTCGTCTTACTCCACATTCCCACCTGTCCCAAGCACTTTTCTTTATTCCCTTTTCCCTTCTTTTCTTTTGCAATGACATTTATTGGCTCTGTACTCCCAGGGATATAAGAAGAGAGTAGGATGAGAGTACCTCTTTTGATCCTGAGTGACTCAAGCAACCCTAAAATGTATCTAATATTTGGATCCATACAAGACTTTTTCCACCATTTGGTTCTGTCCCAGGGTCCTTCGAGACCACATAAACATTCAGTTTTCCCTCCCAAGGCCCGCCTTCACTGAATTTTACTCCACCCTAGTTTTAGAAGTGTGAATACTTTGGGGTGCATGCAGAGTAGTGGAAGATAGAAAAAAAGAATCAGAGGTTGGAGAGACATGGGCAGCACATCTTTCAATAAAGGGAGAGACCTGTTTATTGAGATTTGAGCCTTCCAGGTGAATCATTCTGACTGTTGAGCTGCTGTGGTCAGCGGCAGTTCTGGCCTTAGGCAGAATTATGGTACAAGAGGCGTTTGTTTGAGTATCCTCTATGTTGCTTTAGACACCCCCTGCTCTCCAGAGTTCTCTGTATTCTGGGATGTCTTTTCTTTCTGGCAGACATACCAAGAGACCTTATAGCCAACTCAATGACATTTGCCTCGGATTCTATGATTTCCTGGCTTGAATGTTTCTCCTTAATGGCTGCAAGCCTCTTTTATTCTCCTATAACTTGCAGGGCATATATTACACACGTAAGCATATCACTTAGTAAGTGTTCTGTAAATATTTGTTCATTGAGAACAAGGTTATTTTTTTTTTAACCTAAGAATTAACTTTCTTATGGTGAAATTTTAGTTACTGTGACATGAGGATGCATGATATTTTTCAGAAATAGAAACTTCTTTACACTTCCAGTCACATATGTGGTGTTCTTACAGGCTGTGGAAAACTAGAAGCTTCTCAGAGCTCTACAGATGTCTGTTGGGACTGCAAGGCCCAAACCTTCTTAGTGCAATGGCAGTAGCAAATATGAGGCCTAAAGATTAGGTGGAAAGTAAGGGGCAGGGAGTGGGGGGAATTTCAGGTCTTCCGAAAGTATCTGAATTTCTTCTTAAATCTTTTAAAAACTTCCTTCCTACCATCCAAAAATAAACACCTTGCTTGGGATCAGAAAGTTTATGAATATCTGTGTTCTTAGCCATCTGGACTGTTGAAAAGAAGCAGATATGTGAGAACTATTTAACGACAGCACACATCCCATTATTTAATTATATTAATACTTCTTGGAAAAATATGACCTTTTATAAGTATTTTTATACCACACTCTAAAATATTTGTTCAACTGTCATAGTTTTTTAATCCTAATTAGTATAATTAATTATTAGCTAATTTTCCATTGTTGAAGTATTATTTTTATTGCCAGCTAAAATTACTATTTTCATTTGCAGCACAAAACTTTTAAGTGGTTAGGTAAAATATAAAAATATCACAAAACTTCCCTTGAGATACACTGGATACATATTGGAATAATTTTTATTCCTCCCAGTAAAAAGATGGAGAATTTGGCTCTTCTATTAATTCTTACCTCAGCTGATAGTTTTGGACAAGGGTAATTGCCATAACACAAATTATTTTTCTTTATTTTTAAAAATATTTCTTTTAAAAAAAATTTTAAATTTTAGTTATTTATTATTTATTTATTTATTTATTTAGGTGAGGCAACTCTTGGTTGACCTCACAGATTGCAAGGACCTTGTCAGCTTACGATCCCTTATTTTATTTTTTTATTTTTTACATCTACAGCACCTGGTCTTCCAGGGTGGTCTCCCATCCAAGTATTAACCAGGCCCGACTCTGCTTAGCTTCCAAGATCAGACAGAATCAGGCTTGTTCAGGGTAGCATGGCTATAGACACAAATTATTTTTCTCATTTTATAAGAGACATTTTCTAGTTCAGAGTTCATTCCAGTGTTATTTCTGCTTTATAAAATGCATAGGAAATAGAGCTGGAGCTCTTTGGAAATTTCCATATGGTATAGTAGTTATTTTCTCAAAAATTTGTGGAGTCTTATATGTCACTGCTGGAGAGAAAATGCTATTTTATAAGCTAGAATTATTAAATGTATTTTTGTAGGTATGCAATGTTAATTAAAAAATTGAAGAATTTTAATTTTTAGTTACTTTTCATGGTTTCTAGGTTACATTTCGATTTACAGATGGTCCCTGACTTATGATGGTTTGTCTTATAATTTTTTTCTTACTTTATGATGGTGCAAAAACAATACACATTCTGTAGAAAACTATACTAGATTTTTGATCTTTTCCTGGGCTAGCGTTATGTGATATGATACTCTTTTGTGAGGCTGGGCATTATAACATCGGCTTTTTATTAGATGACTTTATGTAAAAGTAGGCGAATGTAAGGCACATTTAAGGTAGGCTAGGCTAAGCTATGATGTTCAACAGGTTAGGTGTATTAAATATGTTTTCAACTTACAATATTTTCAACTTATGATAGGTTTATTGGGATGTAACCCCATTGTACGTCAAAGGGCATCTGTACAAGAAGTTCCTTGTTTTGATTTGTAGCTTTTCATGGAATGGAACATGTTTTAATTAGAAAGAGGAAAAGTAGGTCAAGTTAGTTAAATAAGAATCAACAATGCCTGATTCAAAGTCTTGAGGCCAATTTATCCCACTGCGCCTCTCATTCCTATCATCCTTTGCCAAGATTCAACTGCAGAACTTATCGTCTATCTCCTGAATGCACAACCTGATATGGCACTGTGCCTTTTCCTCCTGACTCGTTCTATTTCCACTGTGTCTTCTGGAAACCCATTTAGTATATACCAAAATGAATAAATCTTATTTTTTTTCTCTTAGCAGTACCCTCATGAAGTGTTTTGTGGGGTGAATGTTTTGATGAGCTCACTCAGAGGCTAGGTCTCCTGGACCTATGGACTAACTAATGCCCCAAAAGAACAGGGTCAGAACTAAATTGCTCTGGGTAAGAAAGGAGGTGGGGTAAATATAAGAGCCATGCAAGAGAAATGTCTAGGAACAGAGAATGAGACTTAACAGCTGGTGACCGGATAAGTGACTTGAAAAACTTATCTAACGAGGATTTTTGGAAAGAAGTGCTATAGTGCTGAGTGACATAACTACCCATGCTCAATCTCAAATTCTTAAGTAAACTTTATATGTTTATCTGATGCTCTCTGTAATAGTGTTACTTTGGTGGGAGAAGGTAAAGAAGTACAGAATATTACTTCAGGTCTGACATGAGACAAAAAATAAAGTTGATCTAATGTGTTCCACTATTTCTCTCCTTTTGACCCCATAAAATTTCTTGAAAAAATGGTCTTCTGTCTCTACTGCTCTAGTTTGCTTGATGTACTCTCCCTGGTCAACTTAACCCCTGCCTATGCCTTGAACTACTATTAATAGCTGTAGATGATTCTCAAGGTTGTTCTCTAATCCAGTCTTCTCTCCAGAACTTCGGGCTTATATATCCATTTCTACTTGGATGTTATGTAGGCCTGAACTTCATGGTCAGACTTCCAGGTTCCTCATCAATGTCAACATGTCAAATATGCACACTATCTTCCTCTCCTTTTTCTTAAATCTCTGCCTCTCAGGCTTTCTGCAACCTACTGTTATCAGTATTGACTAAACATTCAAAGCTAAACATCATACTAGACTCCTTCTTCAACCACCCTATTCAGTCATGAAACCTTATTGAGTTTATCTTCAATACCTCGATTTAGCGTCTTATGATTTATCACTTAGAAAACTTGCATGAAACTTATGACTCTATTTCTTAAAGGATGGCTTTTGTGTTTGTATTTACCACTAGTCTGTGAGTTTTTTGATGGTAAAGACTGTCTTTTCATTTCTTTCTTTGACTCTTTCTCTAGAGGCTAGCACTTAATATAGTGCATCAGTTATCTATTGCTACACAACAAAACACCCCAGAACTTGGACGCTACAGACATGCTCATGATTCTGTGGGTCAACATGTGCAGGGCTCATCTGCTATGTCTGGTCTCTGCACTACAGGGTATTGGCCAAGCTCATTCATGCATTTACAGTCAGTTGGCACATCAGCTGGGGACTAGCTCGTCTTATTTGGCTTCATGTACATGTCTGGCAGTTGACCAGGGCTACTGGCTCAGGTATCTTGTTTCTCTGCCACATGGCTTCTCATCTTTAAGGTGGCTCACCCAGACTGCCTTGTACAGTAGTCTCAGAGCAACAAGACGGGGAGAGATGAAGCTGCAAGGTCTCTTGAGGTCTAGACTTTGAAGTTGTATAATGTCACATCTGCTCATTTTTATAAAGTTAAAGCAAGTGGCAAGGCCAGTCCAGATTTGATGGGTGGGGGAAAAAAAATGGTACCTCCTGATGGGAGGAACAATAAAGTTATACTACATGCGCATGCACAGAGGAAGGAATGATTCATTGGGGCCACACACCACTTTTGGCACATAGTTAAGCTTCACCAATAACCATAGAATAAGCCGACTAGATGTCTGGGTGGTTTGGCAGATAGAAGGATAAATGAAAGGCAGTACCGTGTGGCAGCTAGAACACTGCATTAGAATCCTGGTCCCGATGTTGCTTATCACTAATGACTTGACCCTGGGCAAGCCGCTTTACCCCTCCCATGTTTTCTCATCTCTACAGTAAAGGTAGGGGACTAGAGGTAGTCTAAGGCCTTCACTGAACTGTTCATGATTATGTAGCTGTTAAAACTATTATGCCACAAGTAGTAATAGTTGCTTACTACTTGCTTTCTCAAGATTGCTTGATTCATTCTTGGGTGCACATTGTTAAGGAAAAATCATGTCGGTGCTCATTTCATGGGAACATCCCAAATGGTGTTTCTATTGTTAGTCAGCCAGCTAGAAGCAAGGACATGCCCGTAATAGGCATTCTCTCAGCTATATATTTTTTTGTATTAGTGGTTCCTTTGAAATGACTATCAAGACTTTCTATTTAACATTAAAAATGTAATACCTGTTTTGAAATACAATGCAGAATGTATGGGCTTCCTCTTTGTTCATCCCTCTTAATGGAAGCAGTTGGGAAAATATTGTTGGGTACTTAGAAAAGATTAGATTTGCTTAGAATTGTGCTTTGCAAAATATATTCTTTCAACCCTTTTCAACTTTGACTCTGTTTGTTATAAATCAAATAAAACATGTCAACCTGTGAGTTTGCTAAGGCTTAATTGCCAGGTATCAAGTAAATTATTTCCTTTGCATACTGAAAATAATATTTAATCTTTCAAACCCCTGAAAGATCTTCAGATTACACAGTAAGACAGAGTTGAATTATATAAATATTGTTTGGGTTTTACTTTTCCAATTCCTTCTTTGATATGAAATAGTGTAACACGGTATTGATATTTTTCAATTTTCTGTTCAATATCGATTCATACCAATGGTGGTAGGATTAATGGGGGGGGCGTAAAAAGCAGGGGCGATAATAGTTCTAGGTGTTCAAGATCATTGTTATCTGCCTTAGTCCATTCAGAAAATTAGTCTTTTAATATCTTACTCGAAATAGTCTCTTCTTACGTGTTTTCAGGCTGGTTTTATTTAGATGACATTTCTCTCAAAGGAAGCTACGTGGAAAGTGGTATTAATAATCCTTAATAGAGAATCAGATACAATGAATTCACATGTACTAATATTAGCTGAGTCTAAGAGCCGTGTTAAAATGAACAACCTGTTCAGTTCTGTGAGTGGAATTGCTTATAAAATGAACAACTGAGTTATGTGAGTCTTGCTTTTAGTGAATGATGAAACAGCTAAAAATATAAAGCATTGAAATGGTGCAAGAAGGATTAGAGTATGGGTCACATCCTGAGAGAAAAAGGGCTGTGGGGGAGGAACGGGGGTAATGTCCAGCTGGAAGCAAAGATGCCATGTAGTTCAGCTGGCCATTAATACTTACAGTACATCCTGTGCTGAGGTAGTTACTGTTGTTACAAGTTTAAAATAAAAAGACATCATGGGTAAGTAATGCAGTAGAGTTAAGTGTAAGGGTGTAAGGTCTTTTGTGGGGAGGGAGAGGAGGTGAAGGTTGAAAGAGTAAAGGAGTTAACTTTAAGTAGCATTTGGATGGTTTTTCTAGACAGCTAATGGCATCTGCCTAATTCCTTGAATAATGTCTTTGTATTATGTATAGCTTACTTATTATGTGGTAATCTTTATTTTTATTTATTTATAATCCTTCTATTTCCAAAATGGATTGGAAAAAGATTATACTAAAAGTCACAGATGTAATAACCCCCTCATACCATTAACAGAAGAGTAAAAGGTAAGAATTAACTATTAATAGCAGTATAAGTGGAGGAATATAATTATATTAGAAACAAATGGCTGATGGCTGAGGAAGTTACTACAGCTCTAAACTTCTAATTGGTCAAGACAGGAAGTTTTGATAACTTGAAAGAAAACTTTTCCTCCAAATAATCTTATGAGCTATTTAGATCATTTTTTTTGAAATGAATATAAGCAATTTAATAACCACATTAAAGAAAATGTGAGAAATAATGAAAGAAAATCTAATCCCATCACTCTCACAGAACCATTAACTTCTACTTTTTAAATATACTAACTTCTAGCTTTTGTCCTTATGGGAACACATTTTAATAGTAGGGCAATCACACTGTATTTTGCATTCAGTTTTTCCCCCCATAATGGCTAAATATTCTTTAGGCTTCATGGATGACTGCATATTATTGTTTTTAGATTGTGAAAGAGTCAATCATGTTGTTGTCCTTTTCTTCACCATTTCAGTTTTGTGGACCTTGTTTCTCATATTTTACTATTGTAAAGAATGCCTCCACCTATATAACTTTTTTCCTCTTCTGTTGAATTATGTCTTTATTCAGTCAACAAATATTTATTGATAATTTTTCAGATAGTCTTTAAGAATAATTAAAAAACAGTGCTTGCCAAATTTTCTTCCAGATACGTTTTATCAAATCATGTCAAAATTGTAAAAAGTTTCCTTCTTTCCCACATTTTCAAAAACGATACTGGTATTTGCGTTGTTATAAAATTTAAAAAATATTTTAGAATATTTAAATTTTATCTCAATTTTCTGTAGGTTACTTAGGTTACAGTGAGGATAATATAGTATCTATTTAGATTCTGTTCATGGTCTTCATGCTTTCACTGATACGGCAGGACAAGGCGGAACAAAATGAGATTTTGGAGTTCTATTTATAAGATAGCTTTGCCACTTATTAGTGATGTAAGCCTGGGTAAATTACTTAATTGTGCTAAGCTACAGTTTTACCAACAGCAAAATTAGAATAACAGTTCTTTTATCCTGCATGATTATGTAAACAATTAAATGAGAGAATGAATAAAGCATCTGGACTATAATAGGTGTTTTAGGATGAACTGTTATTGCTCATTGGAATATTGATGTTCTCCTTATAGGATTCAGGAGTTCTTTGTACGAATTAACCCCATGTCCTATTGGCTGTAAACAACTGCCCCAACATGTTGCTCTTCTATTTTTAATTTACAGTATATGTAGAAATATAATGTTTGACATAGAAAATATTCTTTGGACTTTTATACAAAGTTTTCTACAATCAAAACTACTGTCTCAAGGCATGAGAGTTCAACATGGCTAGTGTTTTCTTTTCAGTACCTAAAATCATAGATTCCCCAAGTAGGTTACAGTAGACCTGCAGCTTGTTGAGGTAGGTTTTTAAGATGAAACCACAGATTTGATGTACCATCAATGAAATCATAAAGATAATATTTACAGAATTATTCATGTTGACACTTAACTCTATTCGTTGTATATTTACTTGTCATAGAGCATTATAGAAAAAGGTAAATATTTCTTAGAACTGTCTCTATTATGGTCTAAAACTTTAAACAACACTTCTGGGCAGTTGCAATGTCTAACTTCCATAGTCTATAAACTTAAATTCTATTTTTGACATGATTTTGAATTTTTTTTATGATTTTGAATTTTATTATGATGAACAATAAAGGAAGAGTAACCCATTTAAAATTAGTGTTTTGTTAATGGAAGAAAACTCTTTTGCTGTCTGATCTTATCAATTTATCTAGCCTCAACTCACACAGCTTTGAAATTTATACAGTTCTTAAATCTGAAGAGCTTTTTCTATCTGATATACCTTTGCATGTGAGACTTTATACCTATAATAAACTTTCAATTTTTAGAGGTCTGAACACTTTCTTATCCTTGTAGATCCAACATAAATACAAAAACATCTCTAAAACCTTCAGGCACCATTGCTGACTCTCTCCCTTGATCATATCTGGGGTTTTTATGTGCTTTCACTGTTGACTGTGTCTGGGAGGCAGTATTCATCAGCTTTGGAACAAGAACTTTTAAATTAGACATGGGCTTGAGTTCTAGTTCCTCCATTTACTAGCCATGTAGCCTTATGGCAAATTAAGTGACCTCTCTATGACTCAGTTTTCTCATCTGTGAAATGGAGATAATAGAACCTCTTAAAATTATTGTGAGAAATAAATGAGATGATGCATGTTAAAAGTCTATTAGTCTATTTTCTGACACATAATAGAGATAATGCATATGCTGGTTACTTTTTGTTTATATAACTATTCCCACCCCCCCTCCCATGTTTTCTATTGCTTCATAACAATATCTGGGTGCAGCTAAGTTGGGCGTTTGTTCCTCAAGGTTTCTTATAAGGCTGCACTTAAGATATCAGCTGGGGCTACAGTCATTTTAAGCCTCAACTAGGGAAGTTAAACTTCCAAGCTCTCTAATGTGACTGTTGGCAGGTATTAGGTCTTTGTGGCTGTTGGCCACAGACATCAGTTTCTTGTCACATGGGCCACCCATAGGGCAGCTCACAACATAGCAGTTAGAACTTCTTTCACAGAGAGCCGGTGAGAGAATGAGAGAGGATACTCAAGACATGAGTTAATCTTCTTCCTTTTTATTTTTTTATAATTTAATCTTGGAAGTAATAGCCCATCATTTTTTATTTATTATATTTGTTAGAAGTGAGTCACTAGGTCCAGCCCACACTCAAGGAGGCAAGGAAATGATACAGAGCTGTGAATACCAGGAGGAGGAGATCATTGGGGCCAACCTCAGAAGCTGACTAGCTCAAGGAGGGCTACAGCTTATGAACTTTTGTGTTTTTAGGTTCAATGCCTGATACGGTATCTGGCTCAATAAATCCTTACCCCTATGCCTAAGAACTTTTTCTTAGTTCTGGAAAGTATGAAGCAGTCTTATTTATCAGCTGCCCACACTGTATTGCTTTTGTTGTTCCTCTTTAAGGGACTAGCTATTACCAAAGCATGACACCCATGATGAGTGGAAGGATGTTGTCCACACCTTTGTAATAGGAGAGAGAGAGTGAGAGCATGCATGAAGAAAGATTGAAAAAAATGGAAGAAATTTACACACACCAGTTATTTATATAAAATAGTGTCATAGTATACTCCCTTTTTAGATCGTGGAAAGAAGAGAATGAGCTCTGTGTTCCTTCTAAAAATTATTAGATGTTGCTGCATTTTAGGGAAAGGGAAATCAAATTATAATTAACCAATTAAGACAAATATTTTTTATGATACAGCACCTGGTTGTACATCTGATTGTAACCATGGTTAGTGTTGATCAACCACCTACCAAGTGGTTAAATAAATTCCTAATATGCCAGGCTCCTGGGATGAACCTCCCTCAGAGAAGCCCTGGATTTATGGCTCCATAGAAGGAAACTTGTTTCATCTGTTCTTAAATGTGAAGGGATGCTGATGGAAAGATGGTACTTAGCAGTCAGCTACTTATTTTCTTTATTTTAGGCTTCCTACAGGGTAACCATAAAGTCAGGCCACTTAAAAAATATCAATGTGCTCCCCTTCAGTCTCAAATTTAAAATTTTCACCATATTCTTTTGAATATATTCTTCCATATTGATGTCTAGAAGTTATTAAAGTCTGATAGATATTTTTAAATCTTTAACCACTGATAAATAGAATTGAGGAATTATTTTCTTTCACAATCTTAGCCATAGAAACGGTACACAATAAATCCCCAATTAATGGCAGCTACTGTCATAATATTACAGTGCTCTTCTCAAATTATCTTCACATGTGATTGTTTCACAGCAGCTAATGATTATGCCATGTTATTTCTGTATTTATATGGACAGAGAATCCCAGAATAATAAGCAGTAGGCCTATGAAATTGTTTAAATTGTTGAGTCCAATGAATGTTAGGACCCTCCAGATGATTACCCGGATTCCCCCTTGGAGAGGTGGTGAGGCACTGGTTCTAGATAGCGGGGCTCTTCACATGGCCTTTTTGACAGGTGAACTATCAAGCCCAAGAGAAGAGGACATGAGGCCACAGAGCTTTCAAAGGAATGGCTTTGTAGTGACTTGGCGAACAGAGCCACAGCCCCACAAAGAATCCTACACCCGAATCGAGCAAGGAAGCTGCAGAATGATGAAGCTGCTCCATAGGGTGACAAAGGGTGGCACCTGAAGTGGTCAGGAGATAGGAACTAGGGTTGTCTCACGGCTGAGCTGGGGGATCAATGCATGAAGGTCCATAGATTATTCCAGAAGGACAGAGCACATGAACGATCAGGTATATTCCCTGACCCCACAACAGCTTGACAATGTGTGAACTCTTGGATCTCCCATGCAAACCTTGAGAAAAACTGGTTCCACCTAAACTAATAATTACATTTCTGTAGCCCCCAAGAAATAGGAACTCAAAATAGAAATAAATTTGTTATAGGAATAACAACTAAATAAAACATTTTCCTTACCCATCAAGGTTGTGGGCTGAGCTGTATATTCATTATAGTAAATTCGAAAACTAAATCAACATGCAATGCTAAGAACTGAAACAAAAACGAAGCTGGGAAGCTATGTGTGAACTGGAGTATGACCTTCCCTGGAATAGCATCTGCGAAGGCTCGGAAAATGGAGCCTGGCTGTCGGGTTCTTTAATTCCCTGTTCTCAGCCTCAGAACAGTAAAAACTGGCACAGCTGTTCTGGTTATAAAGGGCAGCAATCTAGGGCAGTATTCTCAGAAGCTTTCTGTGCTCCCAAATCAGCTCCATAAAAAAGCTAGTGTTCTAAATATCAGGCATGTTGATATTGACAACCCACAGCAAATTCAGTGCTAAAAGTTTTTATCTTTGCGGCAGATGGTGGCCTGTTTGTGAAACAGCACTTCACAGAGCAAGGATGCCCTTCAACATTTAAAATAGCTGAGACCACTTAAAATCAGAGGAAGCATCAGGCTCTGAGAAAACCTTCAGGGCAACTTAACTATTAGCACTAGCTGCCTTGTGGAAGATCATCATTCCATATCTGGCATTTTCTTACACTTCATAGCTGAGCGTTGTTCATTGATTCAGTTCATTAATATTTTTCGAACACCTTTTGGCCAGACAGCATGATAAGGGCTGGTGATATCACAGTCAAAAGGCAGGACACTTTTCCTCAAAAAACTTAAATAACAACAACAACAACAACAACAACACATTAGTAACAATAAACCATAAGTATTATTACCCTCATTGTACAGATAAAGGAACTTATGTTTAGATAAGTTCAGGAACTAACCCAAGGTCACATAGCCAGAGAAGGGCAGACCAGAATCCAGATCATCTGGATCCAAAGTGCATGATCTCTACCTAGCATCTAATGAAGAATGAATATGGTTAGAAGACAGAGTGATGGGAGCTCTGATTAGGTGCTATGTAAGAGCTTGGAAGGACCCCTTATTTGTCACAGAAAGGCAAGGCAGAATTCCTATAGGAAGCCGTGTATAACAGAAGGATTGTCAAACTGAGCATCTAAACCAGAAGATTTGCTCTGGGTCCCAGGTCATAGATGTTAGGATTTGTTCTTCAGTTTCCTATCTATAAAATTTATATTCAAAGCATATATATTGTCATATTTTTCTTCTGTGGAGCAAGGATAGTTGCTTTTTCTAGAGTCCTAGATTCTTTATTATCCTTCTCTGTAAATATAAAAATGGAATATTCCTGATCACTGGCTGTGGACTACCTAATGTGTGAGGCAATGGGCAGGGGCCAACATGGCCAGGGCCAGCTGGTCTTGCTGGCAGCACTATGGCCATGGTCGTCTAGCCCCCATCCTGTGCTATAACCTCTTGCCCTGAACAAGACTGAGCAGGAGGACCAGCCGTCAGTGGCGGCCAGCATCCAGAAGCGTCATGAGATGAGTCTGTGTGAGGCCATGCTGACCCTGCTTAACCCATGGCCAGCAAGTGACCTCACTGAGTGACTGTGAGGACTCGAGACACAGTGAAGGAGGAAGCTTGTGAGGCAGAAAATAACCATCATTACTGACCTGCTTCTGAAAGGGAGGAAAAGGAGAGCCTCTGTTGTGAAGTAAAATTTGACACAAAACACCAATGCTCTCATCTTATAGTCTCGAGCCCTTGAAAATGCCCAGAAGTCCCACTCACTGTCTCATCTTCTCTAATTAGATCTGCATTTCCTCAGGCATCAGAATTAAAGGAAACTAAGACCAGTTTTTAAATTATGTTTTCAACATTTTTTAGCTACAAATGTTCCAACATATTTCAGAAATTACCATATGTGTTTATTTTTAAAGTATATTTATAAGGTATAGGTTTAAATATGCATCTAATATTTTGAAGCCAATAATTCTATAATAAAATCATTTTCTTTTTTTTTTATTGCAAATATACTGTGTTTCAGCTACATGTGGATCAAATACATTCTGGAAAGAAGATAGCCTGGGAATCTTACCACCATTTGTAATTTTTCTTTGGAAAATATTAGAAATTAAAGTAACCACTTTATAATCAAATTTTAATAACACATTAAGTAGGGAATGGCATGCATGTTAAATGGTTGTGATTTTCCATCAGTCTCTTTTTTAGGTATATATGATAGGGAATCCAATAATATGTACCAAATTGTCAATTGTTCTTTCTCTGTAGCTATGGATGAAAAGTGGAGTAGCTGGAGCTCTCTAGAAGTTACCAGAGTTGTTTAATGCTCAGAGAGGAATGGGCTACCCTCTGGGCTTTTGAGGCTTGCTTATGATGTTTGAAAGCAGCCTGCCAGGAACAAAACAGGCGATATTTGTGTAATTGCGAACAGATCCTTTATAGCTGAGATAATCTATACAAGGAAAGAGGCTGTCTTTATTCTTTATAATGGAAACAGGACTTCATTCGCTTGCTCTGTAACTGCCCATTAAGGCTGTGTGTCCTGTGTACAGCTCTGCCCCCACCGAGCAAATGGTCATAAAGGGATAAATCACTAATTAGTAAAGTCTTCTTCCCAAACTAGTGACATGAGACAGGTAGCACAGTAACCTGTTATTAATGTCTATGCAACTTGGGTTAGGCAGAGAGCTCTGAGAAGACCAAGGTGTGGTAGAGAAAACTCTGAAGTGGGCATCAGGAAGGCAGGTTCCAGAACTTCTACCCTTTATGAATTGCATGGCCTTGGCTTAGTCCCTTACCTTTTAAGAAGTAGGTTTTCTGGGCCTATAAAATGTACCAGAGCAGGGTTTTTAAACTGAAGTGACTGGTAAAATTTGGTGGCTGAGAACAGATCAGAATCAGCCTGTCTGAGCTCAAGTCTGGCTGTCACTTGACAGCTCTGTGACTTTCAGCAAATCACTTATCCCACCCAACACCTCAGTTTTAGTAAAATGGGATAAATGTGAGCGTTAAATGAGTTAATATGCGGAGCCTGGCACACAATAAACTCTATAGAGAAATGTTCCCTATCATGGTTACTGTTGTGTTTTCCAGAACCCAGTATTTGAATATCATATTAAAGTGTATTTTTGTTTGTTAAAAAAACATGCAAACAAAAATATATTACACGTGACAACGATAAACTTTTAATTTGCGCTACCAGTTTTATTTTATTTTTTTCTGTATAGGCTGGGACAAAGTTTTTCCTGGCAGATCCTGTGATGGTATTAATGTTGATCGAGAATGCAAGTTTCTAAAATCCAGGCCCGCACATGTACTCCCAGTGCAGAATTGTACAGGATACTGCACTATCATAGTGCATGTGCAGAACCTCAGTTAAATGACAAGAAAGCCAGCCAGGTCCAGGCATGTTAGTGAGCAAGTGGATTTCTGGCATGTCATGTTGTAATGCATATGCTATGACAGAGAGGTTTTATATTTTGGATGCTTCTGATGGGACTTTTATGTTTGTCATAAAAATGTGTTAGATATTTAGTGATTTGACACTGAAACAAACATATTCTGCTTTGATTCCTATAAGCTTCTGGATCAGTTGAGTTAGAAAGAATTCTGAGCTTCTGAGGATGACTATTAAACAGCAAACTATCATCCAAAAGTTCTGTGAATCAGAACTTCCTCAGTGCTGTGAAATCACAACAAATTGAGAAATAAACTGGATTCTGAGGCTCATGTGAGATGAAACTATTGCCTTCAATATTTTATTCTCTCTTTTGTGTTTGTTAAAATGGCCTCAATTTTTTTCATCAATTGGCTTAATAATAAATTAATATTATGAATTTTTACTTATAAAATACATTTATACTGGCAAAACAGAGCTTTTCTTATTTTATAATAGGTTATTATAACTGTCTTGGTTAGCCTGGGACTTTCCCAGTGTTAGTATTCAATGTCCTTCATCCAAAAAACACATCATCGTTCTGGTCAAACTGGGATGTCTGATATATAAACAGCTGTCTATATATCAGAACTCTGTGTAAGATTTAGTCTTTAAAAAGGATTCTGTGGCTAAAATTGTTTTAAAATCATTGTGATAGATGATCTAGTATGATAAACAAATAGTTTGTTACCAAACCCTGGACAGCCTGGAGAGCAAAAGGGGCAAGAACTGGACAAGAAGCAAATCCCATCTCTAAGGTTTCTTCTAATTCTAAAAGGCTGATATTCTCTTTAATTGTAAATTAACTAAAAACTTTTTAGTAGAAATCATTCTGAATATTTCATACCACTTTATGCTTAAGAATCATTGTTTTGAGCATACATTCATACTCTTTATTTGATCATAAATATGAAAGATAAACAAGATGAGCCAGAAAATAATCTTTATTAATACTTGGTTACACCTTAGAAATGGTTAGTTAAAAAGATAAATCCCTCATGTCAAATTATTTTCTTGTGATTCACTTTATCTCTCATTGAAGTTAAATGCAAAGAAAAAAATGTTATGTTAATTACAGTTTGTCGTAAGTGAGGCTTACTACAGATGATTAAGGCTTTATTTTGTTTAAACCAGTCTCTAAGGTGAATTAACATTAACGATTCCATGAATGGACAGAGTTCATGTGGTCTGTTATCGCTGGATAATCTCAAGGAAAAATACTTTAAAAGCCCAGCAAATTTCTGATCCCCAGAAGGATTGGTGGTGAGAGGGATGCTTGCAGGGCATGACACCCATGCCTCTCATGTCCACACCAGCTGCTTATAAGGCAAAAGGTAGCATCTAGTCAGCCAGCTAATGTCCTTTATATGATCCTGTTCACATACATTTGACTCTTCACCTACCTTTTTTAAATTGCTTTATTTCAGTGGTTACTATCTTAGCTCTCAATCAGGAAATTCATTTCCTACCTACCCACCCCTCACCCTTTTTTTTCTGGAAGGATGCTAAAAGATAATCCAGCCCACTTCTGTTAAAGTAGAAATAATGGCATGATGGCAGTGGGTCAGGAGCTGTCACATCAAATCCGGTGAGACACTCTTGATGATTTTGGCAAGGTGTGTTCTCTCCCGCCTTTAATTTGTCTCCCTAAATGTTACTAGGGCACTTTTTTTAGGTTGTAAAGAGAAATTCTTGCCTAGTACTCCTTAAGAATTACATTCCATTTTTGGGGAGGCGGGGGGAGTGTGTGTATCTCTGCTTCTGCTTATTGTCTTTAAATATATTTAGGAACAAGGAATCTTTTTTGGTGAATTACACATTTATGTGATCATTTTGGGTAGACTCTACATTTTTAATCTTTTTTTCTTGGTTTGTGATGAACATCCGAAAGTTATATAAATGATGACAAATGAGTATCGCATTCAAGCCCTTTCCTTAGTGTTCATTGCTGTCAGCATTTTCATGGATCTGCATCATCACTCTGATTCACCAGCTGAATAATCTATTCTGTCTGTTTTTTTCCCCCATCTTTCCAACAACCTACTCAGGACTGTTTTAGGTGATTCCAAGACTCATTATATACTCTATGGAGAAAGCACTTTTGTGAAATTCCTGAATTGTCTCTGAGCTGTGGATTTGAACAATGTATATGTAGTTTATATGTGGATTTAAATATATGGATTTAAATAACTGAGCCATAGATTAATATAAAAATATAATATTTAAATGATCGATCAATAAATTTATATAAAAATGGCTAGGTTCATTTTTTTTTATGGCTAGTAATTCAGCTATTGGGAGGATCATGACATACATAGAACTGCTATGTTACCTAAGGTTGCATTGTTTACTGAGTAGAGATCGATCACAGATAATAAAAATCCCTCCTGTTCACTGAACATTACCACGTATAGATACTATTTTATGTACTTTATATTTATTATTCACTTTATCCTCATAGTACTGTTGAGGTGGGTACTTTTATTGCTCCCCCAGATTATAGGCAAATCTTCCCAGCTGGCCACCTGTAGAACTAGAGTTATTAAATGTCCCAGTTTGCTCAGAACTGAGGGGGCTCTGAAGAAATGAGACTTTCATTTCTAAAATCAGCAGAGTCTCTGACAAACAAGGACAAATTGGTCTCACTCTTGGTATGGCCAGGAATGAAACCCAGAAAGTGGGCTCCAGAGAGTGCACTGCCTACCATCATGTTATACTACCTCTCCTGGGCGAGTTAATAGTAAGTCACAGTTTGCAAAGGGCATGTCTCAGCTTTTTCCTAAAGAAAATATTCAAGAACTTGACTAAGCCATAAATATTAGGGTGGACTTGGGAGCATCTCCATTAACAAGGCTTCCCTGCTTCTCTTTTTAGTTGCATAAACCTGAACATGTAAAATGTTCTTGTGAAAGTCAACTCAAAATTACTATTTTCTCTTGGCAGGGTGTAATTTCTTGAATCTCTTCTCTTGTTTTTCCTACCTTACCAACCCGATTCCTGAAGCTTAGTGTTTCCAAGCACCACTTTATCCCACATAAGGAGGGATCTTTTCTAAAGTTGCTCTGCACGGTAGAGCTCTGCTGTATCAGGCAGAACATTCTGGTTACAGGTGACTTTAATCTCTTGGTTTACATGATTAAGCGTGTAAAACTCAGTATCTGTCAACTCAAGGGTTTTCTCCCAAATCCCTAAAAGAGGAGAGCCAACATGCTTACTTTCTTTTCAAAGTGTTGTTCCTCCTTGAATGCTGAACTTTGAATTGGAGTTCATCTTTTCTTTCCAAAGGAGGATGCCCTATACAGAACTTAAAAACCCAACCTTTGCCTGAAGATCTCCCTTGCCAGGGTCGCTGGGAGTTCCAGGGGCAACCCTTTACTTTTAGAAAGAATTAATTGCGGAAAAAATTTTTCTTATATTGTGCTGACATTTGTTCATCTGAAAAACTATCGATTTATTCTCCTGGTTTCTGCAGCAGTCAGCTAAAACTACTTCTCTTTCAGATATGTGAAGGTAGCTTGAATGTCTCCCTTTAAAGTTTTCTCCCCCAGACTAAAGATCTCAGTTCTTTCATTTATTCCCCCATGCCAGTGGTTTTCATGTATTCTTTTCAAATGAAATCTTAGAGAGATAAAGGGCAAAAGAAGTGTTTAATTAGTGTATAATTATTTTATAAGTTTACATTCATAATATTTCTTTACTATAAAATCAGTTAAAAATAGTAATGAGACTAACATTAAAAACCAAAATATTGAAAGAAAGGCTTATAAAACATTGCTGCAAATTTGCATCAGCATCTAATTATATTCTGTAGAAAGGTAATCTTGAGTCGCAAATCGTATGTTTTTTAAATCAGTTCTTCTTGAAATCTGAGGATTCTTTTTAAACTGATGCAAATGTTTGAAAGAAGAGCAACAGTACAATTTTGTTTAAAAATTTAACTGCTAATAATACATATTAACTGCTTCCTTTTCTCATGAAGCATACATATGTCAAATAGAAGGTTGACAATATGTGCCAAAACCATCTCTAACATGACATCACCATGACTCAACAGATCATGGTAGTCTCTTCTTTCTGTACTATTGATTATTATGTATACCATGACACGGGCACACACTGAAAGGATGTGCTAAAGCCATACCTGACATTTATTTGAATGTGGCATACCTGTACACAACTCTCTGTACAAAAATAACATACTCATAATTTTGTACAAGTAGATATATGCAGGACAGCCTTTTGGGTGGGGCTTCTGAGTGACTTTTATTCTCTTATTTTCTGCATTTTTGGAATGTTTTATAATAAGCATGTAATACATCAACTTTAAGAAATTATATTTCTTCTTTTTAGTTATCAATATACATATGGTCTCAGTACTCTAATAATATAAAAATAATTGTACAACAAGAAACTACAGAGAAATCACTAATATAATTATGGACTAAGAATTTGGAAATGTTCCTGCTACTTTTCAGGTTTTCTTATAAGAATATGTCATTTTTTGACAGTTCGCTAATCTTTACTTAATGAGATAAAATTAAAGAATTAAAACATAGATATTTTATACAAGACTGCATTAAAAAAAGATTAGTGCAAACTTGCAGCATTTCTGATAATATTTGCAGGTAATTAAAACACATGCAGAATGATGTGAATAAAAGCTTCATTCTGAGAACTATGCGATGATGATATAACATGGCAGTGCAAATTAATGGAATGAAGGACTGCAATGGGTCAAATTTTGATACCTAATATATTTGAGTACTTTTATTAGAGTTTAAAAATATTTAAAATATAATTCAAGGTAAAATTCATATTAAGAACTTCAAAATATTACCATATAACCTATTTTGAAAACTCAGTATCTGTCAATATAGCTTAAAAGATCTATTGTATCAAACAACTTGAATTATATTTTACACTTCTAGACATAATTTTAGGTTATGGAGTGTATTACCTAGGGCTATGACAAAGTACCACAGACTGGGTGGCTTAAACAGTAGAAATTATTTTCTTACAGTTCTGGAAGGTAGAAGTCCAAGATTAAGATGTTGGCAGGGTTGGTTTCTCCTGAGGCCTTTCTCCTTGGCTTGTAGATGTCTGCCTTCTTGCACGTCCACATGGTCTTCCCTCCATTCATGTTTCTGTGTCCAAATTTTCTCTTCTTATAAGGACATCAGTCATGTTGGATTAGGGGCCACTCTAATGATCTAATTTAAACTTAATCACCTCTTTAAAGCCTCTATTTTCAAATACTGTCACATTCTGAGGTACTAGGGTTTAGGGCTTCATCACGTGAATTTTGCAGGGGACACAATTCAGCCCATATCATGGAGTCTTCATGATTTTCTATATTCTCATTAAAGAAACTTCTTCCCTTCACTGAAAGCAATATACAACTTCTCAATTTTTATTTAGTTATATATTTGTGTATGGATACATTTATAGAAGTAAAATGAACATGTATTTATGCATCACTTATTCTGCACTCATACAAAATTGTTAAACGTCTTTAAAGAACTATTTAACATTTTAAGAAAAAACTATTTGGGGGGTTCTGAAATGACTTCACCTTTGGCTATTTGCAATTATCACATGGGCTTGTGTAAACCAACCAGTATCAAGTTAAAAGAAAATCGGATCAATGGTTAGAAAAATCAAAACAGATGCTCATTAGATTCGTCTAAGTCTGAATTAACTCCACCTTTCAAATTTTGTGGGAATTGTGTTTAACATCTGCAGAACAAAGCAAATACATTTAATTCACCACAGCCTCGAGTTTATAGTTCAAATTTGGCCTCTCTGATCTATTATATTTGTGCTAAAAAGCTAAGGAAGTAAGTTATAAAAACAGAAAAACTAGAAATATTAATTTTTCTAGTCCAAGATAATCATCCTCCTTAGGTTTCAGTTTGTGTAATGGGGAAGTTTCTGGTATTCAAATGGAATACTGTTCATTCTCAACTTACAAACTAGCTATGTTCCAAAAATTCATTTGGAAGTCAGTTATTAGGCACTCTCAAGAAATTTTCCCATAGAAATAATGTTATTTATGATGATTATACTCCTAGGCCAGCCTATAAAACCCTGTTAACTCCCATCACACAAAGTATGATATTGATGGTATAGCGCTATGAAACCTCCTTACCAACTAAAATGCTGCCTTGATGGAAAAAGAAATAGTGTCATGAGGATAATATATATTTTTAAATCTATCAGTGTGCTTTTCTTGTTTCTATTTCTCTCTGATTTGCCAGAGGCATCCATTTGTATCAGGGGGTTTAGAATTGTTACCGCAGGAATGCAGAGTCTGTATCCAGCTTTTGACAACTAGAATAGAATTTTTGAGACTATAGTCTTGAAATCTAGAATTTATCCAGAAAGGAAGGATTTTTAAATTTCTTAACCACTCATTATATAGCCACATGTCTACAAAGAATTAGATCTTCAAGGTACTATAAGCCAGGGCTGGAGAGACCTCAGAGTGCTATGGAAGAGGCATTATTGCTACAGGAAGGGTGGAGTACAGAGTAGGAGAGACAGACAGGAGAGGGGGCAAGTTAGACTTAGATTTTAAAGACCAAGGAGGAATTTAGATGGATTAAAGCAAAAGCCAGGAGAAGGGAGGCTGTTTCATTCCACTCGCTGTTATGAACACCAGCAAGGAGACAACCATGCAAGGCAGCCTGCCGCAATGTGAGACAACCATCACTGGTCCTTGATCAGTGGAACCAGCAGTCCCTCAGCAAACTCCAGCACGACTGTTCCAGGGACTTGCCTCAATGTTTTGTGGTGGAGAGCAGTGAAAACCAAGGGGCTGGACACAGAAGGCACAAAGTTACTGTTACTTGAAAAAGGTATCCTATTCGTTTTTCTTCATTTCACCCCACCCCCAGGAGAATGGGAACTCAGGGTATTAGATTAGTTACATGAAATAAAGAAGCTTTATTTTCTTTGCATATATCATAAATTTCGTACATTTATAAATCATATATTATGTTAAAAGTACCTACTGTGTGCTAAACCTCTTTAGAAGAGTCCTATGAGATAAATATTATACCCTTATCACTGAGGAAATTGAAGCAATTGTGCCCCAAAATTATATACCTTCTGAAGGGGAGAGTTGGGATTTGAATTAAGATGGGTCAGTCTCTGAAATTCATGCTCTTTCAAAGAATTCAGAGTTATAGTTTGGAGTATCTGGATCACATATTCCCTTTATTTCCTTTCTTTTTTTCTGGGCTAGGCAAAAACGGTGGCCTTGAGTGATAGCTCTCGGGGCCTGGGGCTAGGAATGGATGAAGGTCGAGGTATATGGAGTGAAGGGTAATGCTGAGTAAACCTTAGAAACCAAGGCCACAAGGTGATGTAATTTCTCAGTGATGTTTCTTGGTTCTAGGTTGCTTTCTAGATACCTTCATTATCTTTTCAGAGAGTCACTAACCTGCTTCTTTTTTCCACTGCCACTGCCTGACCAGGGCCTCTCTCTTCTGTTATTTTCTACATTCCTAAATTCATTTTCCTTAATCTGCTTCTGCAGTGTGGCAGTGTCTTGTAGTGTATATGATGTCACAGGACAATTTGATGTATCTTCCTGGAGATTCAATATTACTTAATGATAATTGAAACATTTAAAATATTTCTATACGGTACCTATGTGAGAAAGGGGAAAAAGTGACTTAGTAGAAATTCTAAGGTATAGTACAAAGCTGCCAGTGAGTACTTCTTTGGGCTAAAACCTAGACGCCTGGGGTGTGTACTTAATTAACTTTGCTATTTATGATAGTGTACTTTGATGGAACTTAGAGAATAGGTGTGCTAAAGGAAGCATTCTTGATGTTTTCTTAGTGGCTTTTCTGCTAAGAATAGTACGCAAGCCAGGCTTCCCCCCAGAAAGGCAACTAGGGCAGGGATTTATCCAAGGAAAAAAAATATAGAGGGAGGGTGACAAAAAAAAATAATAAAATAAAGAAAAGAAAGAAAATTAAACAATAATTTTAAAAGCTTAGCACTTACTTACCAAGAATAATTAGCTAAAATCGGAAGCTACCAGATGGCTCAGCCTTGTTATTAAATCCCATCTGTGAGCCATATTATGAACTGGGTTGCTTATTTGAGGAAGCTTTGTCCTCATGTCAGTCTCCCTGCTCTGACTTCAGAACTACCAATGAAGACTGATCCCTTCATCCCTCTGGGTCTCAGATCTCATCTTTTCTCCTCCTCTATCCACTTCCCACCCAACCTGGTTTGCTTAAAAAGGTTTGTCAAGAGAGGCTAAATTTAGGACTTTGTAATACACAAAGGAATTAAGTCATTAAGTTATTCAGCTTTCACATGCATGATGGCTTTTCTTGATTATTTCTAGACGGTTAGGGAAAATGGTCTGAGAAAGAAAGAGTAGTGGGTGTGGGAAGGTGGTAAATAAAATGGAGACAATGGTAATAATACTTTAACAGGAATTGTGGTGGGAGGATAACAAGAACTATGTGGCTTTGTGTGGGTTTACACACCTTTCCTCACTCTCTCCCCTTCTTTGGCAGTCCTTCTGCCCCGCATAGGGTGGAAGTGGACAGTCTATAGATGATCACTCAGCCAGATAGCCATGTTGGGACGACTATGTGACGTGACACATGGTAGGTGGTTATAACTAGATATTCTATTGGATCTTCCTCCAACTCATATAGGGCCTGAATCCTATTACGGATATACCATATATTAATTTGTCTTCATTTAAATAAGGATTCTAGGAATTCTAAGCAATTTTATTCTGAAAAATTGACCACTGCTACAGCTTTAGGCCCGTGGATGTCTTCCAAATCCTACATTTCCTGGAATAGGCAGGTACCCATTGCATTCTTGCCTCATATCATCTCTTTTTTCTTTTCTTTTCTTTTCTTTTCTTTTTTTTCTGGTAACAGTATATGCATTGTGGTTTAGAGAACAGCCTCACTCCCATTGGTTTCAGCCTTGCTGGTATAGTCACACAAAACGTTTTGATCCTCCCTGGCCAACAAAATTCACCTGTAGCACCTGCTTCCTGGAGCCAAAAGGGTATCTTGACTCCTGTGGATTCTAAAATCTGATTTTTCAACTTCCATTTTCATTCTCAGAATTATTCTATATTCTTCCAATAAATTTTTATCATTGCTTACTTTAGCTAGATTTCCGCCATTGGTATGTTTAGATGTCCCCTTTGCTCAGAATTTGCTCTAGTATCCCTGAGGCTATTCATATAGGAGATATCAATGTGAGTGTTTTAATGTAATTGGGAAAATGAGCAACCAGACATTATCCCAAATCTCCAAAACAGTGACTTTTGTTCTAAATAGAAGGAGATGAGCTATTTATTACCTAAGGTGAGGTGTATTTCTTTTGCCAAAAAGATGCTATACATAGTCAAGTATATTGGCTAAGTTCAAATCCTGCCTCTGCAACTTACTATGTATGTGACCCTGGGAAAGCTAATTAATTTCTCTCTGCCTCTATGGGGTTGGTAATAGCAGGTATCAGAAAGGCTGTTGTAGAGAGTATATGAGAAGACATGACGAGTGCTGTGAACAGGATCTGGCACATAGTATAGCAGTCAATGAAATATCAGCTCTTGTTATTTAAATAAAAGTTGCTTTAACTTGGAATTTTTTTAAAAATTAAAAAGTTTAAATACTTCTAATGACTCATCAGAAAATTAACGTGCAAGCCAGTTTGAAATATTAATCATTATATTTGTGAGCATCTTATTCTCTCTATCGGGTTATAAACTCTCCTCAAGCAAGTCCTCAATGTTGTAAAAAGACACGTAGGCCTGTGTCTTACACATGTATTAGTCATTCAGTTATATTTACTAATGAATTAGTTTAAATCTCTCACTTTAATATCATCATGTGCTACAAATGGAAGACACAGAGGAGCAGAGCATGGTCCCTGTTGACAAGAAGTTTGGTGGGGAAGACACACACACGTTCAGTGGTAACATGAATTAGACTTGGCATGAGCCACCATGGACATTTGTTCACTCATTCTTTCATCGCAATCGTTTATTCAGCAAATGTTTGTTTCGTGCTGACTTGGCACAAGGCATTGTGCTAGGAATGGACATATGTTAGTGAAGAAGAGGGATGCAGTCCTGGATGTACTTTCTAGAAGTTAAGTGTTATGAGAGTACAGATAAGGGAGCCCTCAATTCTGGCTTCGTATCAGAGAAGGGGTCCCATAGCGGTAGCATTGGTATGTAGAATTTCTGCCACCAAGAGTAAGGAGGAAAGGGCATTTCAGGAAGGGAGAGCAGTCCACAGTGGTGTGAGAAGGTACAACATCTTCAAGAAGCAGGTAACAGCTTGGCGTTGCTAGTGCTCAGGATATTTGGAAAGAGCTCCTATGAGGCTCTTTAAGTTCAAGAAACTGTGTTTTTTCATCTCTGTAGTGTCAGCATTTACTGCAGTGCCCAACAGATATAGAGGTTTAATGTATTTGTTGAATAAATGGTTGAAGTGGGGATTGGAAGTAGATTTGGGTGAAAAAATGAGACGTAGATTGCGAAGTTCTGAGAGTGACATGCTAAGGCATTTGGATTTGTTCTGAAGCCACTAGAGGGTTATGAGTGTTTTGCATAGGGAAGAAAAACAATCACATGAATGAAAATACAGAGAGAGAGAGAACTGGATGATATTTACACAAACCTAAACTTTGGAGCTATTGAAAAACAGAAATGAGACATTCTGCAGACATGCGGGTTGTATGTGTCACACGCTGAAAATATTCAAGTGAAGACTAGCCATTTGCTGGGGACGAGGTATAGAATATTCACTTACTCCACTGAGTAGGCATTTGGATCCGATGGCATTTCTTCACCCCACACTAAAGACTTCAGTTAGCTTCTGAAGAACTAACTCTTTTCTTAGACCCCCTGGCAACTCATTACTCTGTCATGTTATGCACCTTTATGATCTAATCAAGAAGCACTGATCTTTTTAAAGAGCAGAGTCCTTTAAGAATAATGTTACTAATGAATTCAAGGAACAGTTAGATAGTAGATCCTCCTCTTATTTTTTGCAAATTAATAGAAATGCCAATACCTGTTGGATGCTATATTTGGGCAGTGAAATTGGGTAATTTTTTCAAGATATCAGGAAGCAGAGTGACTTTAACTCCAAGGATGACACTTTTGTATCAGGATCCTTGAGTGAAGTCTGGCCAGATAGATGGATGGGACAATGAGCTTTATTGTACTTTATTGTTAAGCCTTGTTATGCCTCACTTATATAAGGCCTAGCCCAGAAACTCTGAGGATGAGGGGTCAGCAGTGGTGATAGCTGCTTTAAGCTGCCCTTCTTTTTCTCTCTCATCCTAACTTCTCTTTCTTCCAATTAACAATAAAACTCAGAGAAAATCCTCAAGAATCTGTCTTCTCCACATACCTTTTCTTTGTCTTAGCAAGATGTCATTGTAGATATTTGCTTTTCACAGAAGATACAGAATGCCAAAAATCTCTCATAAGTAGAGCTGAGGCGAACCACATAGTTTGTTCAGAACAGAAATGTAGCTCCAATGCAGAGCTCCCCCTTTAGAATAGAAAGGCACCTTATATTGATGTATTTGTTCACTTGGACATTGTGAAAATTAATATCAATTCCCTGTTGCAACTTTTCTGTATTTAAAAATTATATGACAAGAAACACGCATCAATGGTAGAAAAGATAAATAGTAATGAAAACGGATTCAATACAGATCAGAAAATAACCTCCAAAACATAGTAAATATGAATCTTTTCCTAATTTACTTACATTTATAATGTTGAATAAGAGGTAGACAAATGTGAAAATAGGTGAATTTTGCAGCATTCAATTTAAAACCAAAATAACACTCACTTTTTTCCAAGATAAATCCTTCAATTTTACCAATATGTATAATATACAGAAACCGAATAGTTTGTAAAAATTGTAGCTTTAGAAATTATTCAATCTGGATTAATTCAGAGGAACCTTACTATATGATTATGAATACATGTCTAGGTCTAAAGTGATATGTTAATGGAAAGCTTAATGCATACATCATTATCTTTTTGGCTAAGATTTTTTTTAATGGATTATTTAGGTCTGTGTTGGCGGTGCTTCCAATCAAACTGATTAATGTCACGATGAAAACCATGAAGTGTGGCAATTCAAGACTCACAGGAGTCCTAGTTTAAAACTGCAACCTCAGTTGTTGCCTTCCTGTTTGAGAGTAAATAAGAATTTAATGTAGTCCACTCCAGAGCCTTATGTCCTCTTTGCCCCTTTTGTGGTCCGCTACCCCTATGCTGTTCCCCACCCCTTTCCCACTCCCTGGGCAGGAGGAAGGCTCCTCTTGGAACACTCCCCACAAGAATTCTCTTCCCAGGGAGCACTGCTTTCTACCTTGGCCACATTCTTATTCTTCTGGAGCTTGCTAGCTTTATTCCTCTTTAGGCTGAGAGCCTTGACTCATCACCAAGCAACCTGGTAAACCAATGTGATCATGAGTGTTCATATGTCATCCTTCCGAGTAACTGTATTGGTATTTTAACGTGTACCTCCTGGAAACGTGTCTTAACTCTGAGGAGTGACTAATGGAGGTGGAGGGAGGGTGCTCAGCATCAGCCACTGTGGGAAGATATTTTGGATTAAAAGCCTTCAAAACTAATGTTTCCGTCTCTTTTACCTAGTTTTAGACCTATTATCGACCAAAACCGGCCTGAAAAGGAAATTTCTATACTAGAAAATAGACCTTCTCATAGCTTTTCTATATCTTTGGTCTCTCCATAGAGGAAGTTTATCCACTATCATTCTCAACTTTTATGGTGGTGGTTATACCTCACTCTCTGTCTACCACGAAAAGGATTTACCAACCAACTTATTGGACAGGTGTCAACATATAACCACCTGGGGTAACTGCTTTTCATTAACATCCTGGGATAGCTTTATGTTAGGCTTTTAATGAAGTAAAACAAAAACAAAAACAAAAACCAGCCTCTGATTTCCTATCTCCTGATTTAACTCTTCCACCTTAGATGGATTTTTCCTGGGGTTTTATTAAAATTGTTTCAGTTGTATGACAGCTAATAATTCTAGTTTGTGGGAAGGAATTAAGTGGCTTATGTTGTACCTTGGCAGTAATACATTTGGAAATAAAAGCAGACTCAAAGCACTCTGATTAATCTAGGAAAATGAGCCCTCCTTCCCCAGTGGGTATGCCTTCCGCTTTGGCAGACCAGTTCCCTATGCCAGAACCTGATCTTAGTGATTTTTTTTTCTCCTTTTGTTGTTGTTGTCTTGGAAGAATGAACTAAGCACCACAGTCATGGCAATTTTCCTGTATTGAATTAGGGTTGTGCCTTCATTCTTTCTGAGCTCCCTTTGATCTGGATGTTTTAGCTGCCCTTGGGGTAAGGGCTGAGCAGCTGCAATATACTGAACAATGCGCTGTGGGATGCTACCTGTTCCTATGCTTCCTTGCTCACTCTTCCTGGAATATGAATGTACACTTAGATGGGATCATGCTCATAAGCTGGCTATGACAAAAAAGACATTGTCATCAGAGAGCAGCACACCATGAGCCTGTTCTGAGCAGCCTGGTAATTTGGATTGCAGCTGCTACAGTTATGGCTAAATTTTGCCAGATGACATGAAAACAACTGAGTTAAAATAAATAGACTAGTGCCCATGAGTCCACAATTTTTGCTGAGAACAATGGATGATATAAGGGATGCTATTTATCAACTCAAAATGCTAAAATTTCAGTGGTACCATCATCTCTTCTACAAATGTGGTACTTCCTTAGTTCATTTCTGTTATAAATTTGTATTCTTCGCAAATCTTCATATAAATTACAATAAATAGAAAGGTCAGTTCTTAAGAGAGCAACATTGCATGTCATACCCGGAGACTTAGAGATTAGCCAAGCTTCTGTTTAGGAAATAACTTGGTAGGTTGGAAAACAGACACCAAGGGTTTCATGAATAGGTCATCAGCGTTAATTCAACACAGCCAGTGGTGAGTAAATGTCACTACCCATATGGCTTGAGTCTTTTGCAGATGCCTTTTACTTCTGGCCTTATGAGGCAAGTATGTATTGGCTGTGCTGTAGTACCAAGTTTGAGAGGAATAGAAAGGGAAAGGCTAACTTTCGTCCTGGTAATCTAGCCTCCTTACTTTCATATTTATTATCTGATTTAAGAATTACATTAACATCATTAGATTTTTATCATCACCCCTTTACAGATGAAGGAGACATAGCCCAAAGGGATTAAGCAACATGCCCAAGTTCACGTAGCTACATGGCACCGACACAGTCAAATCTAAAGTCTCCAGATGCCTACCCCGGTTTTGGTCCAAATCAAGTGGAGTATAGTGTTTTCTGCTTGTTTTTTTTTCCCCCAACTCTGAACTTTTCGACTTGTGGGCTGATCCAAATCCTTGAAATCTCTAGTGCTATTACCAGGAATGTATAAATCCATTGGTATACCAAACATGCCTGTGGCTTAAAAACATCTTCTACATATATGCATTGTTATTTTTCAAATGTATATAGATGCTCTTATGGTTAATTAAAACAGAAATTTATTTAAATGTTTCTTAATACTTTGTAGTAGCATCTGATTATATATTTTCCTAAATAACACACACCAAATGTACAACCACAATAGTGGGGGAGGGGATAATATGTTCATGCCTATTTTTTAAAATAAAAAGTGGTCTTCATATGCAAAAACATTGAGAGTTCTGATCTTGTGTGACAATGCTAGAATTAGATATTAGTTTATTTTGTTGCATCTTTTTTTTCCTCTTTGTTGCTCAAATTAGTGAATTATATACTGCAAGGAAGAAGTTGCATTTTATTTATCTTCCTTCCTTATAAGCTCCCTGCCTCCCAAACAAAAGCAAGTCAGTCATTCCACAAATATGAGAGAAGAACTGGGGTACAGACAATAAAAGAGAAGATTCTCCATGCCCTTTGTTAGCGACTAGAAACATCTGCTGGAGAAAGAAGATGCCAGACAAAAATTCACAGTGCCTTTCAACATTCTAATCACCAAATGTCTTCATACCTGAGCATCAAGTCCCACCCTGCAACCTCTGCTCATAAACAGAAAAAAGAGGACAGGCCCAACAGCAATGCAAACAAATAAATGGAAATTTAATTGGTATGGAAACAAATTATTTATAAACATGCATCTGTGTGACATGGTGATGTTGGTTTTCCCAAATTGAAGTTTTGTAACTTGTCCACATTGGGCAGTCATAGAGGGGGGGGCGAGCAAGTATTAGAAGGCCAAAGAGATTTTTCTTCAAGAAGGCATCCAACTTTTTGAAGCCAAGAACTCTACATGGTAATTTAGGTGTGTTGTATTGGAAAAGAATGGGAGAAACCTGCTACACCCAGAGATCAGCTTAAAACACGCCTAAGAACACCTACACATATAAAAGTCATTGGGAAAGTCTCTGCGGAAAACAAGGCAGCGTTCTCCAAGGCTGTTGGGGGAAATAGTCATACTTTCTGATGTTCTTCTTTATTTGGATATCGCATCAAGTCCATAAGTGAGTGAGAGTGAGAAAACTAGTCAACCAAGCTTGGCATCAATCACCAACCTTGGATTTTAACTACTTTCCAACCTGAGGCCTCTTTTTACTTCAATGTCACTCTAATATAAACCTGCTCCCTCTATAATGTGAGTTTTCATATCTCAACTCACTACTTCACTGGACGCTGCCTTTCAGCAAATGATGGTGGGTGGTTTGTTCCTCTCGTCCTGATATAAATCTAGGAAGCCTGAAACTTCTTTTGGAAACTTCAGACACAAGAACTTTGGTGCTTTGCAAACATTTCTCATTTCTTTTCCTTTAAGAGCAGGATTTTGTCTGTCTTGCTCACTGCTAAATCCCCAGCATTTAGAAGACTTGCCAGGCCCTGGCATATAGTAGGCACTCAATAAATATTTGTTGAGTGGATGAATGAATCTCTGGCAACAGTTGTTAGGCTGGGCTGACTACCACTGGCATCCTCCTCAGCTGCAGAAAGGATAACTAATTGCTACCACTGCTTGATTTATGTCAGCCTTTCATCGTGAACACTGTCATTTTGACCCTTTGCCAGGGATCAAATTAGGTGAGATTAATTAATCAGATACTTATTAAGTGAATATTATGTTTCTGATATTAGGCTCTCATGGGTTTCACGTCCAGTGTCTTGCTTTGGTGGGCTTGAAGAGCCAGCCTAGAGTAATTTGAGTTTTGTTCTACACTGAAAACATTTGTATAGAACAAAAGTGTTTTAATGATTTTTTTTTGTATTTAACTGTATTATCCAAATCAAGCCATCCCCTCAATTATGGATGACTTTATTTGTTCTTATACATTGTTATATTTTCTAAGTTATTATATCATGGGTATAATTTTCTAATCAGTAAAAAAAGTGAAAACATTTACCTATCCTACCTGGGACTTCAAATACGTTGTAGCATTTAGAAGACACAACCTAACTTTCTTTCTTGAGAGCCTGAATATCTGGCTATACAGAAGAGAAATAAAACAGCATGCCTTGTGAATGAATGTGAGAAGTGTGATCATTTCAGCAATTGGTGTGAATTGTCATCTATGACAGTTGTTTTGGCTTCTAAACTCATCAGGGTCTATGGCCACAATGGCCATTCTGGTAAAAGAAAAAATGCTGTATTTTATATAAATTTTAGGTTCTAGAGAAAACACCTGAGACCAGATGAAGTGCAATACCCAGCTATATAATAGAGCACAGTTCCAAGGAATCATGGTATGAGTGAAAGGAGTGGGGGTTCTGGGAGTATGCATTTGAATACTAACTTTTTAATTTCCTGCCCCCGTGCCCTTAGGGCAATTTAGTTACTTTAGATTAAGTGTACTCATCTGAAGAGAGGGCAACTATAGCTTTACGAAATGTGTATTGTAAGTAATAAGACTTGAAAGTCAAAATTACTCCTTGATCCATGGGCTGCAGAATGGATACTGTGTTAGCAGGCATGAAAAAGTGAATCTCGTTGAACATCTCCATCAGAGCTCTTGGATGACCAGGTGCATTATCAATGAGAAGAAATATTTTGATAGGAATATTTTTATCCTGAGCAGTAATTCTCAACAGTGGGCTTAAAATATTCAGGAAATCATGTTGTAAACAGATGTGCTGTCCTTCAGGTTTTCTTGTTCTATTTAGAGAGAACAGGCAGAGTAGATTCAGCATAACTCTTAAGGGCCCTAGGATTTTCAGAATAGTAAATGAGCATTGGCTTCAAGTTAAAGTCACCAGCTGCATTAGCCCCTAAAAGGAGAGTCAGCCTTTCCTCTGAAGCTTTGAAGCCAGGCATTGACTTTTCTCTAACTATGAAAGAGCATTTTCTTTCAGTAGAAGGCTGTTTCGTCTCCATTGAAAATCTATTGTTTAGTGTAGTGTATCTTCTGGATAACTTGCTGCAGCCTTTATATTAGCAGTTGCTGCTTCACCTTGTACTTTTGTGTTACAGATATGGCTTCTTTCTTTAAACCTCATGAACCAACCCTGATAGTTTCACACTCTTCTCTGCAACTTCTTCACATCTCTCAGCCTTCTCAGAATTGAAGAGAGTTAGGGCCTTGCTCTGTATTGGGCTTTGGCTTAAGCCAGGATTGCTGTGGTTGGTTTGATCTCTTATCCAGACCACTAAAACTTTCTCCATATTAGCAATAAGGCTGTTTTACTTTCTTATCATTCATGTGTTCACTGGAGTAGCATTTTTAATTTCCTTCAAGAACTTTTCCTTTGCATTCGCAACTTGGCTGTTTGGCACAAGTAGCCTAGCTTTTGGCCTATCTTAGCTATCAACATGCCTTCTTCACTAAGCTTAATCATTTCTAGCTTTTGATTTAAAGTGAGAGACATGTAATTTCCTTTCCCTTGAATACTTAGAAGCTATTGTAGAATTATGAATTGTCCTAACTTTAATATTGTTGTATCTCAGGGAAGAGGGAGAGAGATGGGAAACAGCCAGTCAGTGGAGCAGTTAGAACACACAGAACATTTAAGTTTATCATCTTATATGGGCATGGTTTGGGGAACCCCAAAACAATTACAATAGTAAATCACAACCACTAGTCACATATCACCATATTAATATGATAATAATGGAAAAGTTTGAATGAAATACTGTGAGAATTACCAAAATGTGATGCAAGACATGAAGTGAGCAAATGCTGTTGGAAAAATGGCACTGATGGACTTTGCTCAATGTAGGTTTAGCTTCAGACCTTCGATTTGAAAAAATATACATCTGCGAAGCACAATAAAATGAGGAATGCCTATATCCTAAAATCTCTGCCTTCATTTAAGAACTTGAAAACTAGCACTTGAAAGCTTACTAAGGTATTTTGAGGTCTTATCTATGTGTATGTGAAAGAGATATTCTCTGCCGGTTTAAATGGAATACATTAGTTTATTTCTCTTCAAGAATTATTGTGAACTTTTAATTACAGGAGAAGGACCAGCTCTCACCCCTACTTGTCAGAGGTGGAGATACCTTTAAAAACTCAATAATCTTGCTCCCTCGGCCCAAAGAAATGCAAAAGAAAAGGTCGGTTAACTTTATTTCTGATTAGATGCATTTATTTCTGCTCTTTAGCCCACTGAGATGATGATAAATGGATGAAAATTAGGTACATTTATTCCCAATCTTTTGAGTGACAAAAAATGGACAAAAATTTGCAAATATTTTAGTTAGCTAAGAACAAGGACCTGAACTCGATTTTTCCCTTTTTTAGAGTGAATGCAGAAGAGAATAAAGGATATTACAGAGACGGGGGTGGGGGGGAGGGTCAAGTGAGTAAATCTAGTGTGCTAAAAATAAAAGTTTTTGAGAGACTTCAATCAAGGGGACAATTGTTTAAAATAAGATTTTTTTAAATTACAAATGAATTAAAAATAAAGTTTCTCAATTTTAGTACCCTTGAAGTTTTTAAATGTGTTGGCATTTGTTTTTGTTCCTGAGAATCTGAACCCTTTTCAGTTAAGGTAGAGATGACTATGGTTGAAGCATATGACCTAGACTCATCCAGCCATCTGACTGGAGAGCTACGTGGGACTCTGAATTTGGAGAGAGTGGTATAAACAGAACAATATGGTTCAGAAATTATTCCCAGAGCAGCTGTTGCTATTGTCTAGTGTAGTGGTGTCCGGCTGTGGTCATGGTGGACATGTCCGTGGCAATGTTTTACACAAATTTTTTTCATGTGGATTAATCCATAGTTCCAATCTTCCTTGGTTTTAGCCTTTTCCCCCAAGCTTTTGTTCTCTAGCCCTTCAGGTGATTGTATTATCTAAATTATAGATCTAATTATTTCTTTTCTGCTTAAGTAAGTCAGAATGTATTTCTATCACTTACAACCAAGACCTGTTTGGAAACATATTGGGTTTTTAAAAATTACATTTACATTCAACTTTTCAAGAATATATGCCTTGTGAGGAAAGATATGCCTACGTTTTAAGTATTGAGGGGAGAAAAAGGAATGTAGTGGACAAGATTAAGTGAAATTCATTTGTAGAGACTTCCCAGAAATATGTTTTAAAAGGGTTTGGAAAGCACCAATAAATATGGTCAAGCTTGGAGAGGGAGAGAAGGCAGGGCAGGGGTTAGGCATATCAGTTATATCTAGTTTGGTGGCTCATGAAGGTCTGAGCATTCTTTAAAAGGAGCAGTTCTTTAAAGAGAGAAAGAGATCTTCAGTCTGACTGGTTGGGTGCCATTTCCTATCCAACTCTTATTGCAATAACTGCACCAACTACCAGTTAATTTCAAACCTTCTATTCCTGGGAAACACAATGGAGAAGGCGGAAGTTGGCCAACTCAAAGAAACACCTGGAGAACAACAACATCTTTTTTCAATTATGCTTTTGACTTGGACAGGGAGTGGAAATTTCACTGAGGGCTCAACAGGTGATCTCCTTTGGGCTATGGACAAAGGCCACATGCTCATGCTACTAGTTAAGCTACCTGTTTTTGTGCCCCAGCCAAACATAATATACTGCCTATCTGAATAGAAGACAATGAGTCATGCAGCCTCAGAAACTCACTTTCGTGAGAGGATGTGTATCTGTGCCTGTGTGTATAATCTGCCCATGACCACAAAATACTATTACTAGCTTTCTGAAAGGTAATTATGTGTCAGGTCCCTAAGGGCTTGGGAGAATCTTTCAAAACTGCTAGGAGAAATGATAAAGTATCAGCTTGCAGTGCCACTGATGAATGAGAATTTCTGTAGCCCACTGAAAAATTGGACTCTCCTGGCCTCTTCAGTAATTGGAATACATATAGCCACCTGGAGAGCACTAGGCTTACTTCCTCCTTGCCTTTGTTTTGTGGTCCTCAGCAGCTGTCAATACCTTGAGTCAAGCTTGTTAGGACTGGTAACAAAGGATTTTTGTTTGAATCTTAAGATTTTTTAGATATAGAAATGGCAACCTCAAGTGATGACAGGGTACGCAATTGCTGTTGAAAGTCAACAGGAAACTTTAAGAGCATACACTAGAGTCTTTGCCTTCCTGTTTCTCTTACTACATATCCTGTTAATGGGTGGATGAAAACTTTGATGTCAGGGCATTCAGGAGTGTTTAAGCATACAATAGGCTCGGTGTTTAAGAAATTGGTTAGCTCTCCTACTCTGTTAACTTTTTGTAACTTTTTACTTTGTTATAATTTCAACGTTATAGAAAGTTGCAAGAAATAGCACAAGGAACTCATATATACCCTTTATTCAGATTCACTGATTGCTAATATTTTGTCCTATTTGGTTTATCATTTTCTTTGTGTCTCTATATGTACCTATCTCTACATATATATGGAGAGTAATAAATACACACATATCTCTATATATAGAAAAAAATAAATTTGAAGGCATTGTGCCTCTTTATGCCTAAATATTTCAGTGTTGTAGAACAATAACACATGCTATATAACCATAGGACAGTCATCAAGTTCAGGAAAATTAACATTTACATTAAACTTTTATCACATATACTATCCATATTCCAGTTTTTAATTGTAAAGTATTCTCTACAGCATTTTTCCCACATAGTCCACAGACCAGTCCAAGATCATGTATAGCACTTACTTTTCTTGTCTCTTTAGTCTTCTTCAATATGTAATAGTTTTTCAGACTTTCTTTATTTTGCTTGACTTTGATATAGTTGAAGACTGTATTACTCCTAGAAGTAGGGTGTAATCTTAACTGCTCTAATTCTTCTCATTGCTAAGGTTCTGCAAAATATTTCAACCAGTGACCTTTTGGCTTCCTTATCTCTATCAGTCTTTCTAATTTCCTATCTCATCCTTCTCTTCATCCTGTAATCAGATTTTCTGCACTCCTTTATAGAAAGAGAGAAAATACAATAGCAGGCTACAAAACAGCCTTTGTGCTTAGTGTACACTTAATTGTCTTACTCTCTTCCTTTAATTTGTCAAATGACTTAAAGGTACCCCTTTCTTTAAAGTACAGAAGTTTCTCAAAGAAAGCCTAGTATAGTTATGTACAGCAGCTTGGATTTCTCTCTGACAACTAAAGATTGGGCCCATTTGGAAAGATTTCAGCAATTAGACATGTCAGAGATGTGTGTTCCAAAAATTATTTAGGGATCTGAATTCAATTGGGATAAATTCTTAAAAATCAGGTAAATGCAACCATCCAGATGTTCTCAATCTTCTCACTTCTTTACACTGAATAAGGCAAGTCTTCTGACTTATTTCCCATGCGTTTTCTCCTCGAGCAATTTATCTTCTTGGAAACACTTGAGAGAAAGGGCAGCTCATCTCATCAGGGTCCAAATGATCGGTACCTGGCGTTCCTTATCCTGACTCCATGATATTTTCTCGAGTGCAATGGTGACTCTGGCAATCGGTTCTTGACAATACACAAGATCAACTCACCACTCCAAGGTGAGTAAACAGCAGAATCCTACATAGAGATAAACTCTTAATAATTACCCCTGTTTCTATGAAATTTAAGTGAGGTAAAGATGTTCAGAGTCAAGTAAAAATTTCAGCATTCATTGTGGTCTCTGTGAGAATTGGGACTCGTATTTTGTGTAGGGAGCCCTGATTCTACCTAAGACCTAAACTTCCTGGGTAGTTTGGGAAAGTTACTTTTCTCCTTAATTTCCTCCTTTGTAAAATGAGAATAATTATTTCACAGAGATTATGAAACTTCTAGAAAAGTGGTAGCAAGCATAGCAGTCATAAATATTCAGTCAGAGATACGATTATTTATGAGGTTTGCTGTGAACCCCTGATCCTGTTTCACACAAAGGGTGCTTTACTAATAGAGCAGTATTCACTTCCATTTATTTAAAGCAACCTCTAAAAGAGTTTAAGATAGACAATGTCTCTAGATTTTGCTGTCAAACAATCTGAATTAAGCAGCATTATTCAGTGTACAGACTGTGGCCTTTGTGGTAGCTGATAAAAAGATGAGACTTATGAGTGCTCTTAAAATGTAGCAGAGCTTTGTCTGGGCTTGATATAGATTGTCTTCTACTCTCCCCATCCCTCAAATGCAGAGTCTTGGTTGCACTGCACATGGTGGAAAGGAACACATGTGCATGTATGTTATACACACATGCTTCATAAATCATGTACCAAATATTGCCATTCATTCCCTCATTGCCTCTCCTTTCAACTGCCCCACCCCACCTCCACTTATCTGCCTCTCCTGAACTCTCCCTCCCCCACAAGCCAGCCTTTCTAGTAGGAACCTGTGTGCACTTTACCATCCTTTCCTTTTCTCCAATGAACTATATCCAGCTCTCGTCTTATCCCTGCAGAATCTTCTTCCAGGTGACAACCACCTAAACTCATAAACTAATTTGTTCTAATGAGATAATGAACACTATTGGCTTTATGTTTCCCCTTCTCTTGCCTTATTTCACAAAAAACTTTTTGCTGTCAGTGTCGTAAAGTACCATGGCAGACCGATAAAAAATGCTTTTGGCAGATGGAACTTTTTTCTGCCTTCGAATCACACTGTTTAGGTGTTAGTTTGTAAGGAGCAAGCTCCAGGTCACTTCATGTGTTTGCTGATTAAGGAAGCATTCTGACTAAAGTCACTTCCTGAAATAGGGTATCAAATAAGTCCTTCTCAGCAAAAGAGAAGTTGGAATTCAAGGATAAAACAATGAAGAGTGACTAACTTCCTGAGCTCTCACGTCTGGAAGTTTTAGAAGAAGATGCTCTATTGCTCATCTTGGATGATGTTCATGTCTTACTAGAGCAAAATAACCTACTAAACCAGACACTTAACTACAGTGTCAGTAAGATCCTCCATTAGGCCAGAATGAATTGTTCTTTTGATATTGTAAAATAGCCAATTAGAACTGTTGAGGGTTTTATAATTCCTATATATATGTGACGAGCATTGGTGTTTGATTTTCAGTCTTAGGGGTAATGATTTTCATCCATTAATCTTTCCTTGTATCTTCTTAATAATTCACTTTCTCATCTCATTTTTGCTTATTGCATTTTCCCTATATTCCTTTTCCCCTCTTTATGCTTCCTGAGTTGCCCACTTTTCTTTCCAGAATCATCCTTTTCCTTTTTAAGAATGCATGCCCACCTTTTTAGCTGATTTCCCAGTTTGTTTTTCTTGCGGCATTGGCTCATCTTATCTAATTTAAATGTATCTTCCAAAGCCTTCTCTGGAAGTACCTCATTATAACAAGTTGTCACTGAGACACAAAAAGGAACTATCAGTCCTCTATTGGCATGAGCCTTACCTTCTCAGCCTCTTGGGTCCATCATTGAGCATACCCTTCTAGAATAAAGTCGTCCTAAATAAAGCTGGCCATGAAGGACATTCCTATTTCACACCATGATTACTCTCTGCCTTTGTGCAACCGTGTAGAGTCACTTATCCACACACACATATCTATACTTATAAATGGGATTTGATATAGCCTTTAATTTGCAGTTTGCCTTCAAGGAATTTAGTTACAGTGCTTTTAGATATGCTCCCTCAACTGAATCAGTTTTAATAAAACATAAATTAGTGGATGGGGGCTTAAATTTGCCAATCCAGATAAAGTGTACAGGATCATTGTAACGTGAGATTTCTAAATAAGAATTTGTTGGAATAAATATGATGCCTTGGGGAAAAGTTGGCAATATCATCAACTAATTAAGGAGGAAAAAAAACAGCGACACCACCTTTGGAAGGAATCTAAGATGCCGTATAATTCCACTTTATTCTTAGGAAACCTTGATTACTATGACATAGGTGATCCAGAAAAAACATTAATTTCAAGACCTTGAGAGAGGGAGAAATTGACTTGTTTCCAGTTCCAGAGCCTATCGGGGGAGGCATCAAGACTTGATTCCAGTTCTTGGCAGTTTGTAATACAGAAATTTGGATTTTTTTACCCCTTGAGAATGTTACCTTAAAGTTACTATGAAATTCTTTATTCTTAAAAAAATTGTTTATGCAGTCACACGAAGCATCTTTATGGTCGCTCTATGGCTGCCCAAACCCTAGTATTCTTTGAGAAGAACTCATATGAAGGCATACAATAGAAAACACAAATGCTTGGAACCATATGATCTGACGTTATTAGCATTACTGATGACATAGCCTTCTTTTCTCCCTCTGGTAACTCATTCTCATTCGACTTGCAATATTCTAAACTTTTGTTGAAGGGAGAATAACAACTTTATTTAGAAGTTTGGCAACAGTTCACTGGGATGGAAATTATTAAGTGGTTTGTCTCCTACTTACACGGTGAGCAATCGTTTATATAAAGGTAGCAATAATAGGAAATTTCCTACAGCAGTGTACGGTATACTATAATTTAGGTTTATTGGTTCATATATGTGTACCTTTAAAGGTTTGAGGCAAATTCAGGCAGATTACAGCAAGCTTTATGTTGACTCATTAGCCTACCCTAACAATTCCCTGAGTGTTAATCATAAATACAAGAGTGAAAAGCAGAATTTAGAGCAAAAAAGGAACTTCTAGTTCATGTGACCCAACCCTTCATAATGGTGCCGAAGCCCAGAGAGTTGACTCTGAGACTTGCACTCTTTTCTCTGTTGCCTGGTAAGAAGATGTTGCTGAATAAATTAAATTCTCCTGATATCAGGAGGATACTAGTAATTGCTTTTTCAGTGCTAAGCAGTTTTCCCCCTCAGTATTTCTTTGAAAAGGAATTAATATTTGTTGGCAAATTGGCTAGGACAAGATATACAGGATATGGCCGTAGAACAAGGAGTATTTCCTGTGCAGAGTTAACTGGCTCAACCAGAAATTGCATCCTTGATTTCATACTAAGTTGAGAGTTAAATCTTCCCACAACTTGGCATGTGGGGCGAGATATCTATGAAACACTTGATATCCATGAAAATGGTCGAGAGAGAGATACTCCAGGAAATGGAGAAACACAAATAACTTAGTGTTTGGCTTTTAAATGCACTGAAATCTGAAAAATCCACAGGATTAGACTGATTTTCAAGCCCAAGGAAAATCTTTACACCATTCTATTTTTAAATATAGATGGAACCATATGAAATTGCATTTTTTGTTAGGTCAAAAATTGTCAAATATCAGCAATATCTTGCAGTCCAACTTATTATGTAATAAGATCTGTAGGTAACTACAATGTGTCCATACATTTACAATGACTGTGGTTTTTGCATTCATATTGGTCTCTTTAAAATTAATTAGATTATTATGGGTTTTACTTGCTGCAGTGAATTGCCATTGATCCTAAAAAATAGGAATGAATGGATAAGCCATGTCCTGGTTTGTCCTTTACCCTGATCCCTATAACTGCACTGCATGTTTTATGCCCGCCAAAGCTTCTATTTCTTCAGGATGACCTCATTGGTACTGCCAGGAAACTTGCCTATTTCAGAAGGAACCATGCCGCTATTTCTGGGCAACGTGCCCCCTTCATGCCTTGACTTTCTGCCCCATCTTTCCTCCTTTGCTCTCTCATTGACATGCTCCTAGAAATGGTCCTTTGTCTCTTTGTTCTCCTGCATGCTCCAACACTTCTACTCAGCTACATGATGGCTAATGGCAGTAGGATAGGCTGCCAGCTATTATGAGTACTTTGTGTGGAGCCTATCTGACCTTTTTATTATATAAAACTGTTAAGCCAGTTATTAAGGGAAGAGAAACTGAAAAAAACCATGTGAAAAAGAAGTGGCAAAGCAAACCTACTTATAAGTCTGCCAACCTTTAATTATCTCGGAAGCAAGAACTTCCTCATTAAGAATGATGCAAGAAAATCAAGTTGAAGGTTTATCACCTAATGATAACCCTGTGTTGCATCAATTACAGGTTTTCCGGATTAATGTATTGGGATGTTGATTTCAAGAGCTCAGACCAGACTTTAGTGGTCAAGAAAGCAGGTTACTCATAGAGTGATACAGAAAAGCTGATTCAAATGAAGACTTTGTTGAAAAGGGCAATACTGTAACTCAGGTTTTGGTCTTAAATCAAACAGGTGATATAACCTCAAACAGTACAAGAGCTGACGTGTATTTGAAATGTCTAGCTTCTACTTCTTAAGTGCTTTAAGTTTTGCCCCAAAAAGTTAAACTCTAAACTTTGCTCACCTTTATCTTTTTTCCTTTCCTTTACTTATTCAATATATAGTAAAAATTTTGTTTGAAAAAATGTCAACCTTGTTTCAACAAAGGATAAAAAAAACTTATTTGGATTTTTCCAAAGGTATCTTTCCCCCACCGTTTGAGAGCTCACCCAAAGCACTCTCTACATCAAATATTTTTTGAGGTTTGAAAGTGTCTGGTTCAGTTTTTTTTTATTATTATTTTTCCTTTGGACTCACCTCTGCATTTCAAGATATATTATTATAAATATTATCACTTCCAGGCCAAACACAGGCAAAAAGTCCTGGAAGAACACAATTTTGCAGACTAAAGATTTCAGAAAAAATTGGATAAACTGTGTATAAGCATCTAAATTTGGGGGTGCTTAAAATAGAAAGTATCAAAATGTATCACTAGCCCAAATCCTCATTTGACCCAGATATTTTTGTGGTTACAGACCTTGAAGGTTGCCCTCTATTAGTCTGTCACAGACCCCCATATTCTCTTCAGGATTGATTTCTTGGTTTTTATAAAATACAAGAGTCAATTTCTCTAAGGAAGCTTCTGTTTATTTGGTAAGCCTTACTAATCTTTTTCCATTATAACAAAAAGACAATGCAGTTTATCAAAGAAGTAAAAACAGATTGTTGCCAGATATTTTCACATGCTGATTGGCACTAGAATCTTGTACATTTTGTTTTTATGCGATATCTAGTTTACATAAATAATACACTGGGAGGTTTGGGTGATTTCTCAAACATTATTTTTGGTAGTTAAAGAAACCAAACCTGAGATGAATGTATATGTTTGTGAACATTTTGTTACATTTCTATGGGCATAGGAAAGGAAACATCATTTAATCAGTATTTCAAAGCGCGTTTGTAGGATCAAACTAAATTGTGGCCTGCACGTATTGAATCCTGTTTTCGTTAAGCGTTTTAACCTTTCTGATACTGTCATTCAAAAATATTTTGTATTCTTTTCTTTTTCTATTTATCTGATTTGACTCCAATCCATTTTGTGGTATTGGCTAGGTTTTTGGTTTGAGTCAAATTTTCCATACAACCCAAAACTCCTTTGCTCTCACTCTGAGAATTCCTTAAGTCAAGAATACAGAGCTAAGGAAGAACTTGTATTAACCTGTCTGGGAAGCAAATTTGTCTTTTTCTCCCCCCATCCCCACCCTTCTTTTAATAAAACTAATAACCAGAGATCTTAGTTGAAATAATGGAGATGTTAAAACTGGATATGAAAATGCATGGTAGCTACTAATCATGCTGAACTTTCTAATGGCTTACTTTCCCACTGCTTTTTAATTGACGGAACAGATGTACTGGGTGTTTGGAGATGAACTGATGTGTGCCTGGATTTATGTGGCTTGGAGGCTAAGTCTGTACTTGTTAGCTAGAAGGAGAGCAGAGGGGTCCCCTTGAGCTGTGGTTAGGGCTGAACTGCTGTTGTGAAGTTCATTCAAGGAGAAAAGTCAGTTTCCAAAGGGCAGGTCAGTCTGTAGCACAACCACAAGTTTTTGGTCCTCTGGTACCCCAAATGCAGAACCAATGTAATTACTTGGGTAACTCAAACCACAGAGTGTTTCATACTCTAAGGTCATCAGGAAAAGTTATTGACGGTGAGCCCATGCATTTCCCTTTTCTTGCCATAAGCTTTCTGTACACGGTAAACCTTATCTTTGTCAGTTTTCTCCTTTTCCTAAAAAAATGTACATTCTCCTTATAGTTCCTTTCCTGCAGCCTCTTGTGGACATGTGAATTTGTTGGACTTATCGCTTTGCCCTTCTCTCCACATGACATTCGGTTTTCCTTAAAATAGCATTAAACTGATCCATGTATTTTAATTTATTAATGTAGGAGAGGAGTAACTAATAGCAGAGAATAAAAAGAGGAAAGGGAACTGATATTTATTGGGGGAATGCCATGAGCCAGGCACCCCGCTTGATATTTTACAACATCATCTCATAAACTTCTGTAATATCATTAAGATATTATAGGTTTAAATTATTAGGATAACTGTTTTCTATCTCAATTTAGTAATTAGATACAGCTTTGTGCTTTTGATCTCCCTCTGGATGTCATTCTATGGATCATAGTCCTTTCCGAAACAAGCGAATATTAAATTTACTTGCTATCACAAGTAAAGCAAGTCTTTAAACTACTTTGTATACCCAAATTTAGAAACTTAATAGTTTATGGAGGCAGTGCTATATCATGGTGTATAGCAGGAAGAAAGGCCTGAATTCAGTTTAGACCTTTGAATCTGACTAGCTATGTGAATTGTTCAACTTCTCACTCTTTTGTTTCTCATCAATACAATGGAGATAAAACAGTACCTACTTCATGGGGTTGTTGCAAAAATTAAATGATACTCCCAAAAGGTAGGCATTTTTATTATTAATTATCCAAACTCAATGGCATAAGCAGATACTATGTCTTAGAATATAAAGCTAAAAGTGGTTGTAAGCAAGGTTATAAAATTGAGCAATGTGTGTTGGGAAGGACTATATGTAGAAGGGACAAATATGTCACAGATTTTCCTTTAAAAGTCTTTCAGACTTCTCCTTTCCTTTCTACTCCCACAATGAACCAAAGGCCTACCACCTCATATCTGAATCAGATGGTGTCTAGCTATTCTAATGATTTTCGAATTTTATTCACTTGTGTTATTTTTGTTGTATCATTCTCCTTGCTAAAATTCTAATATACCATTTCCCCTCTGCCTTTCTTTTGAAGCCCACATTTCTCTGTATAGTGGTAAAAACTCCCAGGATCTGATCCTATTCACTAGTTATAATTCTGCTTCCCATGATCTTAAGCATAAATGCCCTATTTCATTTGGCTTGTAGTTTTAATATGCCAACTTCATCCTTCTCTCATCCCTCCAACATATATTGAAAACCTTACATTATTCTCTTGCTTGAAATTCTTTTTCTTTCCTCTTCATCTGTTCAAACTTTATTTATCTTCCAAGGCCATATCTTTTGCATTATTCTCTGGTGGACTAAATACTGAGATAAAAGAGTGTAGGCGGGACCTGTGAATATGAGGGGATAGTCACTTTTTTTGTTAGGTTATATTATATGCAAAAGTAATGGGATAGTCATTCCTTTGATAATGATATATCAGTTAAGACTTCGTAATAGACTGGCTTGAAAGGTTTAAAGCAAGAGAAATGCTAACTGCTGGCCTCGAAGAAGCAAATTGCCATGTTGTGGAGAGGGCTGTGTGACAAGTAACTAAAGGTAGCTTCTAGGATCTGAGAGCAGCCCCCTCGGCTGGTAGCCAGCAAGAAAGAGAGGACCTCAGTCCTAGAACTGCAAGGAATTGAATTCTGTTAACAACCAGTGAGCTCAGAAGAGGATCCTGAGCCTTAGATGCGACTACAGTCTCAGCAGACACCTTGATTTCAGCCTCATGAAACTGAGCAGAGAAGCCAGCTAAAATGTACCAGACTCTTGCTCTGCAGAAGCTGAGCGATAATAAATTGTATTGGTTTAAATCACTAAGTTTACGGCAATTTGAGTACAGAGCAATAGAAAACTAATATAGTGGGTAGTTAAAGACTCCTTAGACCATGGTAGTGAGTGTTGATGTTTAGTTCCTGGAAACAAAAATAGCTCAGTTACTCTTGTATATTTTTTCATCAGTAACATGAACGCTTTCTATCTAGGAAACTGTTTGGAGCAGCAACTGTTCGGAGCGCATTATTTTATAAATATTATAAAATAATAGGTTTATTATAGGAATCAGTCCTCAGACAATTTTGAAGAGCTGAGAAAGTTAACTTCCAGAAGGGAGACTTGGAGAATTAGGTAACTACCACTTCTGAAGCACTGCCAGGGGTGGACCTCTTTTTTTTAGTGATAAGAAGGGCTGAAGAGAGGAACCTGTTCTTCACGTTGGACCTGTAATAATTTTCCCAAGATGGTAGGCTCAGATATTTTTTAAAGGGAAATTTATTGAAGTATAATTAAGTATAATAAAATATACCCATTTTAATGTATAGTTTGGTGAGTTTTGACAAATGTGTACACCTGAATACCCACCTCCACAATCAAAATATAGAACATATCCATCACCTTAAAAAATTCCCTTGTATCCTTTTGCAGTTGATAATTCCTCACCCCTCGGACCAGGCAACTAAAATCTTTCAGGCACTATATATTAGTTTTCCCTGTCTCAGAATTTCACATAAGTGCAATCATATGCTATGCCCTCTTTTGTAACTGACTTCTTTCTCTCATCAGAATTTTTTTTTCTTCTATGTTATTGCTCGAATCAATAGACTGTTCCTTTTTTATTGCTGAGTAATATTTCGTTGTATAAATGTACCATGGTTGATTTATTCATTCATCATTTGACGAACATTTGGGTTTCAAATATTTGGATATTATAAATAAAGCTTCTACGAACATTTGTGTATATGTTTTTGGTAAGTAAATACTTAGATGGAATGGCTGGGTATCATGAAAAGTGTTTGTCTAACTTTATAAGAAACTGTCAAACATTCTAAAGTGATTGTGCAATTTTACACTTTCATCAGCAAAATATGAGCATTCCGTTTGCTCCATTTGCTAGCCAAAATTTGCTATTGCCAGTCTCTTTAGTTTTTGCATCAGTAAATATAAAATGGTATTTCATGCTTTTCATTTTTATTTCTCTAATAACTAATGATATTGAATATCTTTTCATGTACTTACTGACCATTTACATGACTTCTTATGTGATGCATTTTTTTTTTTTTTTTACAAATCTTTTGACTAAAAAATTAGATTGTCTTATTTTGAGTTGCAAGAATTCCTAGTATATTCTGGATATAAGTCCTTTGCACTGCAAGTAGTTTCTCCCAATAGTGGTTTGACTTCAATTTCCATTTTTTTAAAAATTTTATTATTAGTTTCAAGTATACAGTACATCGGTTAGACAGTTACATAATTTCTAAAACATTCCCTCTGATTGCTCTTTCTCTCCTATGACTCTATACCTAGCTATTACATTAATGTTAACACATTATGCCATGTTCCCCATCCCCATGACCATCTACCAACTAATAATTTGTACTTCTTTAACCCTTCACCCATTTCTTCCCCCTAACCCCCTTCCCTCTGGCTGCCACCAAATTGTCCTCTATGTTTGTCTTCTATATCTGTTTTTGATTAGTTTGTTCTTTTTGTTCCTTAGATTCTGCTTATATGTGAAATCATGTGATATTTATCTTTCTCTGTCTAACTTATTTCACTCAGCATAATAACCTCTAGGTTCATCCATGTTGTTGCAAATGGTAGGATTTAATTTTTTAATGGCTGAGTAATATTCCATTGTATATGTGAACTATAACTTTTTTATCCAGTCACCTGTTGATAGGCATTTAGGTTGCTTCCATATCTTGGCTATTGTACATTGCGTTGCCATGAACGTAGGCGTGCATAGATCTTTATGAATTATTTTTTTGGTTTTCTTTGGATAAATATCCAGAAGTGCAATTTCTTAATAGTGTCTTTCCAAGGCAAGTTTTAAAATTTGAAGTATAATTTTTCAGTAATTTTCTATTATTAGTGTTTGTGTGACTTCCCTGAGAAATCTCTGCCTATTCCAATGTAGCTGAGGGTTTTTTCATGATTTGTTTTAGAACTTTTCTTAGTTTTAGTTTTTATAATTTGACCTATGATCTATTTTGAGTTAATTTTGTATATGATGAAAGCAAAAGATGAAGAGAATATCCTTTCTTTGTCGAATTACTTAACTATAAATATTTGGATCTATTTCTGGACTTTTTACTCTGCTGCATTGATCTATCTGTATGTACCAATACCATACTTTCTTGAGTACTTTAGCTTTACAATAAATCTTGAAATCATGTAGTATAAATCCTCCAGTTTAGTTCTTCCTTTTCAAAACTGCTGTCTGTGGCTGGTATAGGTTCTTTTGATTTTCTATAAATTTTAGAACCAGATCGATAATATCTAAAATAAAAAAGCCTTCCATTTGGGATTTTCATTTGGATTATGTTGTATCTGAAAAATTGGGGGCTGATTACATCTTAACAATATTGATTTTCCAACTCATGAAAATGACATACCTCTCAATTTATTTAGTTCTCCTTTAATTTCTCACAACACTGTTTTACAGTTTTCAGGGAGCAACAAATCTACACATTTTGTTAAATGTATCCTAAGTATTTAATGTCTTGAACGCTATAGTAAATAATATTTTTATTTTAATTCCATAATTAAGTCATATTTAAGTAATTTGTTTACTATTAGTATATAGAAATACAATTGTTTTTGTACATTTGCTTTGTATACTGAAGCCTTGCTAAACACTTATAACTTTTTTTATTTCTTATAATGTCTACATACACAGTCATTCAAATAAAGGCATTTTAAAGTTTCCGTTCCAATATTTATGACTTTTATTTATTTTTCCTGTGTTATTGTATTGCTAGGACCTCTAATATAATGCTGAATAGAAATGGCAGGAACGTACATTCTTGTCTTCTTCTTTCACCATTGTTGTAAAGTTAGCAGTAGGTTCTTTGCAGAATCCCATTAAGAGATGGAAGAAGTTGGCTTCTGCTTCTAACTTGCTGAGAGTTATTGTCATGAATGGATGTTAAATCTTTTCCAAATGCTCCTCTGTATCTCCTTTATTCTGTTACTAAGGTGAACTGCATTAATTAAATTTCAAAAGTTAAACCAACCTTATACTCTTGAGATATACCCCAAATGGTCATGATGTATTATTCTTTTTTAAATATTGCCTTGTTATATTTATTAATAATTGGTTAAAAAGCTTTTTGTCTGTGTTCATGAAGAATATGAGACTTTAATTTTTATTTTTATAATGACTTTGTTTTTGGAATCAGAGAATTCTGGCCTCATACAATATAGAGGAAGATGTTCCCTCCTTCTCTATTTTCTAAAAGAGTTTGTGTGGAATTGTTATTATTTCTCCTTTATATATTTGATAGAAGTAACCACTGAAACAAGTTGGGCTTAGAATTTTTTATGTCAAAAAGTTTTAATTTTAAATTCAATTTCTCTAATAGACCCAGGATTATCCTTTCTGTTATTGATTTCTAATTTATTATAGTCAACACATGATTTCAATAATTTTAATTACATTGAGATGTGATTAATGTCCCAGAATATGGTCTATCTCCATGTCTACTTATTATGAGTATGCATTCTGCCACTATTGGATATAGCGTTATATGAGTGGTAATTACGTCAAATTGATTGGTAGTATTGTTCAGGTTTTATATAATTTTACTTGTTTTCTGTCTGCCTGTTTTATCACCTCCTGAGAGATGAGTGTTAAAATCCCTAGGTATAATTGTTTTATCTATTTCAGTTGTCAGTTTTTGCTTCATGTATTTTAAAGTTCAACAATCACTTATACATGTATTGGAATTGTTGCATGTTCTTTATAAATTAGCTCATTTATTATCATTAAATATCATTCTTTGTCTCTGGTACTATTTCATGTCTAATTTAGCTGATGCAATCAGTACAACTTTCTTATGATTAATGCTTTCATAGCATAACATTTTTTTACTTTAAATCTACTTACGTCTTTGTTTTGAGTTTCTTAAAAACAGCATATAATTGGGTCTTGCTTTTTTAGTTTGAAAACCTCTGCTTTTCACTTGCTACTTTTAGTACATTTACATTTAACATAATTAACAATATAGTTAGGTTTAAATCTATCATCTTGCTATCTCTTTTTCATTTACTTCTTTTTTTTTTCATATTTCCTGCCTTCTTTTGAATTAATATTTTGGGTATTTTTTAAATTTCTTTTATTGGTGTATCAGCTATTCCTCTTTGCTTTATTTGTTTATGATTGCCCAAGGGTTTAAAATATATATCTTTAACTTATCATAATCTGCTTTTAAATAATATTATACTACTTCATGTATAATTTAGAAAACAAGAAATATTTCCATTTCCCCCATATTTTCATATTATTTTTGTGATACATTTCACTTCTCTGTATGTTATAATCCCCCTATATATTGCCAATTTTTAAACTTCAAACTACTTTCAATTAATTTCTAAGAAGTGAAAAATGAGAAAATCTTTTTTATATTTACTCATATGTCTACAATTTTGGCTCTCTTTTTTTCCTCTGTGTAAATCTGAGTTTCCAAATCATTTCATTTTTCTTTAGCCTAAAGAACTCCTTTCAATACTTCTTATGACACAGTTCTCCTGATGACCAATTCTCTCAATTTCATTGAAAAATTTTATTTTCCCCTTCATCTTTAATAGATGTTTTCACAAGATATAGGATTGACTTATTTTATTTCTTGGGCTTTTTTTTTTTTTTAGAGGTCATTTATTTGTCTCCGGGGCTTCCTTTTTTTAAAATGAGACATCAACACAAATTACTATCTTTGATCTTCTGCGTGTAATATGTCTTTTTCCCCTGGCTCTGGCTGCTTTTAACGTTTTATCACTGGCTTTCACTGATTTGATTATGCTATGTCTTGATGTGGTTTTCTTTGTATTTATCTTGTTTGAGCTTGTTGAGCTTCTTGGATGTGTGGGTTTATAGTTCACAGTAAATTTGGACAAATTTTGGTCAGTATGTCTTCAGATACTTTTTCTGTCCCTTTCTCTCTTCTCTTTCTGAGACTTGAACTAAACATATGTTCAATCACTTGATATTGTCTCACATACTGAGGATTTGTTCATTTTTTTTTCTCCACTGTGCTTAGGTTAAGGTAGTTTCTATTCTCCAGTTGATAATATGGTACAGTTATTATTAAAATTATAGTTACAATCTGATAATCCAATTCTATTAGTTTCCTATGGCTGTCATAACAAAGTCCCACAAATTAGATGGTTTAAAACAACAGAAATTTGTTGTCTCAGTTCTGGAGACTAGAAATCTGAAATCAAGGTATCAACAGGGCTATGCTCCTTCTGAAACCTATTGGGAAGAATCTTTTTTTGTCTTTTCTAGTTTCTGGTGTTTACTTACAATCCTTGGCATTCTTTGTCTTGTAGATATATTTCTCTAATCTTTGCCTCCACTGTCACATGGCCGTCTTCTCCCTTTATGTCTCTTGCCTTTTCTTATAAGAACACCAGTTATATTAAATCACGGACCAATTCTACTCCAGTATGATCTCATCTTAACTAATTACATGTGCAAGGACCCTATTTCAAAATTACATAACATTTTGAGGTACTAGGGGATTAGGACTACAACACATATTTTTGACACAAAAATTTAACCCATAAAGTTTTCACTTAGATTTTTATATTTTTTTCACCTCTAAAAGTTTTCTTTAAAACAAACAAACATATTTTCCATTTCTCTCCTTAGATTTATGATAGCTCTTTTGAAGTCATTGCCTGCTAATTCCATCAGCTCTAGCATTTCTGGTTCTATTTCTCTTGACCAATTTTTTTTCTTAATGATAGGTAATGTTTCTGTGCTTCTTCTGGGCAGGATGCCAGACACTGTAAATATTCTGTTGTTGAGGGCTGAGTTTGGTTGTCTTTCTTTAAAGTTTATTGGGCTTTGTTTAGGTAGGCGGGTAAGTTACTTATGAACTAGCTCAATCCTTTTTAGGTACCATTTTAAAACTCTTTTTAGGATAGACCTAAAATAGCCATTTCTCTAGAGCTGGTTTAACCCTACAACAAACAAGTGTCTCTTCTGAAGTCTCTATCAACCACTCCCAGAATTCAGTGAGGTCTCTCTCCTCTGACTGGTCAGAACATAAATGTCTCTTTACCCTGTGTGAGCACTGGGAATTATTCATCCCACAGCTCTCCAATAGTTTCTAGTTGCCTGGTGTCATGCATATTTACTCTATACATGTGTAGCTTATTGATCAGTAGAAAGCTTAGGAGACCTGTAGTCAGTTTTCTAGAGCCCTCTGTCTCTCTGCATGACTCCCTTCTCTCTGGTACTCATCCCCACAAATTCCAGCTGCCTTATCCTCTTCAAATTTAGAATTCTGTCTCTTAAACTCAGCAAGACCACTCTTCTTTGTTTTGCAGGCTGGAAAGTGCTTCCAGGCAGAAATCCAGGGTGAATCTAGGTCTTCCCTTGGTTGTTTCCTTCTCATAGCGATCACAGTCTTTGCTGCCTGCTCTCCTGATGTCTGAACACTGGCTATTGTTTCATGTCTTTTGTCTAGTTTTAGAATTGTTTAGGGTGGCAGAAGAATGAGTCTTATACCAGTGACGTTGTCATGGGTCCCAAATATTTTGTGGGATTTATTTCCCATCTTCTAGCTCATATGTGTCCAGAGTAATTGCCACTTCTTGCTCACCATATTCAATCAGCACATCTTCAATATATTTGGAAAGTGTTTGTTTTATGGAATGGAGAGGTGACCAAAGTCCTAGGGACTAAGTTATAATCGAGTATAGAAGATTAATAGAGCCCTGAACAGTGATAAAACAGTTAGTGCGTGTTGGTAACCCTTCAAGTTGAAATAAAAAAGCTTCTGGTAGTCTTTACTAACAAGCTAAAAACAAAACAAAAAAACAAACAAATAAACATTCACCAAATCAATAACTATATACCAGGTGCCAGAGAATATATTGATTTGTTCCAGCAAAGAAAGTACATCTGTAACATCAAGTGCAATTTGAGTTACCACCTGATTAAGTTTATTATCATACACTGTTATTCTTCAGAACTCATCTGTCTTATGCACATGCTTACAGGGTTATTTGAATAGGAATGTATTAGGAATCACCACCTATGCATCATTCAACTCCTTGATGATAGAACTAATATCAAAAGTCCTCCCAGGAATGTGGTATTGCTTTTGATTTATTATTCTAGTATGTAGAGAAAAAATTTATGGGTTTCCATTTGGCCTTTCACCCCGCCACCCCGACAATAGCTCTCAGTTTATCAGTCAGAGAACCAATATGGGGGTTCTGCCATTTACTGAGTATGTATATTCCAACTATGCCTTCTGGAATTTTGAAAATAACCATGGGTGATCTGGGGGATCCACTGAACCGTTGTGAGACAGACGTGAGCCAAAACTACAGTGATCATCTGACCGTCCTTAGCTCCTAATCTAACTAGTGAACCACTGTGCCTTGGGTCTCAGAAAATATTGTCGGTTCAGAGTCAGTGTCCAATAATTTCACCTCCAGACTTGGTTATTTTCCCTTCTTCGATGCAGTCACTATGATACATGGCATGGCTATGGTCCCTTTGGAGAAGTCTAAGAAAAAGAATTATGGTATAAATTATTGGCAGCATATAAAGATGCTTCCACAAGCTGAATGCTGACTTTTCCTAGAAGAATGTAATATTTCTAAGTTACCTTTTTCCCTGATGTCTTCATACCTATATTGATATTTCAATATACCCTACCCAAACCAAGCATCTTTTTCAAGGTGGGGGATAGAAGTGAAATGCAATTATGTGAGTCTGACCTCTTCCTGTTTCATCATCATTTCTTCTCCTCATAATCCTCCAAGCTAGATGATGCAGAATTTCTGTATTTTTTTTTCCTCTATAAAAAGATGTGTTTTTTTTTCTCCCTATAGTGTATCCATTTCTAGGTGGCATCTAATCCTTCTTCTCTTTCTAATCTGTAAAGGTTGATGAGAAACTGTTAAGAAAAATGCAAAAATAGTATTCCAATTATAACTTCATTAAAGCATTTATTATACTTTATTTTGATTTTTAACTAAACCATGTACTTCTTAAGAGCAAGGACTTGTTATTGCATCCTAGTATCCTCACGGCTATTATAATTTTGGCACACAATAGGCACTAATTAAATTTTGTTGAACAGAGAGCATGAATGCTTGAGCGCAAATGTAAACTAGTGTTATTATCAACAAAAACCTGAGTTCTAATTGCAAAATTAGGATGATTATCTTTGTTTTGTACTAACTGTCCAGGGGGCTACTGCATTGAAAGGTTTTTCTAGGAAACTGACCAAATCAGGAATCCTTTAAGACAGCCTAAGAACGTCTTAGTACACCGAAACCAATTATGTGAAGAAAGAGTTACAAGAGCTATTAAAACTAAGGTAGCCTGACATTCCCAGCTTTTGGAGGATAGAACTTAAACACTAATAGTTTTAATGATTCCATGTTTGAAGTCTGAAGTTCTGTGAATGATTCACCTTTAGCCTATTTAAATTTATTAACCTTTTTGCTTCTGGCAATTTATTTTTAGAGATGGTCATCCTTATGTCCAGTTGGGGAGCATGGCAAGTAAGTATAAGCCAAGTCAGAGTTCAAGGATCGGAGGGAAATGTAAGAAAGAAGTGAATTCCCCTTCTCCTTTTATTTCCCATGCATTCTACACACCTTCTGTGGGTGGTTTAATTCCTACTGAGGAAACCCAAGGTTTCTTTTCAGGAAATTGAGAAGGAACATGGGAAGAATGTGGTGGGATATTTGGTAGAGCCAGGCACAACTTGCCTTTATATAATTATAAAAATATCTTCCAATTGGGGACGTTTATTTCCTTTCTTTATTTTAATTTAATCCAAGGCAGAGGAATGAGGCACTAGTAGGAAAGAGATCTACATTTCTCTCCCAAAAGGAAAAAAAAATTTACTTCAGTTTCTCCTTTATTGTACCTCAGATATTTTACTCTTCCTCTGCTTCAGGGTGTCTGAATCAAAAGCTTCTATGATAGCAGGGAGCATGCACATCTCATTCATTATTTATTTCCAGAGCGTTGTTCATATAAATAAAATTTTAATATACTTATTCGATTAAAAATTTTAAATATATGTACATGCATTTTTTTTTTCAAAAAGGCAAGCAGTACAAGAGAGTGTAAATTTAAGGTAATTTATCCCTACTTCCTAACCTCCTCCTCATTCCTATGCCCCCTAAAACCACCTTAAACAATTCCTGTCTTTAGTTCTTCTGCTGATTGACTTCATATTTATTGAGTTATCAGTTTCATATAATATCTTTGACTCTCCTTTATGAAAGATGAGAAATTTATTTCACTTATACCATCTTCCCACTCCCCCTATCAGGTCTCAGTTTTTATAATTATGTTATTATTTTTGAACAACAAACGCTGGTTGAATAGGTGAATGTACAATCCAATTCCCTCCTTCATTTCTTTAGCCAAACAACGATACCCTCATTTCTAAACCACTGGAAGCCAGTCTTCTGCCAAACGGTAAAAGAGCTTCCTATGTCATGCCGTTTGGTTTTTGTTGGTAAATCCTCTCTAACACACTCGGTTATCTCCTGATTAACTGTAAAACATAACCCTTTTTAGAAACATTTCAGTTTTAACAGGTCTCAAAGCCATTAGCTGAAGGAGGAAGTCCTCACGCTGGAACTTTAAAATCGTTTAGGCTTGCTCTTCAAATCCTCCAGGATATCTCTGTAGCTTCTGAGCTAGCTGCCGATTTGGGCCGGGCAAGAGACTGAGACAGTGGAACTTATGCTTAGTGACTATGGATCCATTGTTTTTATTATGTCTGTTTTCTGAGGCTTTCTCTTTGGCTGTTGTTGCATGTATCAAAACAAAACATCTCCAGGAAAAAAAAAAAAATCAAAGAACCTAAAATTAATGTGTTATTTCAGATTTCTTCTAAGCCAGCAAAAGAACGTCTTTCTCTAACAAACGTCTGATAATACAAGGCTCTCAGGCCAGCCCCTTTAACGTGCTGACTTAGGGCTCATGCCCGTTTTCCTCTCTCCTCTTTTCATCTTTGTCTCTCTGATGCAATCAGCATGCTGGCCTTAGGCTCACCTCGGTTTTGTTTTATGTATGTATTTATTTATTTTTTAAAAAAACCTCTTGGTTTTTCAAGTTAAGATTAAACTCTTCTCCCCTTTTACAAGATTCTTTAAATCTTGGAGTTTGAAAGATTTTTATTTAAATCTTGCCTTAGAGTAGGTCACAGAAAAGTGAATTCTCATAAGTGATCTACTTGGCAGCAGTGTTGATTCTCAGCTGCAGTGTCCTGGGAAAAGCATTCCGCTCAGAATTGAGAAACCCTGTTTGGGTACTTGATGAGCTGTTTACTTGCTGTGCGACTATGGATAAACTACCTCAGTTCTCTGAGCTACAATTGTCTCCACTGAAAAAACTCCACCTTTAGTTTTTCCTATCCCACTTGATGGCTATCCCAATTTTCTAGTTCCTCATGTCGTGCTCTACACTGTCACCTCAGATTCAATATATCAGCAAATCTCTTGCTCCGCCTTAAGAATATATTCTCAATCTTTTATGTTCTACCACTTTTCCCATTGTCTCCTTTGTTTAAGTCCCCATCATCTCTTGCCTGATTACCGTAATAGCCATCTAACTGGTCTCTATTTTCACTCTTGCCTCTCTACAATCTGTTCTTACTTTAGCCAGAGCAATCCTTTCAAAAGTGAGTCCAATCATGTTATTCCTCCACTTAGATCCAGCCATGTTTTCTTGTTGCTGATCTCCAACTGCCTCAAACAGTAACTGGGGTACCAGTTGTTAAAATGTCCTTCTGTCCCTATTGGTAGATAACTCCCCTCCAAAGTTCCCTTCCCCTGGAATCCACCAGAGGGTCTCCCCACAATGCACCAACTCAAGGGGTAATGCTCGGCACTTCAGGGGGTCTGCTAGGGTGCTGCTGCCATGCTGCGGCCACACAACCTGCTGATTGGTTGGTGTCTGTGCTGTACTTGCTGTTAAATATTTTGAATAACTCCTGTGTTTGTCATCTCAAAGTAAAAGACCAGTCCTCACATCAATGGGATTCTTTTCTACATTTTTCATGGTGTCTCCTACTACTCCCCAACTAATTCATTCTATACAAGTCATGAATGGCTCTTGGCAGTTTCTCAATCAAAATCAAGAGACACATGCTTCTGCCTCAGGGCTTTTGTTCTTTTCTTTTCTCCCAGTAATGCTCCTGCAATAGATGTCCACCTGACCTGCTCTTTTACCTCTTACAGTTGTCTACTCAAATGTCAACTTCTGAACAAGGCCCTTCCTGTCTATCCAATATAAAATAGAAACCCTTCCTCCTTCTCTAATGGTATACCCTAGTCATTGTTCTCAATCATAATCCTTTCTTTGTAGCATTTGTCCACCTCTGACATGCTATATATTTCACCTGTGTATTGATTTATTGTCCATCTCCCTTCTCCCTACCAACTACATAGAATGCAAGTTCCCTCAGAGAAGGAATGTAGTCTGTTTTGCTTACTGCTTTATTTCTAGTGCCTAGAATAGTGTCTGACAAATGGCAAACTCTTACTAAATGTATGTTGAATAAATGAACTTCTCAGTGTCCAGTTTTCTCATTTGAATAATAAGGAAAATAATGTATTCCAGAGAACTTGTGAAGATTAAATAAATGAGGAGGAAGTATCTTGTAAGCTATAAGGCCCTGAAGAAAAGTTAGCTGTCATCAATGTCCCCTTGTTGATAAATATTAGTGGACCACAGGGATCATCCTCCAACACCACTGCCCATAATAGTTTCCATATCTAGAAGAATCTCTAAATATTCTGCTCTGGTGTCTTGGGTGCCACAGCCCTGAATGGCCCATGGTACTGTTTGTTCCCTGAATCCTGAGTGAACCAGAGATGTTTCTCAAGGTGTCAGGACAAGATATATGGCTTAGCAGCCTTGGCAAGTGCACAGCATGTTCTTACTAGCTCTTTAATGCTTCTTTTGTGGGCACAAGCAGGGGCAGACTGGTGTCAGTAGTCACTTGTGCTCTGGCACCTGCATCAGCAAGCCCTGTAAGTGGAAGATACAGCAAAAGAGGAAGGAGTAGACACCTGTTTTATTTTCCATGTCTGGGAAGCAAAGTCCAACAGTAATAATAGGTTGAACATATGGCAATGTCTACATAATGTCACAGTAATGTTTTTAAAATTTAAATATTTACTTCAGAAGATCTTTTGGAGACATGACTAAGGGTCATAGGAAAGGCAAAGAAAAGCATACAGGTAGCTTTGGGTTGAAAAACATCAAAAGCTACTGAATTCCCAAATATTTGATTCTATTGAACTCTATTACCCGTTCTCGTCTCTTAAAAAAAAAAATACACACACACAATGAGGTATATGTGTGTTTGGAGTCTAGACTGTAGGTCTCGCTCTCAAGGTAAATCTCAAAACCTGTGAAGACATGCAGTTCATCCCACTGAAAGATCACCCTTCTCTAAAACCTCACATCTCCTCTAATTTGCAAAAGAGAGTTGATGTCTTTACTATCCTCTTAGACTAAAAAAGGAAAAGATAAAACACTCTTACTGAACTTATCAAGAGTAAGTAGCCTGTCATGTTATAGAATCTCTTTTGCCTCTGTACCTGGAGAAGTGAGGGATTTTGGCATCCACCCTGGATCAATCATGAAAATTTGCCAAAACAATGTGATTCTAGAGATTCAAAGGTGAGTCCTGCTTCCTCAAGCATCACTACTGGGACTAGATCCCATCACTATCATGCACGTTTGTACATTTGAGATAGGCATCCTCTTGCCAGTTATAAGATAAATGTTTGACTCTGCAAGGGTAGGAGTGTTTAGGTTTGCACAGTGATACATAACTTTAAGTTAGTGGAAAATAATTTTGGAAAGCAGATCTTAGTTTCCATGTCATAAAAATATTTCTGTCTAGTATTTTGTCCTGACAGCTCAAACAAATATAATATGAGAATACTACCTGTGGCTTATTTTTTTTCTTTTGGTTTCTAATGCTGAATTTATAATCTTCTCTAACTTTGTGTGACCACACATATTTAAAATTCCTGTATCAGTTTGATTCACTGTCACATTTCCTTCTGTGTATAAGAGGAAGTTGCAGACCTCAAATGGCTTTTACATTGTCTGTGTGATAAGTGTACTGTACATATGGAATATCAGATGCCTCATTTCGAGGCTGCTCTTGATATTGCTGATGTTAATGATTCTTCTATTTGGGAATATTTCTATTCTGTACCAAAAACCTATCTAAGGGATGAGGATAAGTGGTGAAAATGGGCACTACACAGATGCCAGCAAATTTTCTAGTTAGTTATGATCACCACATATTCCAAAAAGGATAACTGGGGTTGGGGTGATGAGGGAGAGAAATAAAAACAAATTTTGGCAGACCCGAGCTTAGAAGAAAAACAATACTTTCGCCGAATTTAGCCTCTGCTCTCTGTCACAGAAAATTATAACAAGTACAAGAGAATTGCATTCAAATTTGGTCAAGTATTATTCTTGGAATATGCATTAGTCAGAATTGGCCTCATTAGGAGTGCACTTTTTGAGCAGCTATGTAGTGGTTCACAAAGCATGCAGACTCCCGAGAGGGTGTGATTCGAAGTTTAACAAGCTTATTTCAAGTTTGATATCATTTGCATTTCAAACCGGGATTCTAACCAAGACTTATACTGAAATTTAAATAATAAAAAGTGGAGCAAGACACGTTTACATGTAATCATTCAATAACAGTGTCAGAATTGTCACATCTCATCAATTACAAATAAAGACCTACCTACTGACACTATAGCATAGGTGGGGGACTTCTTGTTTTTCTCTTTCTTATAAGTCAACATTTTCCATTGAACCCACAAATGCATTGAATGCACATACCAGTCTATACCGAAGCACATGTTTTTATTTTGCTTCCCTATTTATAATCTTTATTTTGAAAACAACAGTTGTGGTTTGGATTTACTGTGGGGCTAAGTTTTACACATGTAAAGGCTCATAATATATTTTTTTTTTTTTCCGGAGGCTCTTAAATCATTTTTGGCTACATTATCTGATTTGCCATCATCCCATCAGTATAAAGTAGGTACAAATATATTTCCAAAGACATTTAATAGATGAGTAAAATGAAGGGAGATTAATTAGCTTGCCTAAGCGAACAGTAAAATTTTCTGGGTATTTGATTGAGCTAAAACTAGGCTAAGGAGTAGATCCAAAGGGGCTTTGAGGAAACTCTTACTTTTTTCCCAGACCAGAAAGACAGAGCAAATTTAACCTTTAATGTACCTTGTATCTTGATATTAATGTCAATTCAGAAATTGACCCAGAACTGAGAAGCCAAAAGCACAGAAAATGTCAACTCTATTTACCCGGTCTTCCAGGTACTCTGGGGGAGGAGTCTGGGGCCCTCACATAAGAGCAAAGTTCTTTCTAGCTCCTTTGGGAATCTCTCTAAAAAAATATTGTTGCTTTTTATTTCTTCTACAAGGTAAACAAACACTCTAGGAGCTGCCAAAACTGTTTATGTTTTCAAAACTGACGCCGATTCCAACCCTAGCATCGAGGGACTTTTTCAATGACTTCTTACAGGAAAAAAGATTGACCTAGTTAAAACCACTTGAGCTTTTGTTCAGATTTGAGAAGTGTATGTAAGCTTTCTTAAAGCTTTTTGGATCTCTCCGAGGTAGGAGAGAGAGCATATCAGTGAGGCTTGGTTACTTCACTGGTGCTGTCTTCCAAATCAGTCTTTCTTACAGGATTCTAGCATTCTTACTTCTGGCATAAGCCAGGAAGTGTCCAGGTGTGTGTACTAGTACTCAAATTAAAATCTATGAACTTTTTCAGACCTCACATGTTCAGGTTCAATTTTATTTTGGCAAATAGTTTCAAGCAGGTTCTTATTTCTTTTGAACCAGGTCACCTAGCCCTAATTTCTTTTATCAAAGAATCTCGGTTAACTTTGATTTCTAATTCTCAGACACCCAATTTACTGAACCACCCACCCTGCCTCAATGCCCTGCTATTTTATTCCATATAAGGTCTTGAAATGTACTCACCTTACTCAGTGAAAATCCTTCTGGGATGGGGAGCTGCCAACACATTAGAAATGTGATCTAAAGTCGCTTTGCTCAGGGTTGGTCACATCCAGGTTAGATGATATCAGGTATAACTGAGAAAAAAATATTATCTCACAGCACTTATCAGACCATCTTCTTATAAGACTTTTTCTTGTTAGTTTTTTAGTTCGTTTCTTGGTTTTTCTGGAAAAAATGTTGCAGTTATGTTGCTCACGCAGCCAAAAATCTGCACTTAATTGGGCACATAAAAAAATAGCAGACAGGAAGTCTATTTCCTCACAGAGATATTGTGGTTTATGGACTCTGCTTTTGTACTGCAAAGCCAGTGCATTATTTTATTTTTTAGTACACTCCTTGTAAGCTGTCCCTGGCAACAGAAAAGCTATTTAAGTCCCCATCAGAATCAGTACCGGCCCAGGTAGAAGTACTTGATTACAAAATATTAGTTTAATCTGGGTTTGATTTTGAATCAGTCTTAAGTTCTTGAATTTTCCTGGATGCTAGAAAAATAGAGAATAAAATATTTGTGTATGCACTGAAAATGTTATACGTATTCATCAGAGAGACAAGCAGCATCCCACAAGTAGGACTGCATTGATTCTCCACGGGTTCTGGGAAAACAGTTAAGTTGTTGCCTGTGTAACTTGCCCTTCTCACACCCTCAGTTCACTCCCTGGGGTGGAGCCAGAGATTTTCCTGAGGGCTATCAAGTTACAAAGGGGAAGGAAGTCTTCATCAAAAGATTGAAGATGCTTACTTTTCCAGTTGTCTCTCCATCTCCTTAGCTCTATCTTTTACATTCTTCCTTTTTTCATCTATACCTCCTGTTAGAGTTATAGTAATTAAATTCCCAAGAATACAAACTCAGAGATTTACATGAGGAAATTGAATCCAAGAGCAGTTCCGTGATTTTTTTCCCCAAGGACGTAGAACTCCAGTAGCACAGACAGATTCTTCTCTGACACCACACTGCCTTTCTGTGTGCATGGAAAAACAAAAATGAAACTACTGTTCTGTCACTTGGTCTGAGCTGGAAGACTGGATACATTCAGTTCTAGGCCCTTTCTGCTTGTCTTGGGCACAATGCCTCCTAATTTGGAAAAATTATATAAGCCCCAAATTTTTCCTAGGGCATGTGAGAAACTGCCATTTGTTTTTCACAGCCGAGTGTGATAAAGTTAGTGTGGGCCTAATCCCACTTAAAAGTTAAATGAGAGCTTTTGTGTAATTGCTTTGCCTTTTAATTCAGACTAAGCCACAGGTAATCAAGTCTTTCCCTAATACCCAGAGCTTTGTAGAAACTAAAACCCATCCAGTTTGTATGGGTATCTCCAGCCTGAAACTGGAATTCTCTAAAACTCAGGGTCAACTCAATCCATGGAGGGAATTTACCTCACACTAGTGTTTTTATGTAGCCCTTTGTACTAATTTTGATGAGAGAAGATAAAATTTAAGGTCTTTCTCTAGTTGCTGCCCAATTCAGACTCTGGGTTGGGAACTTAATCAAGGAAATCAGAGAGCTCAGACTCAGTCTCAGTTTCTCAAACTTGTCTCTGATTCTTTGCTCAGCCTTCAAAAGAATAAAACCTATCAGGAAACTAACTATTGCATATTGTCACGGAAGGCTGTATTTTGATTTGAGAAACAATTCCCATCCTTTGGTTATTATGTAGGGGCATGTGTGGGACTGAATGTCTCCGCTGCTGATTAGGTTTGAAGGTGAGAGGTGAGTGCTCTCTTCTACAGGAATGACTATTCTGGATTTTCTTGGCACTGGCTTTGTACCTACTACCTCACACAGAAAGGGAAAAATAATGAACATTGTTATCATTTGTTATAAAGTTCCTACTATGTATCAGGACTGGTTCCAGAGTCATCTATATTATTTTCCAAATCATTGTATAAGATAGGTTTTTATTATCTTTATTTTATAGGTGATGGGAGAAAATCAAGTTCTTTCCATCACCTTCAGATTAAAGTCTAAGTCTCTTAACAGGAAGAATCAGGAAATTGTAGTGATCAGTGGTATAGTCTGTATAGGTAGGCTGCCTGGCTTCGAATCCCTTGTTTGCCACTTATTAGTAATACTGACTTAGGCAAGTTCCTTAAATTTTCTGTGCCTCATTTTCTGCATCTGTAAATAGAGACACAACTTTATGTGGTTGTTAGAGAGGTAAACATTTAGTAAATTTAAGGTGCTTAGAGCAATGCTTGTCACAGTTTTCTATGTTAGCTAATATTGCTGTTATTATTATAGCAATAGAATGTTTAATGAGACTTTTAACTCCGATTTCAGCTAAAGCCTCAAAGTTGGGAACATAAGATGATAAGTACCCCACATTTTAAAGAGGAGCTGCTAAGTACCTTTCTGCAGAATTTACTGAAATGTAGCCAAGTGGTCCTGGTTCCATCACCCCCTGCCACTTATATAGAGAAAAGACTAGAAATTCAAGAATCCTTTGAAGTAGAAAAGTCACAGGACCAGAATATTTCCAATCTAGTGGGTAGTGCTGTAGTATTTTTCCAGAACAAATAATTGGCTCTAAACATTGTGAAGTCTCTGAAAGAAGACAGAGACTACTTTCTTACCTGGAGGCTTATTGTGCCGGGCATCAGTAGGATGTGGTATTGTCCCTGGAACAGAATGTGGAGAAAGGATTGTAGAAAGTCTGACTGCCTGGTGAATAGAAGGATTCATGCTTGCTTCTTCCCTGGTAGATTCTTGAGGAAAAGCCTTCAATGATAGGTGAGGGAAGAGAACTAGAATGGCACAGCTTGCACTCCCTCTGTTTCATGTGATAAGGTCCCGCGAGTTTCCCGTGGGCCAGGTATGGATGCCTTGAAAGCCATATAGGCTTGGACCATCTTAAGGTGTTTGGTCTAGTCAACAGTGGGATACTGGAGGTGTATGGCAAAGGTCAAGGAGAGGGCGAATGGAAGTAGGCTGGACAGCTCATTAGTCATGTGAACTGTGGCTTGTGGAGTCTCATGAAGAACCTACGTCTGTGCCTTGTGAGAGAGATGGCCAGCATCTGAATGCTCACGACATCCAGCTAGTCAGCACTAGTGTTCACTCAGAAGAAACTACATCAGCAGGACCAGTTCAGTTAAAATATATACTTTCATCTGTATTTCTCTGTACTCTTCTTCCTTTTCTTGGAAGGGAAATAGACAAAAAGAAAAATAAAAAGAAAAGGCCATGATGCTTTATCCAATACAGATCCCCAAGCCACAGCTCCTGCCACTTTAAGATTGAAATTTTAACTTAGATTTAATAAGGCTTTTTCCTATCTAAAAGTGAGTTCTAATTATTGAAATTAGACTATTCTTTCAGCTATAAGTAATCTAAATGCTATAGACTCTGTTTGAAATATCATTAAGGATCAGGGAAGGGGTATTCAACAGAATGTGTTCGAATTCTTAATGTGATCAATTAAATATTTTTAATAACTTGTCCAAGACTACACAACTTAAATGGCAGAGTTTGAAAGTGAACCTATGTCTGATTACCAACGCCCTGGTATTTTTCCTACATGGAATTTCTCCTGAAATATTATGGTGACATTAACCAGAATAGTTCTATTAAAATGTGCTGCAACTCTTGTAAAGGGCTTGCTAAGTTTGCATAACATTAAAAATGCCTTATAGAAATACAGGAACCGTTAGAGAGTATTTTGGCAGTCTCTTTCCATTTAGGCATTGTACCTTGAAAAGGACTATCTAACCATAGAAGAAGAGTTATAAGGATACCAGAACTATATATATATATATATATATAGTTCTGGTATCCTTATATATGTGTGTATATGTATATATTTATATACATTTAGGAAAGCTGTAAAACAAAAACTGTAGGGACATTGAAGTAATTTAGTCAAACTCATTCATTTTAATGATGACTCTAGACCTAAAGAGGTGAAGCTGTTTATTCTTAAAGTCTCATGAGATTAAGTGGTAAAGCTGCTTCTTTATCCCAGGTCAATTACTACCCTGGTCCCTGAAGCTTAGGTGTTGGGCAGAGCCAGAGATGTGTTTCTGGGCAATAAACCACAACAGAAACCCTTTCTAAAGTTCTGGTGTGACCTCTGCATCTTCACGTAGTTGGTGGACAACCTCAAGAGAGGATGCCCATATTTGGAGGCTTAGTGAAAGGAAACAGACTTTGCTGAAGAGTTGGGCTGAAAAAGTGATAATTCTTGGCCAGCTCAGGCTAAGAGCTGGCATATGCTTGTGGGCCTAAGGACAGCTTGGAAGACCGTGGCCCTACAACCAGAAGCTGGGGCTGTGGCTAAAATTAAGTGTATTACTCACAAGCACTCTTTTGACAGATGAGTGGGCTATGATTTAACACCCTTGTCAGTACTGAGCAGAAAATTGGAAGAGAGTCTCCGCTATCAATGAACCTTTCCTTTGAGAATCTAAGTGACACTCATGTCCTTTTGAAGACCAGATCCTTAGTCTTAAAATCTATATCAAGACCAGAGCCTTTGCTGTGATTACTCACACATGGAACTGAGCTGAAACAAATGGCCTGTACGGCATTTTTACAATTATAAAGGAATTGTATTGCCAAATAAGCCTGAAGATCAGCCTGCCAAAACTTGTGACAAATCAACCCAACTCCTGGAGCTATAAATCAACATTAGTAAGAAGCAGAGTGTTGAAGTTGTAGCAGCTCCAAGAAAGTGTATTCCTCAGTGTCTGCTTCAGATGTGGCCATAGGAGACAATGGACAAAAAAAAGTCCTCCTGGAGAGCTAAAGTCACAGCTGCCAGTTGAGCTGATTGAAGGTCTCACACCACTGGTGAGGTAGGAATTTCCATAGTTCCTTTCCAACACGACTTGACCATTCTGGTAGTTTGGTGACAACTGTATTTCTTATTTTCCCTTTTCCTATGGGAGTTTTTATTTCAGTTATCCTGTCCCCATTCCTTCATTTTATATTTATTCTTCAGGGGAACATTATTTGTGTGTTAATTCATAAGCCACTGTATTACAAAGAACCACATGGGAACTGATGTAGAGGGCTGATCTCACACAGAGAATCCCGAGCTTGGTCTAAATGTAGGAACCGGATGAAGATTTGAGACTGGATTCCTTGGGAAGAGAATGAGGGTATTGTCTGTGGAGAATGAGTAATATAAACACAACCAAAACGATAAAATGGGGCCAGACTACAAGCTGTCGCTTAAGATCTGTTTTCTGTTTTTCATTGATTTCGGGTGGGCACAAGAACACTCAAAAACATTCCCCAGGCTCCCTTGTAAATGAGGTAGCTACATGAAGTTCCATCTAATGGCTTATGCATAGAAGCGAACATAATTTCTTATCTATGCCTCCCTTAGTGGAGAGGACCTAGTCTCCTTCCTCCAACTCATGGCTTGGAAAGTGGACGTGGTGAGGAGCTACCCAGGATCTTGCAGGCAGAGGATACCCTAGCAGTAGTGGACCTATAAGACAGAAGGACCCAATTCCCTGGACAGTTTTGGACTGCCTACCTTTGGACAGTTACATGAGAAAGAATTTTCTGTCTTCTTTATGAAACAAGCTATGTTGGACCTCTGTTACCTATAACCAAACATTTATCCTTTCATTCGTGTTGTCTTTAATGCAATCTTTAATGTATACTGTCAGGGAGTTTACAGTCCAAACCCTTCTTTCAATACCTAAACATTAAAAGCAGCTCCCTATACATTTTGGGCAAAACAATATAGTCCTAAAATAGAAACTTTAAGAGATCGGAGACCTTGCCTATCTTGTTCGCCATTGTATTTCTGGTACTTAGTAGGCACTCAGTTTTTGTTTCTTTGCTCCATGCTAGTAGCTGGTTATTTAATTAACCAATTCAGAAATGTTTATTAAGTACCCAGTATGTGTAAGATTCTGTACTTAGGGATAATAATAAGAAGCCTTTATCAAACACTACCAGGCATCACTCCAAGTGTTTTACATACACAGTATTTGTGTGTTTAATCCTCTCCATAAACCTATAAAGGAGGTTCTATTACCATCCTTAATGTACATATGAGGAAACCGAAGCACTAAGAAGTGACTTTCCTAAGGTGACACTGATTGTAAAGGGAGTATCTGGGACTAGAACCCGGGCATTTAGCCCTAGAGTCTCCCTTCCCAAGCACAGCACTTCACTGCCTTTCCAAAGAGTATTAGGCATCATTCTTCCCATTGAACTTCAAAAGACCATAGTCTCTACAATGCATGTTCTGAAAAATGAAAGTTCATATTTGAACATTAGAAAGCCCATTTAGGCAAGTATTATGCATTTGATTAAAATAGCAATTATTTTGTCAGACAATAATAGAACTCCCCAAAAGACTAATTTTAATGCATGAAATTAACTTTCTAGTACACAAACTTATTTTCTAATTCTACAAACCAGACAATTTAATTTCTTGGTCATTAAAAAAAAATGGAATTTCAGAGTCTTTACTAATTGTTTAAAAGTCTTTTTGTCAAAAATAGAATAGTACTTTTTCCCTTAATAACTTCTGTTTATACAAACCAAGTAAAGGAATAATTAAGTGTTATCCCAAAATGATTCTTCAAAATTATATAAAAAGGTATCTACAAAATAATTGCTTTTCTTTAATAAATTAAAAAGGATTTTTTAAAAAGATATAGTTATTGAGAGAACAATTCTCACATGAAGGACTAGCTGCTAAATATAATACAGCTTATAAGACAGATCAAATAAAAAGGAAGTAGAAGACACAATGCTTATATTCAGAACTCTTAAAACCAACTGGACAGTTTCCATGGTGTAAATGTTCTCACTATGGTCTATTTCAAGCTACCTAGACAAAGTTAGTGAATGTGAGCTGGGAAGAGATGTGCACAATCTGCTCTCTGGAGCTCATATGAGCGGACTTCATCACACCATTGGTGCATAAGTCAATTAAACACATATCCAGATGTGAACACTCTGTGTCTGGTGTTATGCTAGACATTTTAATAAAGACTACATGCAGAGTGTACCCAGAGCTCTAAGGGTGAGAATGTCTTGGGCAAGTTCATGGAAGCATCTCCTGAGCAGAGAGATGTAGAAGAAAAGTAATCTTCACCCTCCAGGAATTCAAAACAAGATAAGTATCACAAAACATCACAAGTGTCACTTACAGAGAACATTAATTAGTAGTGACAATTGCCTGTTTTAGGTGCTCAATCATTTGCATTTTAGTCCAAAATAAATATGAAATTCCAGCCCCCATCCTTTCTACATAGACATGCCAACCATCTTTGGTATTAAAAATAAAAATGCATAGTTTTAATTTTTGGATTCTATAAGTGCTAGTTTTAAGTAGTTCAGTCTATTTGCCCTTGCATCGTTAGAACTTGTGTTACCATTTGTTTCATCTATCTTCTCCCAGTCAAGAGGTGGCAAAACTAATTGGAAGAAGCTTCTTGATCTTAGTTTGGCGAAACAATCTAGATCCGTATGGACTATACTTGGGAGTGGTCATGGGAGTTAATCCGGGCACATTACAGTTATATAATCTATCTTCGATGTGAGAACTGAGGTGGAAACTACCGAGAGACTCAAAAGGTGACAATTGTGATTTGCAAAAGGTTTTCTGAGATTATTTAAACATTATGTTTGGATTTATGTATAGAAATAACTACTACACTTAGTTGAGCAATGTAATCTTTTCATGTGCAGCAAACAGGAAAGGAGTAATATGTCATAGCTGTCCTCATCTATAAGGATCCTGAGGTTTCCCCAAATCTCTTTTAGCTCCATCCAGTTCTATAGAATTTCCTCTGGCTCTACAGAAAAGGATGATGAGAAGACAAAAACAACAGCAGCAACAATCTACCTCCTTTATTAAAACAAGACTCAGAACTTCTGCCCCTAACCTTTTAGTTGGCCTTGCATCAAAGCAGCTCATGGGATCAATTACCATACTCTTTGAAATGATATCCATGTTTTAATGGAAGGGAGTATTTGGTTCTACTGGACTTTGTTGGCCCTGGCAATAGTTCGTCTGATATTTTGAAAATGTAATAGTACTCTAAGTGAGAGACTTGCAGAGGAAGAATGAAAGCCAGGGAGAAAGAGTAGAAGCTGTTTGATCAGCTGCCTCTGTCCACCTGAGAACTTCCTTCCAGTGTTAACCTTGGAGATTCATAGATACAGTGTCACTTAAAGGTGGCTACTACCACCATCATATTATCCAACAGCAGGAACCTTCAATTCTTTTCTACTATCTTCTCAGTTCATTAGAGACAATATCAAATTTTTTTAAAAAGTACTTGCAGAGTAACCTTTTGCATACTCCAGTAGGAAATTAAAATATTTAAAATACATCAGAACGTGAGTTTACCAGTACAGATTTCTTATCAAGATGTATTTAACATTCGTTTCACTTTTGTTTGGCTGGAATACCTAATGGGGAACTCAGGCTTTATCTTCATTTCTCAATTTGAATTTACCAGAAGTTTGGACATTAGACAAGCTTACACACACCAGTGCAGTGAGGAAATTTCCAAAATATCTCCACTGTGTATAGATTTGGTGAGCTCCTCCCTCCTGCCAATAGCAGTTATTAATCTTTCTCTTCTCAGCATTTGAACTCCCAGCTGGTTGCCTCTGTTCCTAGGATTTTCTGCACTTTTGCCTTGTATCTTCTCAGGGGTCTATGAGAGCTTCTGGCTCACTGGGTGCAGAAGGAATTTCTGGATCTTCCCCAAAGATTTCTCTCCTGGGCTTTAGTCCACTCGTATCCCATACTGGGGATCTTTACTTTGTTATTCCCTGCTAACCCCTTTCGCGTCCCCTATCTCCTGCAAAATATTCTTTTCTTTGGCTCTTGAAAACATTTTAAATTTATTTGGAGGAACACATTTTTGATATAAAAAATATAGAAAGCATTTATGAGAGAATTCAGTATCAGGTGTGGTGAGTTGCTTATTAAATTATAGAACAACCCTGCAGTGCCCTTCTCTGCAGCCAGAGGTCTAAAGGAGTATATTCTAGAACCACAGTAGCTACATGGAGAAAGTTCTTATTCTTTTTAGTGTGTCTTCATAATTGTTATCCTACTTCAGCTACTCAGTGATGCTATGAAGAAAGACAAGTACTCTACAGTTTTACAGAAGAGAAAATTGAGGTATAAAGAGGCCGAGTGACTTGTTCAAGATTATATGGGCTCAATTCTGGAGCATGTTATTGCCTTTAAAGCATTCTTCTTATCACTGACTATTTCTCCGTGCTATTCAAATCTTCTGAGGCCTATTCACAAACTTTATATCCAGGCTGGTTCTGTTCTTGCTCAAGCCAGTCTAGACTCTGGGACTGGTCTCTTTGCCATCCAAACGGTATTAAAGGCTGACACCGTTTTTCAGGATCCTGTTTATTATTTCACATTACTGCCCTTGTAGGATCAACAAAAGACCATTAACTCTACATATCTCAAAGGTCAGCATCCCAGTGAGACTTCCATTTAATTATCTTTTTAGTTCCTGTTTCCAGTTCATTTTTTGAACTTCACAGCTCAGGCTACCAGCTTCATTGATCATACCAGTACCCAAATCATTGCATTATTTGCCTTTTTTGCATATTATTTTCTTTTAGCAGGAAGAAAATTAAAAATAGAGAAAAAAAGAATCTTTCTCACACAGTGATGGCAATATGTTATAATAATCATAGGTGCCACTTTCACAATGGGTGAAATAATTTCAATTTTCAACATGGTATATTTCAAAATTTTGGCGGTTCCTTGTAAGCCTGAAAATCTAATCTGATAACAGAATAAATGGTTAGGTCTCAGAATGTAGATCTGGAAGCAATGCCTAGGAGAGTGTCTAACAGTTATTAGTATTTGATAAATAATAGATACCATATTAAAGGATACCTAATGATTTAAATATTTGTAGTCCAGATCTATATGAACATTTTTGAAGACTGTTTGTTTCTATCATCCTTTACTTCATTGTTTACTACAAGTCATGTTCCTATTCAAATGAGTGGTCTGGGGAAGAGGACGAAGTCAAACATATTATTATTTCCCAACTTCCATTAGTCAGGTGGTCATGCTGAATTGTTCAAGTGATTTTCAGTCTTCTAGAGGATTAAGACTCATACTCATTGATATTTTTATAGTATATTAACTGTGGTATACTTTGTTTGATTGTAGTGTAATAGATTCCTTTCAAAATACATGAGCATTAAGGTAGTATTTAAATACAAATTTTGATTAATACTATAAATTACTAATAATTTATAATTTCTTTAATATTTGTTAGGAATAATACAAAACTAGAGTTCATTGCTTCACCTTTCTAAAAATTGAAGAATTAACACTATTAAAAAGCACTTATTCTTGTACTTGGAAGCCAGATATATCCTTCCAAAATATGAATCTATAATTATTTCCTAAGTGTGGTAAATATAGACAAATAATATGAGTAATTTAATTTTCAGTTCGAGTGGCAGGATGGTGGAATAAACAGAAAGCAGATGTAGTAGGCATTTTAAAATTGTAGGTATTAACCAATTTTCCTTACCTAAATAATTCAAAATGGCTATCTAAACTGGAAATATTTATTTCAATATATTCTTCTAGTTACAAACTCAATAATATGATACTTATCCTTGAAAGTGGGTACTCTCTCATTCTCTAAGAACAAGTGATGTTTTATGCTGGGTGAGGAAAATCCTGATTTGATTTGCTAATGCTTCTGCATCTACTGAAAGGAGAAAAAACTGGGCAAAATTTTAGTAGAACGATAAACATATGAAACTTCTTTTTAATAGGAGTTATTGCCAGTTCCTTATGGTATAGTTTTCTCAATTACTATATTTGAGCATGATAGCACTCTCTTCGGGCCTCATGCCATAGTATCATAGATGGAACGCTGTTATAGTATTTTCTTCTAACATTTACAATAACTGAATCTCTTTGGATGGGATCCAAGAATAAAATGTTGCTATACCAAGCTTCACATCATGGTGGTTTGTGTTATATTGAGACTCTGATGTGCATGTAATGTTTTTCTTTGATGATGGTTTATGAGAGGATCTTGATCCCTTGAAAGTAAATTCATTGTCAGATCATTCCCTCTTTGAAAGATTCACAATTTATTTCTTGCCTCAGAGGATAATTTCTGGCCTCAAAGGTAAGTTTTTACATGGTTATTTGAAAGTTAAAATAATCTTTTTCCTCCCTGCCCCACTCCATGCAAATAGGAAAAACTGATTCTCAGAGAATTTTCAGGTCTTAGGATCGATAGTTTATTATACCTCCTGAAACATAAAGTCGTGTTAGTACTATCGTTTCCATTTTGAAGGAAGGGAAGGCAGGAGCTAAGAAAGATAAACAGGTGGGCAAAATATTATCCCTCAAAGTAATATGTTGTCTTGGTCACCACAGTAGCTTTTTTCAGACAAGCTGTTGTTCAATGTTTGACATTGCTAGGTTGCTTCATTTAAATCTAATTTATACCTAAAATGAGCCACAGGGTAATTGTTTTTATTTTGCATTTTTATATTTTAAAAAAGAACAAATTATCCATTAATCTCTAGTGGCTTCTTAGTGTATTGTACTCCTCCAAAACTGTTCACATTGGATCAGAATTCTAGCTGATTTTTTTTTTTGTACTAAAACAGTGATGTGAACATGTCAAATGACTTAGTGGTTCATCTGGCACAAGTAACTGAAAATTTGAATGCTTATCTGAACTTTATCTGAACTATCCTGAGTTTTCTTGGGTCTATAAAATTGGAACTGAAATCTCATGGAAACTGGCTTTCTCAAGAAATTTTTGGTGAGCCAGAAATACTGTGAGAGCAGCCTTTCCCGTGGTGTTTTGGCAATTTTTACTTTGGCCTCAGATCGAACCAGGAAGTTCAGAGGTGAATGAGAATGAAAAATAATGAAATAGTAACTGATCTTTTTTTTTTTTTTTTTGGTACTTCAGAAAGGTTCAGTTCAAAAAAATTTTTAAGAACTTATCAAAGTAGCCTTAATAACTATAGGCCTTATAATATGCATTAGGAGAGATTTAGGATGCTTTTAATAATTCAGCCCATCTGTGGTAAAGCAGAAAGAAACTGAAAATTACCATTTCCTCATTTCTATATGATTCTAAAATCATTGATGGAATTTCAGATTCTATAGAATTTTTGGTCAGTTTAATTAGAATATTTTCCCTCAGCATTAGCAATGACATGGCAGCTATCTCAATTAATTAATACCAACTTATTTTATCATCTCTTAATTAAAATTCTTACCACCAAATCTAATGCACTGCTATAGATTTTCACATTTACAGGTTTAGAATCTATCATTATAGTTTACTAGTTTTTAGCAGATGGATAATTAGATTGTCCTGGAAATCAAATTTTAAATCCATCTAGAAGATGCATAAATTATATTCACAGAAACATCCTGAAGGAGAATCCCCTTCTTATATATTATTCTTATATATTAAAGCAGTAGTATTCAAACCTTGGTCTACTTGTGGCATCTTTAAGTAGGTGTGCCCTGGTCCAACCCCAGGCAATCCTACCATATCGGTGATGGTGGAACCCATAGAGCTATATTTTTATCAAGTTCCACTGGTAATTTGGATGTGTCCCAAAGTTTACACTGTGTATCACTTAGGTGTCATGAGCTTTTTACCACATAGTGTAGGCCAATTCAAAACGACAAATTATTTTTACATAAGGCTTGACTACTTTATTTCATACATTATTCTTTCAATCCAAAAACTACATGTGGAGGCCATTACTATCATCATCATTTTATGGTTGAAGGGACTGAGGCTCAGAGAGTTTCAATAATTTTTCTAGTTTTTAAGTAATGGAGTTGAAACTGAACTACTGCTCTTTTGCTTTGAAGCTTTAGATGTTTCCCACTATAACACCAATGTACTACCAGCAAAGAAAGGAGGAATACCTGTTTGTACTATTATTTTTAAAAGGGATATTAAAAAGAGATATATTGTCCAAGAAAGATACACCATTATAAACAATAATAACACCAAGTATTTGACAGACATTTATTTTTAAACGACTTAGGCTCTGAAAGAGACAGAAGGATAATTGATGTAGAGTCTACAGATAACTTCTCTTACCTATTCCAAATTGTTAGTGCTTAATAAATGCTTCATGATAGACTGTTAACTCGATGTTTTTGTTCTCTTTGAGAAACTGCAATTATAGCATTGAAAGTGCGAATTGCCAGTTCCCAAGGTGTTGTCAGCCATTGATAAGTGGTCATCTGTCTTATTAGACACTCTATTAATTCTGTGTTCCTTTTTGTATAGAGGCTTGAGCAAAAAAATATATCAGAAGCCATGTTGAGTTGTTCTATTTTAAGTTAAGAATATATAATTACTGTAGTGTTCTATGAAGCCAAAGTTTACAAACGTCTGAAAATTTCCCAAAATTTCGTGAAATTAATGCCCCCAAAGATTCTTACTTCATTGTTTTTGCTGGCCATATTTTAAAAGCCATTTGCCTTCACCGAACGAAAGGACTGGGCTTTGAATAAATGATACCCTTTGGATCAGTTGTATTTGCTCTATGATTTGTGCAGGATTGGCATCCTCAACTTGGCCTTCATCCCAGGTATTCATTTGGAATGCAGTCACATAGGATAGTGCAGGAGCAAAGAGACATGAGGGCAGTGACAACTGATTTCCAAGCTCAAGGACAGTCAGGGGGAGAAGTTGATCTCAAGAGGAAAAAAATAAGTGGAATTTGCATGTAACGAAAATGAAAAGTGGCTATGTTTTCTGAAAAACACCAAAGTGTGTACAAGTTACAACAGACTGCCCTTAAGCAGGTTTAGCAAGTGTATTTGGCACTCAGACAAAAGATAACCTAACCTGACACTAACCCTGCCAGTAGTTGAGGGATAATATTTTCACTAGGATGAACTGCTCTTGAACTGTTTCTGTAATTTATTTGGTGCAAACAGGCTTTCCTTCAACATCAGACATGCATGTCTTATGGCCACCCATTTGTTTATTGTAAAAACATATTTATTATAGCCAATGCAAGCAAAACCCTTCTTTCCACTGGTGTTTGAATTCCCTTGAAGCCTTCTCATACTGTGTACCACAGCTCTGATGATGAAGTATACGCAAACTTGTTCCAAACCATGTCCCATGTTTTCTTTGGAGTTATCTTCAAAATTTCTTACTAAAGAGCAACTCCTAGTGTTTTATGACCTTTTACCATGATGGTGCTTATCCTTTGGACTTGAAATGATTTTTCTTTCTCTTGATGAAAATGGCAAGTGTGTCTGGGGATCCAGTCAGAATGTGGGCATTGGCTAAATGGAAAGAAGGGAGAACAGCTGACTAGATATAATTGAACAGGCATGTTTTGGAAAACCACAGGAGTATAGTAAAGATGGGTTGCTAGACTCTTTGTAAAGTACTACAGTGTATTATCAGTTTCATCATCATTATTGCCATCAATATTATTTATCCTATATAAAGTTTCCAATACTTAGCTTCTGGACCCATCCTGAAAATAAAAAAGGCCTTGGATGGTTCTAGAGATGATAGCTTCTATGGGCATTAATTCATTCCAGAAAGATTTTCTTGATTAGCTACTATATTCTAGGCAGTAAACAATCCAGAAATTTTTTTTTTTTTTTTTTTTTTTTGCCAAATCCAAGTGTTCTTCATATGTTTGAAACTACTCAGTTCTCATCTTAGTAAAGCAAATTTTGGGGGGGTTATTTTTAAGCTTTTGGATGCCAAGCATCTTTTAGGATGTCAAGAGTACAAAGATCTAATGAGCATTTTAGACTTCATTTATACACATGATAAGAAAAGAAAATGAGGACTGATCCACCTCTTCTCTTGGCCAAAGAACAACTTGGATAGAGGTGAAGTGATTCTACAGAAGAATCAACACATCTTAATATATAGTAGCACTGTTGCTAGCACATACAACACCTTTGTACAAATTAGAAAACAAAATTCCCTATTACATACTGTTCACATATATAGTTTGGTCATGATGACACATTACTTCAATAGGGAATAATGTTATAATAAATATTCAAATCTATGACTTCTATGTCACCCTCTTAGATGTGCTTTCTTGTGCAGTGCACAACTTGCTCAACCATATGCAATGGCTCTATATAGTGACTATTTTAGTTTGGAGGAACTGCAAACAAATTGGAACAATGCAATAATATTAATACGTATCCTCCTAACAAGAAACATATGCTAATAATATTCCATTACCAAATTCTAATAACTCTTTCCTTCTATGCAATTCTCTCCCAAGCATATATTTAGCACATAATCATGCTTTTCTCTTTAAATTTTCCTAGAACTTTTTCTCAATTGAAGTTCTGCTCCTCTAATTAATCTAATTTTGCTTTACTACTCATGGATTATAAACCATCCATATTCTGGCTAACTTTTTTTTAAGGTATATTTCTCAAAATCAGATGGATGAGAAAGCCTCTGAGTTACCTGATTATCTGAAGTGTGTCATGAGAATTCTATAGAGAGCTCCATAACCCCAAAGTAAAAAGTGCAAATTTATTTTCCTGCCCTTTTTCTAAGTGTACTTTCAATCAGATTTGTTACATTCTTACATGTCAGAAAAAGAAAAGTCAATGAAAAATAAATTAGTAAGGGTCTCATCTTTTTTCTAGTTTCAACGTCTAGTTACTAGAAAACCTCAATATCTAAAACTTTAGGTTGATTTTATTCTCAGGCACCTACCTCACACATTTTGGTAAGACAAAATTGAACTGGTCTCTCAGAATTTGGTTGATTTCAAAGTATCACCTTCTAAAAACATTAGCTTATCTCATATAATCTTCGTGTAAGGCATATCTGGAATGCTCTACTATGCACAGATCTGCTAAATGCATGGATCCTTCAATGTCCGGAGACATTTACATAGTATCTCATAGTACCCGTCAGTTGACATAGTCATTTGGTGAAGTTTAAGGGACAAAACTGGCAATCTTCTTCTAAAATTTTATCCATGGACATTTGGATTTGAAAAGTGTGTGTGTGTGTGTGTGTGTGTGTGTGTGTGTGTGTGTGTTTAATCAACCATCAATTCGTTAGTTCTGTAATATGAGAAAGAAACTTTACCAACTGCCATCCTTTACTTCTTTTCTACCTATTCTCTATCCCTCATTTATTTCTACTTTAAATTATACTCTAGTCTGTGGCATGGCCATTCCAATACATATAGCAAGAAATTGCTACCTATTAAAGGCTAGTATATATTAAATACATATGTCTTCAATTATTTGGACAAAATGAATGTATGTATGTATGTAGCAGGAATAAGAAGAGTTTCTTTTTTTAAAATTTCCCTGTGCTATGTTCCTAAAACCCCAAGAGCTTCCATAGAAGAAATTAAGGGTTTCAAGGAGTTAAGACAAGGGACTAGCAGGAGAGATTTATGACATCCCATTTCCATTTCAATCAAAAGAACTCTGCTTTTATGTGACTAATAGCTTTGACTTACATATAAGATTTTATCTGAGGAAAGATTCAACAACTGAAACAAATTTAGAACCCATTGGCTTTGGAAATGCTTTTGCATATATTCCTTAAGTAATTACTGTATATCTTCTCCATTCTAACTTTGCCTCCATCTAAATACTCATCTCCTTAAGGGCAAGCATTGTGTCATAATCAACTATGGCTGGCATAATACTTCTTAAATAAATAGGTCACAATAAAGCCCTTAAAATATTTTTTTTAATATACACTGAAAATAATCTATCCATCACATTTTTTAGATGTTTTAAATTTAAATTAGAATTTTTTCAATTACAGTTGACATACAATATTATATTAGTTTCAGGTGTACAACATAGTGATTAGAAATTTATGTAAATTACAAAGTGATTACTCTGATAAATCTAGTATTTATCTGACACCAAACATAGTTATTATGATATCATTATTGCTGTACTTTACATCCCCATGACTGTTTTTATAACTGTCAATTTGTACATCTTAAACTCTTCTTTTTTTCATCCATCTTCCCAACCCCTCTCCCACTTGGCAATCATCAATTTGTTCTCTGTATTCATGCATTTGTTTTTATCTAATTTGTTTATTTTGCTTTTTAGAGTCCACATACAAGTGAGATCATATGGTATTTGTCTTTCTCTATCTGACTTATTTCACTTAGTATAGTACCCTCTAGGTCCATCCTAGAGAGCACTATTATGGTTGAGTAATATTTCATTGTATATATGTACCAAATCTTCTTTATTCATTTGTCTATTGATGGAAACTTGCTATTTAGCTATTGTAAATAATGCTGCAATGAACATAGGGGTGCATACGTCTTTTCAAATTAGTGTTTTGGATTTCTTTGGATAAGTATCCAGAAGCGAAATTGCTGGATCATAAGGTAGTTCTATTTTAAATTTTTTGAGAAACCTCCACACTGTTTTCCTTAGTGGCTGCACTGATTTGCAATCCCACCAATAGTGCATGAGGGTTCCCTTTCCTCTACATTCTCACCAACACTTGTTTGTTGATTTATTGATGATAGTCATTCTGACAGATGTGAGATAATTTAATATAATTATTAGGGATATTGGTTATATTTGGATTGATTAAGACTAGTCAGAGAAAAATAGGGTAATTATAATTTTGAATAAATGATTTTGAAAGAAGAACAAGTGTTATAAAAAGTTTCGATGGCATCCCTTTATGACATTATCTTAAAATGGCATTTCATATTCTGAAACACTGGATGAACCAAAAAGCAGTAAGATTTTGAGAGATTTTTTTATTACTTAATTATACTTTGATTTTCTTTTACATTGGTCCAGGTGTGCTTATTTGTCATCTATGGGAAGAAGGGAGTAGCTTTGCTTTTCATGTTTTGTAGAACATAGACTGAAAAAAAATGTTCTTACTCATCAAATGTCCAGCCGTGTTACAAAAAGATAAAATGGTAGATTATGCTACTAATCTCCAATATCCATCCCCTTGAAGCCAGGCAGAGCCCTGTGACTTACTTTCACTGATGAAATGTGACAGAGAGTCTCCTGTGCCTATTCCACGTGGAAGCTTTAAGAAACACTGTGCGCCTCGCCTCCCCCTTCTCTTTTCCTTCTGTAGCAGTTAACAGTGCTGCATGTCCCCAAGTGAGGCTGCTGGTGAGGAGCAGAGACCCAGCTGACTACTGGGGGCATGTAGTATGAGAAGGAAACACAAACAATAACAACAAAACAACAACAACAACTTTGGTGTTCTAAACATAGGAGTGAGAATGAAAAAGTGGTTTTGGATGTATATTTTTATTTTTGCATGTGGAGTCTGAGTCCAAATGTGTTATCAGACTCTTTTGTGGTCTTCCTGTGATCTGGGCCAAGTCACTATGTACAAAAACAAACCACACTGGTTTCCGTCCCCCCAAAAATCAGAGAGGGGGGAGGTAGAACTGGTGCAGCTGTGGCAACAAACTTATTATTAGGGAACAAAGGTATCTAATTTATAAGTGCCTAGGAAGTTTGAGTACGAAAAAAAGAAGCTGTGCATATCACAACACGATGTTTTTCATTGAGTAGGAAGCTGTTCTTATGTACATTTGATAATTAGTTATTTCATCTTCAAAAATCTAGATGTAAACTTCTCGTTTTTACTAATTTAACTTGAATCGTTGAGTTCTAGAGTCTAGATTTAATGCTACACTGAGCCAAGTTGCTTTAACCATCAGGGGACATAGCATTCAACCCTTTCCAGCCCACAGATTACGGGTGGGCCTAAGATGGAGAATATCTAAGTGTTCTTCTTGGTAAGCATTAATTGCACCCGTATTGCCTCCTGTGGAAAAGTTGCCAAGAGCCCAAGCCAATATTTAGACTATTGACATTAATTCTGTCCTCCTCCCTCTCTAACGTGGTATATAGTAACTTCTAAGTTCAAATTGTTAGACAAGCAAAAACATTTTCAGATTTCCGATAATTCTACCTTTCATTTTATGCCAAAGATATAAGTTTACATCCAGCATTTGCTATAATCATATGACCCTTCACAGCTACCCAAGCAAGCAGCCAGCAGAAAGTTTAATAAAACCCTATACTTCCATAAAATATAGCCTGAAGTGTGTTGTGGATCTGGGCCTCCCCCTACCAAACTGATAAACTGTTTTATTTTTAAAAGTTGCCTATTAAGCTAAATATGTTGTATTCTTTAAGTGACTAAAGGAAAAGACACTTCCAACAGTTGAAGTCTTTGATAGGAAAATGTATGTGGATGTACTTTTTCATCATTAATTGCCATGCTATTTCCAAATAATACTTTTTTATATCAGCTTACCAATTTCAAATAAAGTATAACATTTTTTAATGAGCTTGATGGTAATGCGTACATTTTGGAATGAACTATTACATTTTGTTTGTACATTATTTATCACCATGTTTTCTGGTTATCAGAGAGAAAAAAATCTTTTTATGGTTTCACTATGATCTTTTTATCAAACATAATTAAAATTTTCTTAACTGTAATTCTATACCAGAGTGATAATTGAGAAAAAATATTTGAACGTGAAATACATGCCAGAAGTTGTAGGCAAGGCTCTAGAGTATACTGTTGTTTATGTTTTATAAGGACTATGCTGTTATTTCTAAAATTTAATTGAACAGGATTGAAAATAAGTTCTAATTAGTCACAAAGAAAGGAATGAATGTGACTAAAGAGTTATAAATAAAAGCAGTGAAGAAATTCAAAAGGAATAATAAAATGTTTTGGTCATAGAAGCTCCTTAAAATTTAAATATTGAATTTGCAGTTTTATAATGGGTAAAATCAAGAAGGTATTTTCACCCTTGTCTCTTAGAAGTTACACAAATAAACAAAAAGGACAAGATACAAAAACCTAAAACTCATGTTCTATGACACTAAGAGATACCTTTAAGCCTGAACTCTGACATATGAAGAAGGCTGCCAAATCTTTTGAAGTAAAACAGTGACACAAGAAGATGCTGAGGGAAGGCTCCAGAATCTGCAGATCTAAGTCAAGGCTGGAAAAGCCCAACTCTTCTTTGTTTGGGACAACATAGTTAGTTAAATTGTCTAATAGCAAAAGCTTCTTTAGGCAGGGTTTGATTAAAAAAAAAAAAAAAGGTAGAACTGAATGAGAAAATAAAAACACAAAGATAAGCCATATCGTCAGAAGCAATCTGTTGGTGAGATAGGGTAGTAGAGGAGAAAGAATGCATTGTGAGAAGTCTTGAAATATCAATTCTATTAGCTGGGGAGAAGTGACTCGTTAATACTCACAAACATATCATAAAGAGAGTTCTTGATGGTCTGAAATATAGTCCTAGCCTCTCTCTAACACATAACCCTACAGATAGCTAAGTTCAGGAAGAAGTAACCTCATTTAAGTAGAAGTATTTTTAAAAAAACTACCACAGAACTCAAATATATTATGAGAAAACAGAGGAAAAAAATATCAGGTAATAAACCTCACTAGATAAGTATTTCTATAGTTGTTTAAAAACTGAGAACAAGAATTTTTCAATGTTAAGAACTTATTGCATCTATTAAATAGGAATTCTAAGTGAAGACATGAGAATGTAGGGAAAATAGGGAGAAGCAACAGAATGCAATGAAACTTGCATTGGAAACCTCAAAAGAAATGGAATAGAAAACAAAACCATCACAGAAGTAAAGGCCACGGTCGAAGCAGCACAAAGAAGAATAGATTGTGCTAAGAACACAGTAAGGGATGTGGAATATTGTAAACGGGGCAAAATAGAATGGAAAATTAAAAGGAGATTAGAAGGATTAGAAAATAATGGACCTGGAAAACTAATATGAAAGATCCAATAGATAGAATATCAAAACTGTAAATTATGTTGTCCTCGAGAACAGAATATAAAATGTGAAAAAAGAAAAAATATTTAAAGATAAAATTAAAGAGAAGTTTGTAGCAATTAGAAGTAGCCTCCAATATGTATATTTAAGGGCACATATAGCATGACCTAGTATAAATTGACTTAGAACAATGAATACAGAAGCTCATCCTAGTAGAGTTTCTGGACATTAAAAATAAATAAAAAAATTACTTAGATTTCTAATAAAAATATAAATAAGGTGGACCACAAAAAGTTTATAGAAAGAGTGAATACTAGAACACAAGGAAAAAATACTTTCGACAACCCCCTAAAAAATATGTAGGTAAGAATTTTATATCTATTCAATTTGTTCAAGAATGGGGAAGATAAACCTCTAGAGAAAAACTTTCAATCAACCAAGAACTGAATGGAGAAAGAAAAGTACTGAAATGATGCATTGAATCTATGTAATTGTCAAAAACAAAGTTAAAAAAAAAAGAGTATATTTTTTAGGATATAAATATTTTACCCAATGATGTAGCAAACCAGAAATTAACAGAAAACAAAAGACAAATATGCTCAAACACAGGAAAATATGCTCATTCTCATGTATAAGAGAAAAAAAAAAAAGGAAAATTTGTGTGGAATCACAAAAGACTCCAAATAGCAAAAGTAACCTTGAGAGAGAACATAGCTGGAGTGATCGTATTTCCTAATTTCAAACTATATTACAAAGCTATAGTAATCAAACAGTATGGTACTGGCATGCAAGCAGACACATAGACCAACAGCACAGAATTCGAATCCAGAAATAAATTCACACATATAAAGACAACTAGTGTTTGACGAGAGAGCCAAGAATACTCAGTGGAGAAAGAATAGTCTCTTTAATAGATGGTGTTGGGAAAAATGGATATTCACATGCAAAAGAATAAATTGGACCCCTATATTATACCACTCTCAAAAATTAACTTGAAATATATTAAAGACTTATTGGTTGGGCCTGAAGCCATAAAACTCCTTGAAGAAAATATAGGGAAAAAGTTCCTTGACATTGGTCTTGGCAACAACTTTTTGGATATGACACCAAAAGCATAAGCAACAAGAGAAAAAAATAACGGTACTACAATAAACTGCAAAGCTTATGCACAGCCAAAGGAAACAACAAAGTGAAAGGGCAACCATAGAATGGGAGGAAATATTTTTAAATTATATATCTGATAAGTGGTTAATATCCCAAAACATATAAAGAACTTATACAACTTAGCGACAAACAATCCGATTAAAAATTGGACAGAATTGAATACATTATTCTAAAGAAGACAAACAAATGGCAAACAGATACATGGAATGGTACCCAACATCACTAATCATCAGGAAATGCAAATTAAAGCTACAATGAGAAATCACCTGACACCTGTTAGATTCACTGTCGTCAAAAAGAAAAGAGTTAACAAGTGTTGGCAAAGATGTAGTGAAAAGGAAACACTTGTACACTGTTGGTGGGAATGTAAATTGATATAGCTAGTATGGAAAATAGTATGGAGGTTTCTCAAAAAATGAAAAAAATAGAACTACTATACGATTTAGCAATTCCACTTCTGGAAATATATCTTGAGGAAATGAAAAGAAGATATTGAAGTTGTCTATACACCCATGTTCATTGCAGCATTCGCAATAGCTAAGACATGGAAACAACCTAAGTGTCAGTAGATGGATGAATGGATAAAGATTATACATATATATACAATCACATATACATAATATTGTTCAGCCATAAAAAATAAGGAAATCTTATCATTTGTGACGCTATGGATGAATCTTGAGGACATTATGTTAAATAAAATAAATCAGAAAAAGACATAATGTATGATCTCTTTCATATGTGGAATCTAAAAACATGCTGAACTCAGAAACAGACTTGATTGGTGATTGCCAGGAGCTAGCGGGGAGGAAGAAATGGGGAAATGTTGGTCAAAGGGTACAAATTTCGAGTTTTAAGATGAGTAAGTTCTGGAGATCTAAGGTAGAACATGATGACTACAGTTAACAGTACTGTATCGTGTACTTGAAAGTTGCTAAAAGAGTACATTTAAATATTCTCACTACGCATACATACGAAAGGTAACTATGTGATGTGATGGATGTTATCTAAACCTATTGTAATCATTTAATAACACATGTGTATATCAAATTATCACCTTAAACTTATAAAATGTTATATGTTAACTATACCTCAATAAAGCTGGAAAAAACTAAATTAGTTAAAATGCAAAAAAGAGAAAAATGAAAATCAAAATAGGGATATATCTTTTTTACTTATCAGATTTACAAAGATCAAAGTTTACAACTATACAATTGGTGAGAATGTCGGGGAAACTGAAACTCCCATAGACTGTCTTTGGGAGTACAACTTATCCAATCTCTGTGGAAAGCAATTGTGCAATAGCTATTCATAAATTGGGCCATGTATATAATCTTTGGTCCAGTAATTCCTATAATATTTCAAACTACTTATGTACAGGTTTATTTATTTCAGCATTATTGGTAATAAAATATTGAAAATATCCTCAATGCTCACATCTATGGGACTAACTAAATAAACATTGAAACATATACAATAAAATACTATGCAGCCATTAAACATAATAAGGCAGCTCTGTGTGCAATGATATGAAACCATCTCCAAGAATATTGTTAAACAAGGTACAGAACAGGTCAAAAAGTGCATGGCAATCATGCATAAATAACAAAATGAGAAAAATTAAAAGATCGATAGAGTATTAAACACAGGATAAACATCTCCGTGAAAAAGATGTTCAATAGAATAAGAGGTGTGAAGACATGGGCTTACTTGGCTCCAAGATTGGAAGCACATCCTAGGAGATAGCACAGTTCAGCAAATAAGAAGTGAGTTTTGCTGAAAGATTGCCTGGGTTCCAATATTAGTATTTTTGCATGTTAGCTGCATGACCTAGAGCAAGTCTCATACCTTCTTAATGCTGTGAATTAAAGATATAGTAAAAGATATAAAAATTAAGCAAAAGCTTCTGCATTAATATTAATATCAGACAAGACAATTAAAGCAAAAAATATTAATAGGAATGAAGATATACATCATATGACATAAAAGTAATGATCCATGAAGAATGTATATCATGAACTTTTATGTACTTAGCAATATAACTTCAAATTATATTCCATAGACAAAAAACAAAAGGGATATAGAAGCTTCAAATAAAGAAATTTATATAGCTCTGTATCCTCTCAAATAAAAACATTCATTCCTTTCAAGTACATATGGAACATATTTTTTAAAAATGACCATGTGTCAGTCCACTAAAGACATTTCAATAAATTACAGAAATTAATATTATATAGACCATATTTTTCTGACCACAATGCAATTAAATAAGAAATCAACATACAAAAAGTAGTCATAAAGAACCCACATATGTCTGGATTTTAAAATATATTTTATGTGTTAGGAAAACATTTTAATATAAATAACAATAAAAGTAATTCTATATATAACATTTGAGGGATACAGTGAAATGGGTACATAGTGACAGAAGTAGAGCCTTTAACATATTTAAAATAAAGATTTAAAACAGATTTGTTAAGTATTAACTCAGGAAGCTAAAGAAAGGAAAAAGAAAACAAATAACATAATCTAAGGAAATAATAAAAATAAGAGACAAATGAATAAGTTAAAAATAAAGAAACAGAAACTCAATAGCCCTAAAAGTTATAGCTTTGATAAAAAAAAATAAAAAAATAAAGAGCACATATTAGTAGTAATAAAAAAGAGACATAAATATAGACATAGTACAGATATTAAAAATAATAGGAACATACAAAATCAATTGAAATTTTAGATGAAATGGTAATTTTCTGCAAAAATATCAGTTACCAAAATTGACTGGAAAAAAACAGAACACATGAATAAACCAATAAGTATTAAAGAAATTAAAAGTTTTCTTCTTCAAAGACACCAAGCCAGGATATTTTTATTGGTGCATTTTAACAAACTTTCTAAAAACAAATATCTGCTATTTTATATAAATTTTTTATGATAAAAGTAAAAGAAGATAAGCTGGCTGGCTCAATTTGTAAGGCTAATACACTATTGATACCCAAAGTAGGAAAGGACATTATAAAAAAAAGAAAACTATAGAACAATTCCTAAATGGACATAAAAATAAAAATTCTAAATAAAATCTTACAAATTGAATTCATCTGTGTATTAAATGTATTAAAAATACACACCCATCATATTTAAGTAGTGTTTATTTCTGGAGTGTGGAACTGTTTTGGTATCAGAAAATCTATTAATCACATTAGTACATAATCAAGTAACAGATGCAGGAAAAAGTAATAATATTGACAAATTTATTTATTAATTAACAATATTGATTTAGCATGTACTGTGTGTTGGGCATTGCCCCAGGCAGTGGGATATAATAGACAAATAAACAGGAAATTTCTCTGCTTCATGGATTTTACATTCAAGTGGATGAATCGGAAAATAATCAGATAGCTTATCTATATAATGTCGTGATGCAATAATTGCTACAAAAAAAAATCAGGATAATGAGATAGAATGTGATGAAGGGTGCTATTTTGAGCAGATACCTGGATGAAGTGAGGAAGTGAGACAAAATTTTAGTGAGCAAACACATCAGGCAGAGATAACTGTGAGTACAGATGCTCTGAGGCAGGAGTCTATTTGGACCAATGATCAAGGAGGAGCATTTAGGAGCATGTTTAGCAGGCATAAGGGGCAATAAGGCGGATGGAGGGACTGAGAAAAAGATAAGAGATGAGACTGGAGAGATTGCTAGAACTCAGATCATATATGGTTTTGTATGTCAAAAAGAAGGACTTTGGGTTTTAATTTACATGGGATGAAAAAACCTTGGAAGGAGTTCAGAAGAGGAGTGACAAGATCTGATTTGTTTTTTAAATAACTTCTCTGGCTGCTCTGTATAGAATAAACTATAGTAGGGCAAATATAGTTGGTATCAAAACCAGTCAAAGGGGAAGACCCATTTATTAAGAGGAAATGGCAGTACTCCAGATGTAACGATTTGGTGACTTGTACTAGGGTAGTGGTGAGAGTGATTAAATTCAATTGACTCGCACAGTTATGGAGGCTGACAAGTTCCAAGATCTTGTCAGCAAGTTAGAGACCCAGGATGGCCAATGATGTAGTTCTAGTCCAAGTTCAAAAGCCAGAGAACTATGAGGGTGTACTGTGTAGTTCTAACCTGAAGGCCGATAGGCCTGAACGACAGAAAGAGTCAAAGTTTCAGTTTGCAACTGAAGGCAGGAAAAAAAGCAGTGTTCCATCTTGAAGGCAATCAACCAGGAAGAGTTCTCTTTTACTTGTAGGAGGATTGGCCTTTTGTTCTATTCTGGCCTTTATTTAATTAGATGGGGTCACTCACATTAGGGAAGGCAATCTGCTTTACTCATTCTACTTATTCAAATGTTAGTCTCCTCCAGAAACACTGTCACAGACATACCCAGAATAATGTTTGACCAAAATGTCTAAGCACCCCATGGCCCAGTCAAGTTGACACTAAAATGAACCATCACAGCTAGGAGTAGCCCTTAGTATAGAGTATCTTTGTCCTCAGCAGCAAGACAAGGATATCAGTACAACCATTTGTAGTCAACAGTTTGTTGAAAGTCTCATCCAATGCAATACAAAAAGAAAAAAGATGAAATGGTATACAAATTTCAAAAGAAACAATAAAACCGTCCTTAATTTGTAAAAGGTGTGATTTTAAACAAAGAAAATCCAAGAGCTTTTCAAGCTACTAGAACTAATAAGAAACTTCCATAAGTTTACTGGATTCAAATCAGCATACAAAAATTATTGTTGCTTCAACAAAACTATAGTAACCGGCTAGAAAATTAAATAAAAACAAAATGTACAAACTACACAGTAATTAAACTAGTACATGATGGTTAAGACCTCTAACAGGAAAATAAAATATATTTGAAGAACAAATGAGATCTGAATACAGACATACACTACCACATTCAAGAATTGTAAAGATGTCAATTTCTCTTCAAAATACTCTATAAACTTAATAAAATTCTAACCAAAATCCAAAAGAGACTTTATGAAACTTGACAAGAAAATCTTAAAATAGAAGCACAAAGAATCAAGAATAGCCAAGATAAATTTGAAGAAGAATAAGTTAGGGGAAGGGGGAAATTTTCCTGACCAAATATATCAAGAATTTATAGAGTCGTAGAAAACAAGACAGTGTGGTATTGGCATAGGAAGAGTCAAATAAACCAAAGGAACATAATAGAGGCCCAGAAACAGATATTCGCATATGTGGAAACTTGAAATATGACCAAGGTGGCACTACAAATCAATGAGGAGAGGCAGGACTATTCAACAAATGGTACTGAGACAATTGGTTAACCATATGGAAAAAAAAAATTGGATCCCATTCTCACACCATATACAAAAATAAATTCCAGATGGATTAAGGATACAAATGTTAAAATGAGCTTTTGATAAAAAATATGGAATATCTTCATAACACTTAGATGTGGAAAAATTTCTTAGACAAGACAAAAAATATTGCAAAGGATTGGTACATTTGATGACACTAAGACAAATTTTAAAAAACCTTTTATGTTCAATGAGGACAAAAACAGTGAAAAAATGCAGCTTATGAAAAGATATTCATAAATCATAAAAATGATAAATTAATTTTTTCTAAATAACTGGATAGAAGAATGAGTCAAATCTGTTAACAGGCAATTCAAAGAAAAAAGTAATCTAAGCAAATACTAAACAAGTGAAAAGATGCTCATTCTACTAATAATTAGAGAAATGAAGAAACACTAAGATATTACATCAGTAAATATTAAATTAAATTTCCAAGAGTTGTCATGGTTGCAGAGTATCAGTAACTCTCATATGCTGCTAGTAAGCATGCAAATTTAATAACTGAAGGAAGTGTTTGAGTTGTATATTAGTCAGTATTTGAATAGTTACATTAGTAGTATATGGCACTACCGTGACTTGAAATCAGATTTTACGACTCCAAAACTAGAGTACTTAAAAAATATATAGTATATACACATATATATTACACCTTAGCACCCTAGGATGGTTTCAAGAAATTAAGAACTAAATTTTCAGTGTAAATACCACAAACAATCCCTATCTTCTAGTACTTCATCTGGCATTTTGAAGGCTAAAACCATTTCATGTTTGTCTTTTTATTCTCCGCATCTGAATAAATGTTTGATGAGTAAATGAATATAGTAACACTTCTTAAGTGTTCTTGATATATAGAAAAAAATTGTCCACAGTCTACCATATGTTTCTAGAGTGAATGTAAGAGTACTTTTAAAAAACCTGAACTATTTTTATGGAAGACGACATATTAGAGAATCAGATACTACAGTTTTCAAATTAAATATATTTTGATTAAAATGATTTAAGCTGGAAGTACCGAAGTCATAAAACAACTTCCTCTCAGTTGGGAATAAACTTGGAAGGTGAGGCTCATACTTAAACTAAGGGCTGTGAAGAAATTTTAGAGTCTGAAAATAAATGAGCTGAACAGATTTCTCATTCTCTCAACTTCTTAAGACAAGCTCCAGCAAACTCAATGCCAGAATTCAGAGTTGGTTCTTTTTGTTCCTGTTTACTGTGTGGCGTCAACTTCAGAAGCTTTATTAAAACAGTTGTGTCAGAGGCCTTGATGAGTTAATGCCCAACTGGGTTTTAAAGTCTTAATTCTTCATTCAAACAGTAATTAAACTCCAAAGCTTAACTCAGTTAAGACTTTTTCTTCCATTGAACAGGTAGCATGCTTGTCATGGCAGGGGGTTCCTTAGCTCTCTAAGCCCCGATTAAAATATTTTTTACAAACACAGTACACAATCACCTGATAGTGTGTAGTATATTTTTTTTTATGTCATGGTAAAAATTTAAGCTGATAAGAGCAAAAATTTTTTCCACTAATTTAACTCTACCAATTAATTTTACTGAAGATTTATTTGAAAAAGTAATTCATTCTTCAGAAAATATGGAAAATACAGAAAAGTAAAAAGTGAAAAATAAATAAAATATCCATAGGCCCTCACTTCAAGGTAACTCCTGTTTAAAGATGGTGCGTTTTCTTTATTTTTATTTAGTCTTTTCTGCCTGCAGGTTTTGGTTTTGGTTTTCCATCATTATAACACAACACGGTTAGCATCAGATTTTGTTTTTTGTTTTGTTTTGTTTTTAAGAAAGTGATACAAGCTAAAAAAACTTTCAGGCCAGTAGGGCTGACCTATGTATATATTTATTTTTTTAACAAGATCAAATAAATTAAACTTGGGTTGCATTTTCTTTGGCATAATTCTTAATTAGTTTCTTTTGTTCATTCTGATGTAGAATTTAGAAGCCGAGTGTTGTAGCAGAAAGAACAGGGACTTCGGAATCTTCTCACCCATCTGGATTTGAATTCTAGTTTCACCTCCTAGTAGCTGTGTGTCTTAGGCATATTCAATTTAACAGATATGTACATGGTCAATTTTTTTCTTCGGTATGACAGGCATTAATATTCAATCTGAAGCAATGTATTTAACCTCTGGGAACCTCTGTTTCTCACTTTGTGAAATGAGAATAATGCACCCTTCCTGGCAGGGCCAATGAGAATACTAGAAAAAGTACATGAAAAGTACGTACCATCGAGTACAATTTCACTGAATTTTATTTTAGTTACTAGAAAAGATCCTCATAGATTTTAAACACACTAGATTAAAATTGCACAAATGAGCAGAAATAAAAGTAGTTAATCCAAAGGTGTAAATTCACTCTGAAGAAAGTGTCTTAAGTACAACAACAAAAGGGTTTCTGAAAGATTTCACATTAGCTGCTCTTTGCTCAGATATGTAGAAGACCAGAAAGCTCAGATAAAAGAAAAGGAAGGAGAAGGAGAAGAAAGAAGGGAGGGAGGAGAGGAAGGATAAAAGGGAAGAAAAATGGATTGGACTCTGACAGGAAGACGAAAGAGCTGAATCGATTAGAAAAAATGCCAAGTGTCTGTAAATAACCAAAGGATAAAAATTTTAAGAGAAATTCTGCTATGAACATCAAATAAGAAGGAAATATTAGAGTATTGTATGGCCAGTGGCAGTAAAGGATGAATTGGTTCCACAGGTGGGTATGGTGGTCACTGTGATTATATTCCAATTAGTACCAAAAGCAGACTACTAATTGCCCTCTCCTGACACAGAAATCTGAAATAAGTTTGTGTTACCTCATCCATTGGGTTAATTACCTTCTGAGAATAGTCTGACCTGTGACAGTGTATCATTCCAAGGAGTCCTAATGTTGGCCAAACTGTGATACCACCACTACTCTATCTGATTTTTACCCACAGAGCACCTCTGAAAGGAAAATGATTTGAGAACAGGTGAGGAAGGTTAGCAGTGGTAAGTATGCCTTCTCCCCACTGAAGTAACTACTGATTGTGATGAAATAAATAACCTCATTGTTGGGTTTGCCTTTCTAATCTTTTAAATAAACAACAGAAGAGGAATACACATTTTATAACAAAATCTACTTGTATGTGTTATATTAAATATGTTTTGTTACATATTTAAGTTACATTAACTTGGAATTTTATTTTCTTTGTTACTTTAAAAAAACATTTAAAAACGTATTTGTAAAATGTATATAGTGTGTAAAAGCTAATGAAGAAATGAAACCATGAACATGATTTTGGAGGCAGAGGGCTGCATGGATAGAATGATGTGATAATCAGTGGCCAGACAGCCAGCACACTTCAGCAACTTCTGATCCTTCCTCATTAAGGAAATGCCACTTTTACTACAAAAAAGTGGAAATTCTTTTGATAAGTTTTTCAATACAATTACTGAAACTCGTATGCGATACTCCTTCCCTAATTCTCTAGTTTATAAGTTTTTTTTTTTTTCTATTTAAGAGAATTCCTAGATTAGGATATTGCCTACCAAATCAAATGTAAGGACATTTTGATAGTGCATTTAAATATGTTTTATATGCCTTTTCTTTTCCTTGCCCTTCTCAGATATAACTTGGTCCATGTAAAGAATAAACCAAAATTATTAGTTTTTTCATTTCTTATCAGCTATAATCAGTACCACTTTTAACAAATTTTAAATTTAGTTTTTACATTTTTTCTGAAATGTGTAAAGCACCATCTTTACTGCGAGAATGTTAACCTGAGGTATTGCTTCCATGTATTATAAATTATTTCTTTTTATGAAATTTGAAAAGAGCTTAAAAACTGACAATAAAATGTAAAGAAATAAAATAAATATACTAAATCTTTAACTGTATTTAAGATAAAATTAGATTAGTAAGAAAGTAACATTAAAACGAAAAAGCAATTTCTACATGAAGCCAAAATAATTCATATATGTAAATACAAAAACTTAGGTAGATATAGAAACGAAAATGGAATAAATGTATGAGTTGAATATATTTAGAGAATACTAAATTTTAAAAGAAATATATATAAGAAGAGGCAGATATCATAACAGTAGTTCTTTGTGATGCCCTATTTCTAAGCATTTCTTTAAGAATGATATTTTAATTATCAAAGGAATGTTTAAAATGAATTACTACATACATGTATTATTTAAAACAATATATTTTGAATACCATGTATCAATCATTTTATACCTTTGAAGTTTATACTTTGACATCCTCAAAGCAATGAAGAAAAATCAAATTCAAGCCCCAGGGGTATAAACAGTCACAGGGAAAGGTCAGGTTGAAGTTTTTTCCATGTTTAATGATAGTGAGAGTTGATTTAATTCTTTATCGAATAAAATGGACCTTTTTTTTGATACAGTTTCTCTCTTTAGAAAATTGAATGAAAACGGCCAACTTACAACGACAAGAGAATTTCTTGCCGTAAGGAACAAATGTAATGCTTAATCAAATTTCTCATAGCTTGAGAAATGCCACAGAAATCCACAGATGCGATTGAATGCCAACTGGCTTGGGCACAAAATTTCCAGCTTTGTCGAAAACATCCACATGCAGTGAAAATATGACATTTCTTTAAATATCCTCCTCTCTCTTTTTTGGTGTACTGCAAACATTTTGATTATGGGTTTCCCCCCACGCTCTTCCCAATTTACTAATAACATCACAAATATTATAGTTCTAAATTCCTTGGCTTGTTATAACTGGCAGGATTTGTTTATTCTTCTTCCAAAAAATATTTTATGCCTAACACTTTTTTATATACTGATGCATATTGATAACAAAAGGGTCCCTAGTACTTTTTGTGTTTCAGACTAGAAAAGAAAAAAAGATACCACACATCATGCGCAGTCCAAAATAAACAAAACTGAAATGCTTTCAAGCATCTGGTGCACTGTAGCTTTCAAAGTGCTGGGACTTTAAAGGAGATTATTTTAAAAAGGGATTTAGCAATGAAGTAAATTAAAGAAAAAAAAATTTCTATTATGAGAAAAAAAAGCAGCTAACCATTTATGAGCATTTACTCCTGTTAGTCACTTATGCTCAGTAGTGTTGTTCTCCGTTCTTATTTAAAAACTTGTGAACAGGAAGTTTGTATTTTAAATAATTGCAGTAATGTTTTTCCTTTATTTATTAAAATGGTCCTCTAGATTAGAAAATGATGGTAGAGTTTATTCATCTAACACTATGTTTAGCTTTCAGTAGAAAAGTAATATAGTATTAGTCTTAACTAATATGTGTGACTCAGAGAAGTAACACAGGCATTGTTTTCCTTTTATTTTTTTTTAATTTCCAAAATATGTTACTGTTTTAATCATGAAACACTTATAAAATTGGTTCTTTCCTTCATGGACAGAAAGAGTTGCAACATCCAGTTTCAAGATTTAGAGATTTGTCACTTTTAGCAGAGATAATTTTGCAATAAAAACCGAAATAATCCAGATCTCATTGTAGATAGAAGAAATAAAAGATAAATAACTATGTGTCAAGAGACCCCTCAAATGTTTTTTATTGAAAAAACTAATCACTAAGTAACAGGACTATCTTGGTAATTATGGGTTCTTTCGATTTCAGTTGTTGATTACTCTGTTTTTTTTTTTTTTTTTTTTTTTTTAAGGGTTATGTAGCTATAATGTTGTGATAAGGCATTTAATTAAAAAGGAGAAAATTGAATAGCTTTTATCTCCTAAACATCTTATACATGAATTATCATCATTAATTAATCCCCAAATACGTCTCTACTGAATTTTAATGCTACGATAAATGTTTTCTTTGATGATAATTATATATATATACATATGTATATATGTACATATATATATATATTTTGCTTTGGTTGATAGTTTATTAGATACACTACATTTGTACCTTATTCTGCAGTTATTTAAATCATTCACATATGAACTTATTATATTTTTATATGTAGAAAAATTTTATCTTCCTAGTTTACAGACACCTTGATACTTTTTATGCAGATATTATCTTAGTATTCACTATAACATGTAGGTGCAGCCATGTATGTAGTAGGTGCTACATACATAGTAGGTGCTCAATAAATACTTGTTCTTTGACAGGATATAAAGCTAATATCATTTCACATAAAATAATCTCATGCAAACTTTCCTGTTCACTTCCCAGAAAAAAGATTTTATTGAATAACTTTGTCTCTGTCTGGCCTTATTTTAAGCATAAACTCTTCCTTTGGCAGCCTGCCATGTAGATTTTTCTCCAGCTTCAATGTTTATTTGCTAATTAATTTACTCACACTTAATGTTTCATTTATTCCTGCCATCATACATTCATTTTCTATCCCCCCTCACAGACCAATATGCAGGCAATCTAATGACCAATATCTTTTACTTTCCTCTGCTTCATTAGCTCTGGGAAAAATTAAAACAAGTATCCTTCTCATGTGATAAAGGCAAAAGTTACATAACTGTACTTCTTTCAACTTAATATCTCATTTCTCTCAGAAGTGACTGTGTCATTTCAAGCATAGAAAAGCAATGAATGCCTTGCATCACAACATCTTTTTTTATATAACACCCTTCATTCTAAAAGCCTCTAGAATTCTTATTCAAAATGCACACACAGCAAAATTGAAATTTCATGGTCATGGAAAAGAAGCCCTGAATACCCCATCAGTTTTCTTCTGCAGTACTCTATCTGCACCAATGAAACACTGAGCAATTATGGAGGCCAGAAGTTGGGACAACTACCTATTCTTGCTTTGATCATGAGGAGAGTAGTAGTAGGATTCTCATTTTTAAAGAAGTGTGAAGTTTTTCTCATCGATTTCCACTTTGTTTTTCGCCTCTAGGGAAACTTTTTCTATGGATATTTCTGGTCACCTCCTCTCTACTAGCATCAGGCTCAGGGGACTGGTGTATGCCACTTACGATTACAAAAGATATAGTAGTGCAAAGTCTTGTAATCTCAGACTCAAGCATCCTTACTTTCAAAACACCTATACAATGAAAAACAGACCTTTAATAGCTACACAGCTGACAGCATGCTGATCTGGTAAAGGCCAGCAAGACAGAGTAAGGTATTCATACGTTCCCATGTCCACTTTTCTCCCCAGTCCCTGACTCACTGGTGCCTTGGGTTATGTCATTAGCTATTTTGGGCATCATGTTAGTCAAATAAAACTGCTAAGCAAGGTATTTGCTGACCACCTACCTCACCGAAGTATTGTGAGGCTGAGCTATGAAGCTATCATAAAGCAATCTAAAGGCATAAAGTGCTAAATAAGCATTAAGTGAGGAAAAGGAGCATGCTGTACATTGAATCACTGGCTTTGTTTCCTTCTTTCAGTCTTTCATGATCATTTCCTGGAAAAATGCTATTCCAGGGTGACCAGCTCTGAGACTGCTCCCTGAAGGTAACTTAGGGAATTGGATGTAAAGGCCGTAAAGCCATGGGCCATATTACTTTCTTATGAAGAAAAATGGATTTTTTTTTTAACAAAAATTTTCCAGAGCAGTTTTAAACTCAGAAAAAAACTGATCAGGAAGGACACAGAATTCCACATCCCCCCCGCCCACCACACACACATACAGAGTTTCTCCTCTTATTTACACTTTGTATTAGTGTAGTATGTTTGTGACAAATGATGAACCAATATTGATAAAAACTAAATTTCATAGTTTATATTAGGGTTCACTTTTTATGTTATACATTCTGTAGGTCTGAAAATTTATTTTTTCAATGAGCAAAAGTAGGGGCATGGGAAGTGCAATTGAAAACACACACACAATGTATATATAAGAAGAAACTATCAAAAGAGACCACAATCAGTTCCTAAAATGGAGGACACTTTACATCATTCACCTATACTGTACATAATTGGATATGTTACAGAAGAAGAGAAGAGACTGGAATAGGAATGCATATCATCTTGATTATACAAAAAAGAAACGAAAACACTGACAGAAATTTATAATGAAAGAATATTCTGGGGAGCCCAGAGTGATGCAAGATATACTTCTAACAAATGTGATAGGAGAAGTCCTTAAAATTCTTTCCTGCAATGGGTGGATAAAATCCTAAAATTAAACTGATGGGGGGAATTGGAAAGGTATAACGGTCAAAGAAAAAGAAATCTAATACAAAGAATATAGTAGGGGAATTTTGAAAGTAATCAGTATCTTTCAAAATTAAGAGTTTGAAAATGTTTTGAACTGTGACTTCATGAAGCCAAAGGAAATCTTTGAAAAGAGAAATGTTCAACCAGCATGCCAACTTTCTCATGTGGTTACCATTTTTCTTGTACAGAATCAGCCTAAATCTGTCCAGGGAAATCCCTTCACATATTTCCCTCCATGAAGTATCAACTTGTGATTTATTGTAATTACCAATGAAATATGGAGCATTATGAATGAAAAGGTGTTTTTGTAAGAGTTCTCATTCCTTAAACCCAAGTAAGGAGCTTGCTTGCTATTAAATAAAAAAACTATTTTAAAGTCTATAATAATGAGATCGTAAACTACAGAACAAATATACAAAATATCAGACTTCATTGAAACTTAACAAGATATCGAACATAAGAATAATATCTATGTATTAGTAAGAAAACTTTTCCAATTATATTAATAAGAATCTTAATTTTAGATCTTAAAATTTGAAAAAGTGTGTTTTAGAGTTGATGAAAAAGAGCTTATAGAGTAATCTAGAAGAGGAAGTATTTGATTCTTTCAGACTTCATATAGAAATGTATTAAATTGTAGGTAACCTATAAGAGAGCCCAAAATATTTTCACATTTAATCCTCTGTTAGAGAAATTTTTTTACCATTCTGTTTTGTTCCATTAAATAGAAATTATTTGCCAAAAACACTACTGAGTTTGTTCAGTTCTAACCTTTTAATTTTAAAATACTCCTTCTATCAGAAAAATTTTATAGTTTTAATCAGTATTAGTTTGCTAATTTTAAGGGGTTATTATGAGGGACAAAAGAACCCAATACCTGGCATCTCATAAGCATTGAATAAATAGCAGCTATTGCTATTATTATTTTGCATACACGAATCAGTTTGATCTAAGTTTACCTTCTTTTTCTACCATTTTCTTAAGCAAATTGATTATTTCTTATGCCTTCATTTCTTCATGATAAATGGGGATAATCACACTGGCCTTTCAGGTTCTCATTAGGGTTTGGTGAACTAATTAAAACGTAATATATCACCTTCCCTACATTATACCAGCCATGTTCTGCTGCTTAACTCAAAATGTGATACTAGTATATGACATGCATTGAACACTAATGTGTTCAAGCCCTCTATGCCCATTAACTTATTTAATCCTCACAATAATCCTAGGAGGTATTTAAAATTATCTTCATTTTCTAAACAAAGAATGGAGGCATAAAATAACTAAGTAATATTCATATAGCTTTGGCGGAGCCAACCATCGAGGCCAGATAGCATGGCCCCACAGCTTGTGTGCTGCTCAAAGTCCTTCTTTACCATTAGTTTACCTTTAGGAATAATACAAGGCAGGCTTACAGAAAGAACATGGCCTACTGCTAGTTTAAAACATTGGAGAAATAACAATAATCCAAGGTGTGACTGACTACCATGGATGTGATTTTCAGCGAAAGACAAAAGGCAGGACATACGATCTGCAGTTAAACTGGAGGATTGCTCATAGCTACCATATTTGGCATACAGCTAAAGTTGAGTCATTGAGAACTTTGTGCCACATAATCTGGAGAGTAACATGGAAGGTATTTACCAATCTGTATGAACACGTAAACTCAGTGTAATAACGAGCAATCTGTCTCTTAAACTGACAAAAAGAGAAATAGTTCTAAGCAAATTTGAACATTTATGAAGACAACCATGTTTAAGGATGAAAGGAATGTAATACTTGTACTTGGAAATATTTAGTAGACAAGTCAAATAAAGTTCAAGGAAAAGCAAGCAGACTGACTAAGATGGTATAGGGAAATGGAAAGATTTAACGAATACAAGGCTCAGAAAATGACAAGAGAGCTGGTAAGAATAGAGGCAGTATGAAAACTACTTGAAAAATCACTTTAGCTCATGAACTCTAATCTCCCATTGTTCTTGGAAGTAGTTACGCAGAGTTTTAAGATTTAAGTTTTCTTTGTTTAAGTAAATCGTAAACTCTGGTAATGGCTGTAGTGCACTAGAAAACACCAAATTCAGGATCAGTGGAGAGATGTCTAAGGCCTGGCCTGCCTCCCCATCTGAGTATCCATAGACAAACCATCTCCTCAATGTCAAGATTTCCTCATCTGTGAAATAAAGGTAAGAATATCTACTTAAAATAAGAATGTATGTGGAAGACCTTTATGAACTGTGTACTGCTACATAAATATAAGGTATTCAGAGGTAGGAAATAAAAAACCAACAACAGGAAATCAGAAGAAAAAAACTTAAGATCTGAAGACCTGAGATCAAGACTTTGCCACTTAATAGCTTCACGACTTTAAAATAATTTATCGATGCCACTTAACCTCTCTAACTTTAGTTTTCTCATTTATAGAACAAGTTAATGGTACTTAACCATTTCAGTAGACTTCTGTACACAACCCATCAACCCTACAAGGTAGGTAGCTCATAGCTACCATATTTTATAAACAAGGAAATTGTGATAAAATCTTTTTCCTGTCACTGTTATAACAATTCTCGTAAAGTCTATAACAATTCTGGACATGAAATAAAAATAAATACTTGTTGGTTAATGAATTTCAGTACATAATTATCTTACTGGAGGAGACCATTTGTCAAATAGAGTATCTCTTATCTGTCCATGAAGTGCATGTTATAAGATGCCATCATGGGGTGGTTTATCCAGATGATCTCTCAACGTTCCCTTTAGTTAAATGGTTCTGGGAAGTCAAGTAGAAACAGAACAAAGAACATAACCAGCAGAAATGAAATTACTGCTTTTCTGGAGACAGTGCTATTTGTCTGAAAATTGTAAAATGTAGATGGGAAGGAGGAAATAACAGGTCTGTGATTCATGATACTAAAAGCTAAGAAAAGGTAGGTTTTGTTTGTGACTGTAAAACAAACAGAAAAGTATATAAACCCAGTGTTTAAATGTTAATTTGCTATAACACATCATATGTTTATAGCAAGAACTTGATGGAAGCATCAGATTAAAAAAAAAAAATTCTTTCCCATTGCTCCTTGCTTATAAAGAAGATATCCAACTGTCTCCAGCAATGCATATTTACATTTCCGCAGAGAATCCCCTGACCTTCTTTGCTGTAGCAACCATGAAACATCGCTTCTATGGTGGATAATATGAACTATTTCAGAACAAAAGAAAACCTGTGGTTTCTGAGATAAAGAAAAGGCTGCCCTATCTTGCATTTCTCGTACTTGCTGCTATGTTCTTGGTTTATTTATTAGCCAGTGAACCCTGAGTGCTTTGTAACTGGCCTTCAGACTCTTCAGTTCTCCACATTTTAAAGCAGAAATTTTAAAATAAAAAATTGTTATCTCGTACCTTATATGTCACAGATTTTAGAAGAATTTTGGCAAACAATGAAATTAATAAGGAATTGAATGGTGGACCTTACACAATCAGAGACTGAAAGTAACCACATAGGATAGTCTGAACACAAAAATTCCTAACTAAAAGGGAGTCGTGGCAGGCAGTCACATCCTAGGCCTATAGATTTCTTGACAAAAGTCAATCTTTACCTTAAGTGAGCAAGTCTAGTCTATTGTCTTTTTGCATCTAAGATAATATGCCTTTGAAATGTCAGAATGAGCTCCTTTCATACCCCTAAGACACAATCACTGGCACCAGAGCACAAGACCACAGAACCCCCTCATTGTTATCTGGTTCCCTGCATACCATTTCTATGTGCTGTAAATGTTCATTATTAACTATCCCGTACCCACCAATGTAAAAGAAGCATATATCTCTCCATTTTACTTTTTGTCTAATCCTAGAGATTATCCTGCTTTGCTTTCTCTTGCCCCCTTAATCTACCACTAAAGAATTTCAAGTAACCTTCTTTACATCTTCTCCTTTGACTCATGTATAAAATAAGCTGCAAAACTGCCATTCTCTGGAGCATTTTCGCAATCTGCTGAGATTTTGATTCTAAGCAGTTGTCATCATTTTGATTCAAATCAACTCATAAAAATTTTTTTAGAAAAAGGAATTGATTATTCATCTGAAATAGTATTCAGACACAAGACATGTTTCTCCCCAATCTTTCATTCTCTAAACAGACTTTTATCCATTTCAAGCTTATCTTATATTGCAGCATAAATCAGCGAGGAAAAAAGAGGTCACAAAATTTCATTTCATTCCATTTTGCAAACTGCAATAACTCGGCTGTTCTGTAAAATGGATGGTCAGGGAAAGAGCTGAGACTACTGACTAAAATGAGGTCTGAGTTTCTTCTTAGAATTAGAATTCCTTGTGCTCTTCCAAGTCCTAGATGACATAGATAATGGAAAATTAATTTTAATGCTAATGATATGCTTAAATTGGCAAAGATCAGTAGTCATTACGGACTGGTTTTTGTTCATTTCTTAAGTTTGCCATTCTAAACCTTTGAGCAGGTTTTAAAACACTTAATACATCACTTCCCAGACTCTAGTGTTTACCTTCCTCCAAAACCCATCTTTCATTATTTCACTTTCCTTCCACATAGAGAAGTTAATAAGTAAAAGAGGTTTGGAGCAAGACTGTGACTGGATTAAATCCCGAGGTTTTTGCTAAATGGTGCACAAGTTTTTAACCTGTCTGGAAAATGGGGATAATATCTCATAAGACTGTCATTTTATGAGTGAGTGAAGATTAAATGAGATAGACCATATAAAGTACTCCGAAGAGTATCTGGATCAATCTAAGGCTTCTAATAAACATCAGTTATTATTATTCTATCTCATAAAGTACATGAATATTTAATTTTTTTTCTAGTCAATGTTAAAAGTACTACTTTTGAATTTTCTCATTTCTGGGCTATAATAAAAGCTGGCCTGTTATAATTATGTGAAATTGATAAACTCCACCCAAAAGAAATAGATTATATATGCAAACTGAAAAATTTTTAATGAAATGCAAATCTGAATAACCTTAGTAAACTGTTGGGTGTTTTTATTTTTTTATTCCAAATTCTTTTGTAACTCTACAAAGCATGCCTTCAAAACTCTTATAGATACATGAGTATGGAATTGATTTTGGCAATGGTAATAGGGAGGACAGTTTAGAGTAAAATAAAAACTTAAAATTGAAAAGGGCTTTAGTTATGTAAATGTATAACGGACTCTGAACTCAACTGCCTGGGTAAGAACCCTGACTCAACTTTGAGGCCTTAGGCAAGTTATTCGACCTCTTTGTCCCTTAGCTTTCTCATTTGAAAAAATGAAGATATTATTAGTACCGACCTCATAATGCTACTATAAAGATTAAATCAGTTAATACATTTGAGAGTACAACAAAGAATGGTATCTCCAGTGAGTTCACATTAAATTTTATCTATTATTATTATTTTACTAATGAGAAGATCAAGGTCAAGAGAGGAAGTGAATTTCCCAATGTCATATTTTAGTACTGGTAAGGGAAAGGGTTTAGTACTTCTGATTCTCAGTCTACTATACTTTCCAATCTAACACCAATTTACACTTCATCCTGGCCTTGCCTCTAGATATGCTTCACTTCTCCCACCATAGGGAAGAGCTTTGCCTTGTTCATTTACAGGTTAGCCAGTGAAGATGTGAGTTCTAGGCATTGAGCTTCATTACTGGTGTTGTAGAAAGACTGACTTTTGACAGCGAAAAGGTTAAGTTCTACACTAGATGAAGCTTGAAATTTCTGCTCAGTTACTATCTATATCCTGTTCCTTGCTTAATCATCAAGTAAAAAACAAAACAAAACACAACAAAAAACTACTGTAGCAAAGAGATGAAGACTAAGAGAAATTGCCAAGGAGAAATAAAAACTGTAGCTACTCCTCAAAGAATTCATGAGATACTTGAGCAGATTATTTAAGACTTTTTCCCTAAACCTGCTAAGCATGGGCACACAATAAGAGCATTTTTGGTGTAGACGAGCTAGAGAAGGGACCTGTTTGCATAGTTTCCCCTGAGGAATCTTCCTTGCAGGAAGTAAGCAGCAAAGAGAAAGAGAAGCAAGTTTGTGTGAGGAATATGTTAAACATCATTTTCTGTTTATCTCTTTGCACATCCTAACTTCACCACCCACCGTAGCCCCTACCTACTTAATCTCATGTGTCACAGTTCCAGGTGCACTCATTGGCATGCAAAAAACACACATGAAGGCGTATATATTTGTATATGAAGATGGATAAATCAAATCTAAAATTGGATAATGACATGAGCAAGTCACCAATGTATGCTTATAAATAACTTTTCAATTAGACTTTGAGAATAAGGAACAAAATAGACTTTCTACAAACTAGTGTGGCTTTCTTATTTGAAGTAAGTTTTTTAGTTTTGTTTTAAGGAAATTTTCTGAATCTCTTTTGAATATTAGAAGTTGAGTGTCTGCTAAAAGGAAGTTGCTTGAATTTGGATGTTTGTGCTTAGATTTATTCAGGCTTAGCTTCTCCAACTTTTTCACCGAAGTAGACCTAACCACAGCCAAAAGCAAGTACCAAGATTTAAAAGCAAAACACAAAGAGAATTTTTTTTTGTTTCCCAAATATATAGAGGTTAATAACATAATTTCTTGAAGCCAAATGGTCTGCCCTTGAATTCCTGTGCCATCACTTACTAGCTGGGTGACATCGAATAAGTAGCCTATTCTTCTTCTGTCTCAATTACTTTAACTGTTACATGGGGATAGTAATAGTACCCCTTTATGGGGCTGTTGTGAGGGTAGAATGAGTTAATTCAAGTAAAGTACTCACAAGAGGGCCTGGCATACAGTGTACACTCAATAAATGTTAGCTTTGAATATTTTGAAGATAATAATTTGCATTCTATGCTACAATATATCCTGGTTCCTTTAAAATAAAAAAAAGTTCATCCTTACCCCTAGCAAAATCATCAAGTAATTTATTGATTTACATAAGAATATATTGAGGGCATATTGAAGACATACTGTGATAGGCATTGTAAGAGATACAAAGATAAATAAAACACACAGTTAGCTCTTAGGAAACTTAAGGTCTTCTAGAGGAAATGCATGAAGTAGAGAATAGTCTCAATAATAAAAATAAATATTTATCAAGCAAGTGCTATGTACCAAGTTTTATGTAAATTAGCTAGACTCCGAACAATTCTGCAAGGCAGACATTACTTTCACCATGTTATAGCTGTGGAAACAGGTCAGGGAGGTCAGATAACATTTCCAAGTCACATAATTTGCAAGTAATGAAGCAAGGATTTGAACTCACATCTGAGTTCACAGTTCATGCCTTTTCTCCTATACTTTCATAATTCCAGTTTGTTAAATTTGTCATCTGGATTTGAAACTTGGAAGCTCCAGATAATGACTTGCAACCAAGGAGGAGCAGAAATGTGAAAAATTGTGTAGGGATGTTTAGAAAATGAGAGGAAAAAATGATCTCAAAAAGAAAAACTCCAAATCATTGGCTTCATTTTAGAGAATCAGCGTAGGCAAGGAAAATGGAGAGAGGTGGGTTTCATCTCATCTGCCAGCTCTGTTTGGTGATTGCTGCTGGGAACACTAGGTAGGAAAGTTTTATTGATCACCTGGACTTAGTGGGAGGAGAATCTTGTCCCATCAGCAATGTCTTCTGTGGGCACAGGAGTGGGGCGTGGCAGTGTGGTATCTGCAAGCCCCAGCCTGGTGTAAACAGTGAGCTAGAAAAGCAATTAAAGCAGAAACAGATGAGGATAATTAGAAGGGATAGCTCTGAAGGGTACAAGGAGGCAGTGAAACTAAAACAGAGGATTTAGCTATTTCTGTTCATCCCTTGATGTCTGGAAAAACATTCTTTTTGGTCCAGACTACGTTACCACGCCCTGAATAAGACAGAAACTGTTCTCAGCACTGTCCCCCTGGTTTGTATTCGATGGCTTCTCTTGGATTCTGCTACCTAATTTCCTCAAACAGGGCAAAGGCATATTGGATATTTCCATTTGGATGTTCTGCAGATTCCTAACTCTACTTCATCAAAATTAAACTCATCTTCCTGCAAAAAGTCTGTTTTTTTCCTCAGTATTCACCATTAGAGTTTAACAGTACCAAATTCATCTAGTTATCTAAAATAGAAACTAGTCCTACTTTTTAATGGTAAAATGCTTTCCTCAAGCTTTCTATTTATGTATATATACTACTCCTTTTCTTCTCTATCCACATTGTCAAATGAGTTAATTCTTTGAATGAAGATATATCACTGGCATTGTGGGGGGCTGCTGTTGGCTCACAGAGTCCACAGGAAAGCCCTGTTTGAAGTGTTGTTGGCATGTTAAGCCAAAGTTGTGGGGTTGCCAGGGTTAGTTTTTCATAACCTTAAAACAATCTGGGAGGAAATACTGGAAAGTCCATCTTTTATGAGAGAATAGAGGGTCAGAAAGATTGAGACATCCAAAATCCATGGAAAGGCACTAAAAAAATAAATTAGAATGGAAGGACACTAAAAGTATTAATATTTCCCACTTTTTTATTCTGTTTGGAGAAGTTGGTCATAAGGAAATTGGCATAGAGCTTTTCAATACTGGCTGGAAAAGGGTAAAGACAGAAAAAGCAAGTTCGGTAGTTCACTTTCTTCTTCCATTCTCCTATCCTACTCCTTTGACCTCTTAGATGTGTATCTTCATTAGACATGGCAGAGAGATGAAAATTGCATCATTTGATTTTTCACCAAAGCTCTTATAAATGTGAACTTTTATTGATGGGGCCCCAAAGCCTCAGTGTCATATTTACATTATGAAATCACTGACATCATATCATATAATTTAGTGTTCCTGGCTTACTCTATTCAGAGGAGACCAAAACCTTGGGTGCCTCAGGTCATGCTTGTGGTGCATTGGCAGGGCTGTCTGCAAGAGACTTCTTGGGTGTCCAATCAGGCATAGACTAAAAGAGCTACAAATTTCTAAATTGCATTTACATGAAGTTAACTGGAGTTTTTAAAAGGTAAATCATATTCACAGGTCAGACTAAGGAAAACCTGTGATGTAAATCAATAAACGAGTTGCTCTTTTGAATTACATTGCTTTACTGAATTTTTTTTTTAACTTGCCATGCAATCTTGGGCAAGTTATGTAAGCTGCTCTAAGCTTTAGTTTTCTTATTTGTACAGTAGGGTTAAAAATACTGCCTAATTCACTGGACGATTTTGAGCATTAAACAATCCTGGCACATAGTGAGTGTTCAAATAATGTTAGTTGTCTAAAAACAATAATTCTACCAATGGACTATTAATTTTGAGACCAGGGAATGAAACTTTGTAAATTTCCTCTACTGCTCCTGCAGGCAGGGATAGGGAAAGAATATTTGCAAAACACCCTTAATAGACAAGGTTTGAATTTTATCTTTTTTTCTTACTCACCCTTTTTTCTATTCCTTTTAAAGCATAAATCAAAGTACTGTAGCAACACAATCTAAAAAGTCAGAGTACCGTAGGAATAATGATGGAAAATAGTAGCTACCTACATTATCCCCTCTGCACCCTAATCCTGCCCCTTAAAGATAATCCTTTAACTCTTCAGCTATTTCTTCTGGTATTTCTAAATACCATGCTTATGGTGATATCCTTTTATATTTCAATATTGGAATGTATCCATGGACTTCCAAATGTGGGAGATAAGAATGCTGTTCTTTTATTTCTCTCTCTCTCTCACACAAACACACACACACACACACACCGCGCTTTTACCTTTACAGCACATAATGGACTGTACTTCACAATTTCTTCCTCCTCTTCTGGGAGAATTACAATGTAATCAATGTCTATGTTTTTCCATTTTGTTCACCACCATGCCATTTATTGGGCTGTGATTACATTTCCTTTATTGGAGTATGTCAATTTTCCTTAGAGTTAACACATATCACATTTGGTTTTCCTTTAGTTTTTTTGTTTTCTAGGTACCTATTATTAATGTATACTCAAATTTGCTGTCCATAAAAGTGCTATGAATACAATCACAAACATATTAGATAATTTTTCAGTTCAACTCACTCCCCTCACTTTGAGTCACATCTCTGTCACTCTGCTACTCTGCTCCAGTTGAAATTGGTTACTCTTTGGGTTCCATTATCTTGGAAATTTCTCTCTTGTATCAGAGCTCCTGTCCTGGCTTCTTTCCCTATTTTAGTGGCATATATATTCAAGTAGCTGCCTAAGAAAGATGAAGACAAGGTGTGTTACGTTTTTGCATGGCAGAGGTAGCTGGTTGCTACCAATACTACTATTCCTCTTCTCTCAGAGTGTTTGCTGAGCCCATGGCTAGCTACCCAGAATAAAGACTACATTTACTAGCCTCTTGAGCAGTTATGTGGGGTTACTGTGACTACATTTTGTGGAATGGACTAGGAACAAAAGTACCAAGTGGTAACTTCTGTGGACTTTCATGAGAGAGAGCTTTAGTGCACCCTTTTCATCTCTAGAATGTGGATGCCACCTTTGACAATGAGGACATGAGCAAAATCTGAGGATGATGGAGCAAAGTGTTTGTAACAGGCCTGGGTCCCCGAGGGCATCATGGAATAGGTCCTTCATGCCAGTCCTGAACTGCATAATTCTGTACTTTTACATAAGAGGGAAGAAACTTCTATTCTAAGGAATACCTTGGTCCTCACTATTATACCTTTCATGTATAAATTTTTTTACCTTCACACTTGAGTGATAATTTGGTTAAGTTTAGAATTCTAGATCAGAAACAATTTATTCCTCAGAATTTTTAAGTCTTTTCTAGTTGCCTTCTAGCTTCTAGTATTGTCAAGAAATCTGTTGCAGTTTTTATCTGTGATACTTTAGATATGACCTTCTTATTTTTAGTGTCTCTCTCTGAAAGCTTTTCTGGTCATTCTCATATTCTATAATGGCCTGCTTTGATATGGATTTTTTTTTTATTTATTGAGGAGAAAATTTGAGAGGCCACTTCAAAATAGAATTTCATATATCTTAGTACTAGAAGACATTTTAAAGTTTATTTCCTAGATAATATCTTCTTTCTTTTGTATCTATTTTGATATCTCCAAAGACTAAAAACTTCTACTCTTTCTCCAAGCCTGAAGGGAGCAGATCACCTGGTTATATGAAGTTAGAGAGGATACTAGGAATCTAGTTTTACTTATAGGAATTTCAACTGATCCTCTCCATCTTATTTTCCAAATCTACCATCCACCCTCTTCTTGTGAAGTACCTGGGTGCTCCAATTTCTGAGACTTCTAAAGTTATGCAGTATGACTTGATTGGTTTCTGCTGACATTCTACCTGCAGACCCTTAGGTTTCCGCTTTCTCTTCTCTTAAGTATTTACCTCTCATATATGTATTTTCTTTTTTTAAAGTTTATTGGGGTAACATTGGTTACTATGATAATATAATTTTCAGGTGTACATTATAATTTGACATCTGTATATTCTATTGTGTGATGTGTGTTTTCTATTTTAAAAAAGTTATTAACATTTCTTGATCCATTGATTGATAATTAATTAACATTACCTTACCCCTGCCCTCTTAAAGCTTATGTTCTAGGAGAGGAGACAGATAACAAACAAAAACGTAAAATATTTCTAATGGCAATACATGCCATGACCCAAATGCATCTGCTTCCTTAGATGTATTATTTACATATGGAGGTAGTTACAACTCTTGTAGCATATATTGGATTGTTAAATTATATCCACTTTTAATTTTCAAGTCTTCACTCTCTCTAATACAGACTATAAGCTTCTTAAGGAAAAACAAGTCACTCTTGCATTCACAATTGTGGACGCATAGTAGTTTCTAAATAAATGCTTGTGGATAAAACTAAGTTCTGATACTGATTTTGCCATTGAGTATTTGTAGAGCATGCATGTTTAACTTTGCCAAGTCAGACTTCTATAAATTAACTTTTCTAATGATAAATTAATATGGTACATATTACTATAACTCAAATGTAGTAATAAAACTTATGTTCATTTCCAAAATTCTGTAAGAAATAATTGCCATATGAGGACAAAGAACCATGAGAGTCTGAAATATTATGTAAGGAGGTGAGGTAGGTCATTATTACATAATGCAGTTCTTCCTATGATGGCTTGGCTGCAATGTGGAAGACCTTGGATATGAGCCGCAGAGAGCAGACTGTGTCATCAGCACACATCAACTCTGAAAAATGAATACTCACCACTTATAATCGTAGATACAGCTGAGCCCACAGGAAATATCTAACCTGCAATCAATCTCCTCTTCACTGTGGTCTGGCAGAGTAAGTGATACCTGTCTTCATGAATTTTTGCATGGGAAATTCATTTTTACCTCAAATCACAATCACAAACCTTAACTGACCAGTTGGAAACAGGCTGATGGTCTATCATGCTTTTATTTGCTTTTATAACAGCAACAGACCATTCGTGACCATTGCTATTTGTTTATATGACAGCATTTTTCATGTAAGAAGTGATTTTCTTTCAGAGTACTTTTGGAATCTGTATTTTGTTAATCATCCAATAATCTTTTGAAGACGATAGTAAAAATGACTAGACTCCGCTGAGAAATGAAGATCAGAAATCCCAGGGTGTTAAATAATGGGCTTACCAATATGATGAGAAAGTGAGTAAATGAATGATTAACAACCCCATGCTGAACATCAGTAACAACATCACATTCTTTGTGAGATTATAGTACCATTTCTTTGCTATAATATAAATATCTGGTTTGGCTTGTCAGTCTAGCTTAGCCATTCCAAAAATCTTTATCAAGGGCCTACAATGTGTCAGGCACTATGGAAAACCAGAACATGGTTTATGCTATATTTTAAATTACTCTTGAAATAACCAGACAACCCCTACAGTTATATAGAGTATATAATAACAGAATAAATTAATATCTCCATGTTTAATAAAAAATATTGTGTTTATAATGAATAAAACTTGCTCACAGTTGGTAACAAAAAGAAGAGGAAAACAGCATGAGAAGGAATGAGTAAAAAACTATATTTTAATACCATTAAACAAATAAAAATAGTAAATGCAAAATGACTTGTTTTAGTATTAATGCAATGCTCATTTGAACTTTGTTGACTTCAGAAATTAAGGTCAAATGTTCAGAATAATGTTTACTTAAAAAAGAAACAAGAATGCCAAAATAAATACCAGATGGTTTAAAGATTTAAATGCATATAAGAAATGATAATATTAACAGAAGTAAATGGTTTTATAATTTTGAGTTATAATTCTAATTTAACTATAATTTTAGTTTAATTTTTGAGTAATAATTTCGAGGGAAGCCAACAATTGTAGGAGAGGATAAACAGATAAATGGATAAGTATTATAAACCTCTATAATCAAAAGAAAACCTATGCAGACTAATGGCAAATAGCACATAAATTTCATGTTGGCATATGCCAATCATTAATATACCTAAGATATAATAAACATTTACAAATTAATAGTAGACATATGTACACCTCAAGAGAAATGTGAGCAAAGACCCTACACAGGCAATTCACCAAAGAAGAAATACATATGTTCGGTAAATGCATCAAGTGATATTCTCCCTCATTCGTAATGAAAGAAATGCAAACTTAAAGGACATTGGTCATATATTAGATTTACAAAGATTAAAAGAATTGAAAATATCTAGTGTTGATGAAGTTGTGAGAAAATGGACATGCTCACTGGTGGAACCAAATTCATAGTCTGTTTTTCAGACAGAAATCTGACAACGGATGCCAAATATTAAAGGCATTCCCTTTACTCCATCCATTATTAGGAATTCGGTTTTAAAGCAAAGAAGTGCACTAAGAGATAGATACATTAATATTCAAAGCAGCACTATTTATGTTTTTAAAAGAGAAAAGTCAAGCAAAGGGGCCTTCTTTAACAATTATAGTTGATCTACAAAGTATTAAGTAGCCATTAAAATGATTTTCCATATCTAAATCAGTTTCTTTCAAGATGCAATCTCTTTTTTACACAAAATTCTCTGTATTCTCAAACAATACAACAATGAAAATACCCTCAACATTCTAATACTCAAAAACTCCAGAGATAATTTCTTAATAGAAAAATGTCTTTTCAAAAGATTTAGTGTACATATAAATATATCATTAATATAAATGACAACATATTGAACACTTTGTCCTGTAATTTTTTTTCACTTAAAATATGTTGTAGACATGTTTCTTTGGCTGAATAGTTGATACATGGTCACTGGCACAGCAAAATGTTACATGAAGTAAATGAGAAAAAGAAAAAAATACAAAATGGCATTATAGCAGCGATTCTTGAATGGAGAGGTAGGAAGGGTGGGAAATGGGATATATCCTTCGCTATTCTCTTCACTCCCTCAAAAATTTGATTTGTCTTTGTAGGACTCATGTTTGAGTAAGGCAGGGTACCATGTGTACTTTGAGAAAGATCCCCAGTGGTTTTGAATCACCAACTGCACCCCTCTTTTCCTTCCAGACTTTTCCCAGGTTGAGAATCATGGTTGTATTTTTTTCCTTTTAGTAAAATGATATATAAGAATATGAGCATATAATAAAATGTCTAGAAGAATGTGTACTACAATTACCTTTGAAGGAAGACATTTAAGTGATCTTTATTTTCTTTTTATGTGTTTGGATTTTTTTGTTGGATTTTTTATTAATAAAAAACCATTATTTTCATTTTAAAGGGTGAAATAAACAAGAAACTTGAAGTCCTTGAAAAAAAAATTACTCCTGGGGAAATCAGGTGACAGCAGCCCAATATGCAACCACAATCAAAACAAGCTAAAAAGTTCATAACAATGAATATCTTTTGTACTAAGCCATAATTACATGTTTTAATCTAAGAAGTTAGATAAAGCCAAATGCGTGGCATAAATGATCTAGAGGAGCAAAAAGTGTTTAAGACTCAACAGCTGAAAAATGATGGTTAAATGTAAAAAAGTCCAAGTTTCTAAAATTATGATGTATACTGATAATTCCATAAAAACTTTTAAACAAGAATTTAGAAGAAAAACATGCATTTTATGTGATGGGCAGAAAACCTCCAGGTAATGGAAACCGATGAAATTCATTACGTCCTGAAGAGAAAGGAAACTATACATAATGAATTCTTGCATAAAAAAAAATTAAGACTAGATTTTTAAAAGAAAATGGAGAATTTGAGAGTGTAATTTATACACATTAGTTTGGCACAAGGAAGTTCAACTGCATATTTCCCCCATAAAACATCTCTTATTACTTCTGCCAGAGGCAGAGACCTGACTTGGATAAATCTGGGTCTGACAAAAAGGCTTTTTTCATTGTAAATTCCAAATTAATAAAAAACTAATCATAGCTTACCATTTATGATTCATATTCAAAATTGATAATTTAAGGATTTCAGTGGAAATATTAATGAAATAGATTGTTGTTTGCTAAAAAGATTAAAAAATAACACAAAGGTAATGCTACTCTTTGTTTTTTCTGCACTTGTCTGTTCAAGTTTGACTTGTGTTTGAGCAGAATTCAACTATGCTTATGCCTGGTGCTTCTGGTTTCTGACATAGATAAATTTACCACCCTCTGCAAATAAAAACAGAGAAATTATTAGGGAAGATATGAACAATTTCTACAGATAAAAAATTGAAAGTTGTGGGGTTAAAAATGAGATATGGCAAAGGAGGAGGTAGGAACAGTATAAAAAGTATTTAAGAGCAAAAGATTCTGGCCAGGACTGTGGCTCATGGAAGTCTTTTTATTTCTGTTTTCTATTCAGAGAAATATTCTTCTAGCTTATCATTCTCTTTTCAATCTGATGTCACATATCATCCAAAGAAAGACATTTCTTCATTTCTTCATTTAAATGGAAATGTCTTTTGCAAACTGATCTTAATCTCTACTTTTGATTATTATTCTTCACTCCATTCTCATCCAAGAATCAGTAGAAATCTTCTTTCTGAAAAGCTGTATCTATCTTTACAATTATCTAAGTATTTGGATTGTTAAGGTTCATAATTCTTTGTTCCAATAGTTCCCAGAATTGTGACAAGCCATTCTTTTGTTAACATGCTTCTTTCCTTGTTCCCTTTCCGCATGACCACACAAATGCCTTTTCTTTTTAGAAGTTCACCCGATCTAGGCTCTGATCCCCCACAATCTCCACCCCGTTGAAGTCATAAGTTTCTGAATATGACTTCGTAGTCTAGACACACTGTTGATGTGTTTATTGTCACGTACAGGATCTTATAAAATCAGAGACGTGCATGTAGATGCAGGCCTGCTAGAGAATTTTGCAAGGTAGATGGTGACGCACACGTCCGTGTTTTGTTCACTGGGCAGAATTGACCCTACAGGCTATTAGATTGGTTACTATTTTCCAAATATTTCTAGTGGAAGAATTAACAGTGAGAAAGCCAGACCTAATTGCTCTTATATCATCAGTTACTAACAACAGACAAAAATTTGTTCTCTTAGTTCCCTTACTTGTCTTGAGTTAAGAAACCACTTCTTTTGTTATAAAGGAGCTTGGTTTTCAAACTTTTGTTTTATCATACAGTTCTCTGTTTCTCTGAAACTTAGCTTTTAACAGATTTAAGAAAATTGTTGCATAGTATTACATATAGTCTAAATGACACAGGAAAGTAGTACCAAACACCTTCAACCACTACTCTTTCTCTCTTTAGTCATTTTTTGTTTATTCATTTGTCATTCATTCAATCAGCATGCATTGAGCACGTATTTTGTGTCAAGCATATTTTTAAAACAGTGAAATAAAGACGAATAAAACATTTCTCTGGAGTTTTGAGGGTTGACAGAGGCCCCCTCATTTTATAAACTACCATACTGGGAGAAAAATGCTAGTGGGAACATAGACCTCCGTGATTATAGGTGGAATGGTCGTAGGAAGATGCACATGGGGGTGATGTTCATGAGATTTTAAAATACTGAGCAGGAATTTGCAAGGTGCACAAGAAGGGAAGAAATGTGTTAGGTGCACATACCAGGCAAATGCATCAGCCTGTCCGAAAACTTGGAGATGTGAAATAGATTGGCGTCTTTGGGAAACTGTGAGGAAACAGTTAAGCCAGAACCATTGGGAATGAGTAAGGGAAAGTAGGGAGACAAAATGAACAAGTGAGGAAGGAGACAAATCATGAAATCCTTTTATGTTCATTAAGGAAAGGAACTGATTTTTTAAAATAGATGATGAAAAGTCACAGAAAGATGTTAAGCAGAGAAGTGCCCTGACTAGCTTTGTGCTGTAGGTACTAGAGACAACAATGTAGACTACAGATTCAAGAGGAAATAAAGGTAAGAAAGCCTGCATGCAGGAAGATCTGGTCAGAAGCTACTGCAACAGAAACAGCAAGAAACAATGAGAGTCTGAAGGAAGACAGAAACAGTGGTCATGGAGTGAATTCTAGAGATATCTGTAGACTCAATCAGACTTAATGACTGATTAGATAAATGAGTAACAAAGCAGAAGATTCTGAAGTTACTGACTTGAATACTAAGCTCTAATGGAGCAGAATTGGAAAGAGGAGAGAATTTAAATTTGGATATATTAAGTTTAAGGTGTTTGTGATATATCTAGTAGAGCCTAAAAATATAAACCTGAAGTTCAAGAGAAGGGTGTGAACAAAAGGTAAAAGTCAAGACTCATAAATGCATGGTATCTGACATTATAGTATTGGATGAGAATGCTGTGGGAGAATGTATAGAGGAGAATAGGCAAGTGCAAGAACAGCATCTTGGGGGGTGGAAACAGAGTGTAGAAGGACCTAATGTAGAAATAAGAAGCCAAAGAAGGGGAGAGAAATAGAGCAAATGGAGGTAGAAGAATGAAATAATTGCCACATAAAGTAAGAAAGGCAAGCACTTCAAATAGAATTAAATAAATATTTTGAGGTCTATTAAAAATCTGTTGCAATAATAACTGATAAGTGCTCATCAGATTTTGCAGCTACAAAGTCTTTGGAGACCAGCCCAAGAACAATTTTCTGGGACTGAAGGAGGGAGAGCTGAAATGTAATGGATTCAATAGAGAAAGGAAGAGAGGGAGTGACAACATCAAGGTGGATTACTCTTTTAAAAAGTTTGAGTATATATAGAGGTAGACAAAGACAAGTTTTCATCCTCTCTTCCTGTCTTTTTTGTTCTCCTCTTCCCCCTCCTTTCTTTTTCTTTTTCTCTCTCTTTCTAAGAAACAAACAAAAAATAGGCTAAAATAAAAAAAGAGAGATGCTATCCCAAAGAGATGCTCTGATTTTTGAGAGGCTACTACAAACATCTGCTTTTGGGGGGAATACTTTCATATTGTTTTTCTTCTCTATAGTTATGTTTCCAGGAGCACAATATGATGTGTAATAGACCAACCTCTATGTTAATAGTCCTTTGTCCTACAACAAGATTCTACTGCACTTACACAGAAGAGTATGTGGAATGAAGCCACCAGCTAGAAATTCTAAGAATACTGAAATTGAAAAACAGTAAAATTAAGTCCTTTGAGCTCAGCGTTTAAGGGTGTATACCTACCATAGTATTTGAGTTATTTTCTCTTTATAAAGTCCATTTGATAGAGCAAACAATAATACTTTTAAAAACTACTCAATAAACATTTATTTTGTACAAAGTTGAAAATATGATGGGTAATTTTATGACAACTGTGTACTAACATACTTGAGTCTCTCTCCTCAGCTCTCTTACATATGTAAAAATAAATGAAACATATATTCTGCTTTAAATCCATATGATTCTGATATTTGGAAAAATTAAAATCTCTTTCAGATATTATCTCAGTGATCCTCACAGCTTTAAAAAATTTTTTTTTTTCTGAACTCCATATCATTACCTAAGGCGGAAAGTAAGATATGTGCCATTATGACAAATTCTGCCTTGTATCCTGGGAAGTATAGCTTTTCAGACAGGTTTGGCTCATTGCATGGTTTCGTGAGTCCTACTAAAATAAACTACTCAGTTAACTGCTTTTCCACACATTGCTTCCTTTTTACAGATGAGAAAACTTAAATATATATCTTCACAGAATTTTAGGACAGAGAGGAATCTTGAAAATTAGGACCACTTGTCACTAATGACTAAAAGCAGAATGACTGGAACTTGTAGCAGGAAGGGTCTCTTGAACTCAGACAGATTAGATTCCATCACTTATCTCTTGTCCCTCTTTGTCCTTCTCTATTTTTCCAATAGTGTTTCCTCTATATCCTGGGCAGTAAGGTAGAATATGGCCCAGGTATATATGCTACATCATTAAATATGCCCAACAATGTTACATACTACATCTTTCTCTCTCCACCACAGTTCCAAAGGCCTGGAGGAGAGACATTGATTGATGCTCACTCATAATCCAATTAGCTATGGTCCAGAAACGAGGATTACATTGTCTAAATATAGCCTCCAGAAATATATCCCTGTAGTTTGGGGTATGGTCGGGGGAGGGGGGGGCGGTGGTGGCGGGGATAGTTGATGGAATCATTGTAGGCTAAGCAGATATTCTTAAATCTGTCTATCAGGAAAATCTACTTACAGGTTGCCCATATCCCATGCACCAGGCACATGATTTCATAAGTAAGGAAACATTCTCTAAAATATTAAATTATTTGGTCAAACTATAAAGTGAGAATTCCCAATCAGTGCTCTTTTGGTGTGCGATTTAACTTTCTTAACAATAGACTGATAAGCATTAAGTAAGCTATACTAAAATACCTGCTTGCGTTTGAGAGTTATTTGAGAAAAGGTACTTAACTACTATATAGTCATATGTTGCATAATGATGTTTTGGTCAGTGATGGACCACATACACAGCAGTGGTGTTCCATGTAGCCAAGGTGTGCAGTAGGCTCCACCATCTCAGTAGGGTTGTGTAACTGCACTCTGTGATGTTCACGTAAGGACAAAATCTCCTGACAATGCATGTCTCACAACTATCTTCCTCATTATGTGGCTCATGACTGTATAATGGTTAAACTTGAATGAAGAAAAAGATATGAACTCAAAACCTTTTCAGTAATCTAGATAGGAGTTAACCGTTTGGATTAAAGTAGCAGTTCTGACTATGGAGAGACGTAGAAAAGAGAACTGGCAGGTAAGAAAAAATGGGATTAGGCAAGAACGATGAATGAGAAAGTTACGAGACTATTGTTTCCATTGAGAATAAGAAAATTGAAGAGAAATAGCAGAATATACTGTTGTTACAAAGGTGATGAAATAAATCAAAGCTGGTTTTCATATTAGCACACGGCAGCTCTCAGTGCTGTTCAGGGGTTTGCTTCCTGCCAGCAGCTACTCATGTCTCTAGCCACTTTACCACGCTGCTTGTCAAGAAAAGAACAGGCAGCCGCATGGGGTCTTCTGTATTTTATTTTATTCATTACAGCTTCTTTTATTTGTTGTTTTAATGTATTTAATTTACTAAATTATTACAGATGTTTTATATTACAATGCTAATAAGAAAAATATGAAAAGATGCCCAACTTCTTTTAAGTCTGGTAGAAGTGGAAACATTTTTCTTTCTGCCTGTTCAAGTTTCAGTTGATTCTTTTTGAAAATGCTGACTTAAAATGGATGGTCCATACTAATTTTAAGTAGAGGGGAAGGGGAACAAATTTTAAGTGACATCTTGAAGAAATCATTATATATATTCTACTGTGAGAAAGTTCGAGACATTGAGAATTTGGAAGCCTCATGAAGATTATCACAAAGTACATAACTATTCTTTTCTAGTATTTTTATTACTATTTGAGAACATTAAATATATAGGAAATGCTTACAGCAAATCAGCATTATTTGGTGTTAGTATTTGTTGGAGAAAATCTTAGACCCAGCTTTTGTGGATGGCTTTTGTGGGAAGCACACTTCATGTTGAACGAAGGGAAATAGTCTCCCCAAGAACTGTGTTTATGTATGATTCATGTGCGTGGATTAGACACTTAGGAAAAAACTCAACAAAGAAAAGAAACATTCCCTTCAGGCTTCATGATTTATATGAATTAAATTTGTCACTGCTAAGATAGATACAGAAGGCTCACTTAAGATTGTACTGTCTAAACCCTGCACAGCATTAAAGCTTATGATATAGCCACAGGTAACTATGTTAGATTTTCTTTGAACTCATTTTCTAATTGGAGCCCTGTCACTGCAGAAAGCAGTTGAAATTTAATTAAGGGGCAGGAAACTCCCAAGTCTAATTTTGTCCCTGAGCTGCTCTGTGGGTTGTCTCTCCGGACTTCAACAGCTGTTGAGTGAAGGTTTTAGTGCAGATGCTGAAGCCTACCCTGGTGAGGCACTTCACAGTTGTGATATAGCATACGGGCTTCCTTCTAAGTAGACTACCCCTCTGTCTATATAGACACATTATGTTACACTGTTAGACTTTTGCTTGCTTTGATGTCATTTTTAAGGGCACCTTCAAATAAGGTCCAAATTGAATCATATAAAAGTAAGTACTTCAACAAAGAACTCAATTTTTCTTTCTTGTATTCTAGTTGTAAATTTCTTAGTTGTTTTTGGTACTGAATACCATAAAAATAATCAGCTCATCTGAACCTAGTGAAGAAAACTGAAATGCAATTAAGTGAGAAAATACATGTAAAAAAAATCTGTGCAGAGAGTCAGGAAAATGTAAGATATTATCAAAATACTGTTTCAACAAAAACAAACTTCCCAAAGACACTTTTATAAATTTCTGTAAGATTCATGCCAAGAGAATAGCAGAACTCTACTTCCTCCATGAGCTCCTCGGAGTAGGCCCAGTGTGCTGCTATCCGAGGAGCCTTTCTTCCCACTACAGTGGATTTCTTCAACCATTCTCCCATGCATAAGGAGGATCCTTAACTACCTGGTTGGCTTAGATTATATAGAACATACCTGATTTTTTAGCCATCCAGTATACTAATCTGCAAAGCAATGCACTGTGTAAATACCATACCTACTGTGCAATGCCTCCAGGTAACAATAAAATGTTGTGTTTATCTTTTCATAATGTGAAAAAATATTACTGATGAGTAATTTTTACTTTATTATATGATCTAATATGTGTATGACTACCTCCACGTTGAACTGGACTGAAGTTTTGGAATTGGCTAAAATCCTGAAGATTCAAATCAAGATGATAGAATCATTCAGTGGGCAAAACTTGGGTCTCAGGCTGAACAACGTCAGGACTACTAGTCAGGTATAAAGCAAAGATCCACAGTGCTGCTCATGTTTGCTTGCCTTCATGTGTATGTGCTTATGGCTATCAAATGGAGCAGAGGATAAGTATGGTATATTATCGTGAACATACAATAAGAAGTCAGACTACGGAAAGGCATTTTGAGTTCCAGTGTTGAACTTCTTTAACTGCTTCGTTCTTTGGTGAAATATAAGGGTGGCGGGGAGCTCAAATAGAAATCATTTTGACCAGATTGCCTGTGGAGGCTAGAAATTCACAATGTGCTGACATGGGTGATTTGCACTACCCATGGATGTTCAACTTTTTTTCAGTGGAAAGCATATTTGCATATGGAGGCGGTATAATTAGTAAACATCCCCAAATCACCCATTCTGACCTTTTCAACACTACAGACACTTTAAAAACTGGAAAATGAATAATGAATAAACATTGGGATAATTCAGTGGATCTTTCACTCTTCTTCCAAATATGTTGCTTTGAGTAAATACAGCTTAAGAATCTCCCCAACATATTGTCGCCATGTTTCTGTAAGCTGTAAATGCAAAGGATGAATTAAAGACAAAGTTCAAACCACAATCATGTATTTCCTTTGTTTTACATATTTGTGTCAGACGCTAAACATGGCTTTAACATATTTTCTTTGTGGTTTAATTTCCTTTGTAATTATTTCTTTTATTTAATGGGAGTGTAAAAATGTCCCAAGGACTAAAAATCACTTGCAGCTCATTTTTAACATAGGCATTAAGAGGTACTCTGTTAGTTTGCTTTTGGCTCAAAATTAAACTTTCAGGATCATTTCAGGTTAAAAATGCAACAGTGAGACATTTACATTTTCTTAACAAAACATAGGGGACTACATTAACGTGGCCTTCTTTCATACCCCCTTGGGCCCAAGTCTTATAACAAACAAGGAATGAGAAAATGTGGGCTCTACCGTGACCCTCAGTGTGTCTCTGGTCTGTGCCTCCCTAGAGATACCTGTGAGGCGCCTGCATGAAGCACCACCCCGCAGCTCATGATGACTCCCCGGAGATGTAGAGGGATTCTTGGATATATAAGAAGGAAAGGCAAACTAAGTCATCAGGGTTATCATCCCAGGACCACCATGAACTTCATAGCAGTGCAAAGAGTGATATGTATTTATATCCTAAGTGTTAAAGCTGCAAAGAGGGTTCTCATTTTAAATTTACTATCCAGTCTATTAATGTATGTTTGCTTCTGGCACTTCATTTAGTTTATACCCTGATAGTGAACAAGTTAGTTTTAATGGGACATGTATTAATCATTTCTCAATATAGGTGTTGAAATGTTTGCTTCTGAAACAAGACAGGAGATTTTATTTTAAACATTCACTTACGTGTTCATTTAGTGAGTAGCAGAAATACATTTTCTTATACTTTGGTCTTATGAATATAATGTATTCATCAAATCTTAAAATGTGTCCCTAGTAGAATTTTCTTTGATTTTATCCAGGACTTAATATATTTAACACCTGGATAAATTCAGACTTCTTTTGAACTAAATGAAATTACCGAAAATCTAAGAGTTACCAGACAGCTGTTAATAGTTTTAACTTCTTGCAGTTGCCCAGAGGGAGGAAAATGTGGTCCATTTCAGGTCTTTATATAATATACAGTGAATTATAGTGGAAACAATAGTTTAATAAAGGGGAATGTGTTTATTTTAATTGGACTAGCATTTCAGTTAGCTAAAAATTAAGACATCAGTTTCTTTGCATTTAAAATAAGAATCCCCTAAAAAACAGACCCATCAAAAAAATTAGTAATGCTTTCTTTCCTATTCCTATTCTCCTTATGGATAGGGAATATATTTTTATATGACATAGAAAAGTATTTTTCTAATATTTATTTAATCCCAAAGTACAATTTTTCTAAAATGTACTGAAAGTCAATACTATGGTAAATTAATGGCAAAAATAAACATATACAGACAATTTTAAATAGTCACTGTCTTTTTACAAAGGATATTTAAGAAAAGGAAGACAAAATTATTAAATAAATATTATTTTGGAAATACATAAAATTATTTAACAGAATCAACAAATATCTAACTTTTAATTTTAATATTAATAAAACTTTCATAAATGCTCATTTTCTTCACCTGAGAAAGGTATAATCATTGTACCACTTACTTGTGAAGATGTGTTTTACTATACAAACAAATAATTGTATACACACATGATCATGCAAATTAGTTCACAATGTTTAAGACTAACCATGCTAATTTTAATAAAAATATTTCCCTAATAAATTCTTATTAGCTTTTTTTCCCCTGAAACATGTGTTTCCACTACTTCCAAAGATCTGGTGCTCGTTCATGCAAATAAAAAAGTGTATGTTTTCCATACATGCATAAGTTGTTCCACAAACATCTGGTAACGAAACTTTGAAAGCTGCTAGGTTTCGAGCCAGCCCAGGTGTTCACTACAACATCTCTAGAACTCAGCAATTGCCTGCAGTAATTTGTTGCAACTCGTATGGGCATTTTTACCGTATGATGAAGCAAAGGGCAATGACATCATGTACTCATGTTACGAAGGTGCTGTGAATTCAGTGTGAAAATTCCATCAATGAGTGATTGTTACTGAAACTGACTACATTGGTGGCCATCACATTTTGCCAACTGAAACATCTGGGCACAAGTTAGTAGTGGCACACCTTGTAAATAACTTAATTGAAATTAATTACCAGAAGTTTGCAGCACCCTAGGTAGTTTATAAGTACATTTTTTTTTTATTCTGCAATGTTTGGGGCTTAAGAAGCTTATATTCTCAGATTGTTTTAGCAGCTTGTGAGGAAAGTGAAAAGTGTAGAAAATATACAATGATACAGTAGAACATAAAGAAATAAAAAATATCATTATTTATATATAAGGAAGAAAACATTGCTATCTCCTATACCTATGTTCACAGATAAATTATTTTCCTCATAGAAATAATTTTAAAGTTAATGTATAAAACAGTTTAGAAAAAGAGGAAAGTTGAATAATTAGATATAGATCTCTATTTCTCCAGAGAGAAATACCTAGTATTTTGTTGTAAATAGTAAATGCTTATCATACTGATAAAAACATTTGAAATTATTGTATACTGTAAAACCACATATTTGAAGAGGCCAAGGAAAACCTAGGAGACTGACTAGGGAATAATGTGTCCTATTTTTGCTGTACAGATTCTAAAACATGTAGAATAACTTTCTAAATTATTCATACCTTCATGCCTCATAAGTCCAGGGAGATGGTAACCAAAAAATTACCACAAGGATGCTGTAGTCAACAAAAATGAATTTGTGTTCAATGTCAGTTCTTTGCTTCTTTCTTTTCCTAACTCCCCATACATTTGAATTTTTGCTTCTTAAGAAAAGTTTTACAAATATAAAGATGTTTAAAGCCATTAAGTGTTGATACTTAAAAATTCACCTGAAAACCCATTTAATAAATTAAAGTTTGTATTTGCCTTGAAAGTACACAATTTATTTTGAATACTATAATATAAACTTCCATAATGCCCTGGGTATTTCAGAAACTTTTATATAATCTCTATTTTAAAAAATAACTATTATTTGTTCTATATATGAATATGAAGATCCATATAACTAATACTTTTTAGAGTTTAATGCTGGGAAGAATTTTTTCTAACTAGTATGATTCTTTTTTACTTTTTTACTTTTTTGGCTTGGCCACCAAGAAGATTGAAGCTAATTTTTTTGTTAAATCAGTACTTATCCTGAGCCCAGGCTTTCTGGTGCAGTCAAGTTGCTGTTTTTGCTCTTTCCTGCCACCACCCTTTTTTTCCTTGGATTTTGTGGTTTTATATTTGCTTCAATAGTCAGTTATATCTGTGTTTTCTGTGTAAATTAAAGTAGATGGGGCTTAAATAATAAATACTCTAGTTTAGAATACCTAGGACTATCATTCGGTATATTTCCATATAAAATATTTACATTTCAAAAACTCTATTCTTCCTCGGGCTGGGGGATATTTCATATCTAAATTTTTCCTCTTGATAGCTCACTATAGCAAAAATAGCACTTTATAACAATATTTTGCTTTGTTTTTGATAACAGAGACCCTTATGTTCACAAATGAGCTTTTGATGTAATAATAAAACCTGTTACAAAAAAGGGATTTGAATCCTTTTACTGAACAGGAAAAAGACATGTATCTCTATACTCATTCATAAAAGTAATCTTGGTGCTTTGCCATAATGGACATATTGTTCAAGCAAAGTGGGCTAAATGAGCTATCCAAATGTAAGAAAGGGTTCTATTTAATCTTTGCTTTTGTTAGAAACAAGTGTGGAGAGTATGGGCAAAGAAGCAGCTTTAACTTATGGTTTTAATCTTAAATATTTGAATCCCTGTACATTTCCTTGAGGTTAATATTTTAATAGTATCAGATTAAATTAAATAGAGAATATGTGGAAGAAATGGAAGGCAATTAACAGAGCTATATGAAATCAGGATAATTGCTTTTTAATCAGATTTCCACTCAGCTGTTTTTCACTACAAATAAGTGTATTTTACAATAAAATACATAAATATTTGGAGTTGTAGATAGGGTTACATGATTTTAGGTTATATCCTTATCATTTAAGGAATAAAACAAGTCTTACTTTTTAAGGATCTTGATATTAATAACAGCTACATTTATTAAATCTGTAAAAGAGCCTGAAGTAGAAAAATGAGTCAGGGATTTTGCTAACGAGTTGCAGAGTTGACTATTGGAGAAAGTTTAGTTGGTAGCATTGAACAGTGCTAGAAATAACGAACAGGATATAATATACATACTAAAGGAAGGGGCTAGCTCAAAGGTATCTCTCAACTATAAATAAATGGTTTTAGTTCTTTGATTAAGCATTTTTTTTTTTGCCATATTCCTTTTTTTATTGTCCCATACATTCTAGTGAGAGTGATTTCAACCCAAAACAGTTGCAATGGCCTTGAGAAGGTCATGTAAAGTTTGGGGAGTAAATAGGTTCAGTAGTATAGCAACTGATTATGAAGATCTATTCTTTCATTCAAATAATTTAGTGGCACCTATGCTTCAGGCCCTCCACCAGGCTTTAGGGATGTGGAGGCCAATACTGCTTTATCCTATAATGTATGCTCATAATAACTATCCTGATTTATTGAAAACACGTTAGATTAGATTAGTTACGTTTTATTTAAAAAGAGCAGTACAGAGACAACAAAACTGATCTGATATTAGATGTCAAGATAATTGTTAAATTTAGAGGAGATTGGGGGATGGGTAGAAAAAAGAAGAGAACACAAAACAGGTGGTTGAGATTTGGGTAGTTTGTTTCTTGATCTGTGTGTTGGTTACATGAATGTATTTATTTTGCGAATATTCAATGAGCTGTACACTTACGACTTGTGCACTTTCCTGAATTTATACTGTAGTAATTGTATACATAAAATTAAAGTGAAGAAAAGACAGGGAACTGTTTGATACATATTTAAAAGCTATGTTTTCCTTTCCTTTTACATCCAAGCTTCCTCAGTTTTTTGTTACTACTCTATTCGCTACAACAGTCTAGTAAACTTCATACAACAGTTCGTGATCTCTCTGCAAGATTGCTAGTGACAGAATAACCATTCCTTATGGTTGTTATCTTCAGTCTTCACTTCCTGTCGTAGATGTTTTCTTTGACTCTTTGACATTCTTTTCTTTTAAAATTTTCTCTAAATTAGGATAATCTAAAAAACATTTTTTTCTTCTAATTTGGTTTTTGTGACACAACACTCTCCTGGTTCTAATTCTAATTATTAAATAATTCCCTCTCAACTCACTTCACAAGATTTTCTGGTCTTTTGAATTTTATTTAAAATACATATGAGATGTCACTTTTCTTCAATTAAAATCTCTTGAATATTATGACAGGTTAATGGTACCCTTCCTAAAAACACAGGCAATAAAATAAAAAATAGATAAAATGAACTACATAAAAATTAAAAACTGTGTACTGAAAGGCATGGCCAATGGAATGAAAAGGTAACTCACAAAATGGTAGAAATTTGCAAATCATATATCTCATAAGAAATTGAATTTTAGAATGTATATAGAACAACGGAAAACAAACAACCTAATTAAAAAATGGGCAAAAGACTTGAATAGATTTTTCTCTAAAGAAGGTATACAAATAAGCACATGAAACAATGTTCAACATTGCTAATCATTAGGGAAATACAAACCAAAACCACATGAGATACCACCTCACACCCATTAGGATAGTTGTTATCAAAAACAGGAAATAACAAGTGTTAATGAAGATGTTGGAGAAATTGGAAACCTGGTGCAATTGTGAAAATGTAAAATGGTAGTCACTATGGAAAACAGTATGATACTTCTTTTAAAAATTAAAAATAGAATTATCATATGATCAAGAAATTTTACTTTTGGGTATATATCCATAAGAATGGAAAGCAGTATCTTGAAGAGATATTTGTACACCATGTTCATAGCAGTATTAGTCATAATATCCAAATAGTGGAAGCAAATCAAGTGCCCACTGACAGATGAATGGAGAAACAAAATGTGGCATATACATACAACAGAGTGTTATTCAGCCTTAAAAAAAGGAAGGAAATTCTGACACATGCTAAAACAGAGATAAACCTTAAGGATATCATGCTAAGTGAAATAAGCCAGTCACAAAGAAAGATACTTTGATTTCACTTATATGAATTACCTATAGTGGTCAAATTCATATAGACAGAAAGTAGAATGGTGGTTACTAGGTGCTGGGAGCAGGGTGGAAATTTATTTTTCAATAGGTACAGAATTTCATTTTTGCAAGATGGAAAGAGTTGAGATGGATTATAGTGATCATTGCATAACAATGTGAATGTATTAATGCCACTGAATTGTACACCTAAAATGGTTAAGATGGTAAATTTTATGTGTATTTTACCACAATTAATTATTTTATATATCTATATATCTATATATCTATATATCTATATATCTATATATCTATATATCTATATATCTATATGTATATGTATATGTATATGTATATGTATATGTATATGTATATCTATATCTATATCTATATCTATATCTATATCTATATCTATATCTATATCTATATCTATATCTATATCATCTATATCTATATACACACCAAAATAAAGATATATTATAGAGATATCTATGAAAAGAAAGACCAGAGATTTTAAATTTTATTATGCTTTCTGATCCTTGGATAGTAACTATAATCTCATTTCCTAGAAGCTCCCTCTTCCCGCTTTAGCAGAATATCAGCCAATATTGTGACCTTTCCATGGCCAGAAGGCCTTAGCTGACTCTTTCATTCCTTCCTTGTTTCCTAACAAGTAGGTGCACTCAAAGGCCTTCTTAAACTGACAGCATTTTTCCCCTTAGGTGGTTTATATTCCAGTAGGGGTATATAAACAAGAGAAGAGGCAACCACAGCACAATGTGATGGTGTCTATTTCTGGAAAGTTCACCTGAAATTATGATGGTGCTGAATTCAAGAGGGCTTCCTATAGTACCTTAGCACATCTAGGTGACTAAGATAGTGGTGTTAATAACAGCAGAAAGCTTGGAAATTTTAATGTGATAAGACATACACTAAGAAATATCGTGCAATAGCCTGTTAAAATGAAAGGCTTATTTTTATTCTAAATAATTATATAGGCATAAAGGCAGAGTGGAGAGGACATGATTGACATGTAGAAGACTCCTTTGTGGTTTACATAGAAAAAAATAATTCAGACTATAGGGTCCACAAGTATGGATGGACAAGAGTTGTCTGATTAGTAGGTGTTTCAAGGGTCAAGAGTGAAAAAATTATAGAACTCAAACAAGTACGAAAAGTTTACTACTAGATTTTTTTTAGTGGCCAAGAAATAAATCCATGCCATTTATGATGTCATTTATTTAATTTGAGTAGAAAGTTAACAGATGAACTCAAGGCAACTCCAAAACTTCCACCAGTATGATTGATTGAAAAATTTTGTCACAAAAGCAGATGCTTCAACTGGAAGAGTTTCCTTCACAGCTTGGTATCTGGGTTTTGTAACTGTCAACCAAGTTGGGGAAAAATATTACAATGTGTTTGAGCAAATGGGATTCTATTACAGACTTTTCCCGCTAAGACATAAAAGATGTTTAAAAATATTAAAAGAAGTAATATTTTTATTTTTTCATCACCAAGAGTCTTATTGGTTCTTTTAAATGTTTTCTATTTTTTTGTTAGAAAAAAAATGCATAGAATATGGTTGCATCAGTGAAAGGTTGCAATTCTTTTTTATTAATCAGAAATTCACCATTTGGTAAAATTAGGATATTCTTAAATGTTTAACATCAATAAAGTTAACAAACCTATTTTCCTCAGTGGTGGGAGAACACCTTGCAGTTCCTCCCATTTAATTTAATTATTTAACCTTGAGCGCACAATAAACCCCTCTTAGATTTTCACATTTAAAGATTTTAAAACATTTTAATAAACAAAAATTTGTTGTTTGAGTAGACTTTGGGGGGATATCAAGACTAACGAGGCCTCTAAATTCATCTGAATTAAGTTGGGAGAACAAAGAGGAGTATTTAACTTCATACAAATTTTAACTAGGATTTTCTATTTAGGTTTTTTTTGGTAAACATATCAATTTCTTTCCCAAACCCGCTTCTCCTGGGTCTTATATTTTAATGAATGAAGTTGTCATTCTCCCACTTCAGCTCACAACCTCAAACTATGTTTTGATGTTTTTCTCTCTTTACTGCAACTACACTTAGTTTTCACTCATACCAATGCTACTTTTACAGTCCCTCTTGGTTGCCTTTTTTTCTTTTCAATCTCAAAGCCTACAACGCAGGATTATTGGAGTAGCCTTTTAACTCTACTCCCTACCTTCAGATTCTTACTTATCCATTACCACCAGACAATGCTGCCAGATCAATTTTCATAGTATACAATGATAACATTGCTCTTTCCCTCCTACAACTTCCCATTGTCAGTTTAGTTTTTGCAGCATGTCTGGTATTCAATACCCTCTAGGAGTTATTCACAATATATAGCTCTCTAGCGTTATTTCCCACTACTACTTTTTACATACTCCAAGCTCCTAGCTCCTTTAACTTTCCACATCTATGATGTTTTATCGAGGATGTACTTTATCATTCTCAATTTATTTGTAAGAATGTTGCCTCAGCTGCAAGAGTCAGCTCAGATTCTGAATGCTTCCCAAAAGTTTCATCTCTCCATCCTCTGATTTCTCATAGTACTGTACTTTATATGTATCTCCCACTTTGTAGAATTTTGATCATGCATTTAATTTTTCATTTCTACTCTAATCCTTTGATAGATTTAAAGCTCCTTTTGAATAAGATTTATAGGTGCTTTATCTTGATATATTCCATACTTCAATCGTTCAATAAATATTCACTGAATTATTTAAACTGGTTGTAAGATTGAAAACCTTGAGAACTTAGGTGTGTGATATGTAAAGGCAATTTACCCACCTTGGCATAATATTGTGCATTTGCAAGTATAAGGAGAAGAACTGAATTCAATTACCCCAAAATTATTGTCATAAATTTTACACTGTAACACAGAATTTACTACAAATGCATTACCTTATATTTCATGTGGTGATTAATTTCTCACTATTAAGAATTCCATGTAGGGGGCACAGATACAATCAATCTAACAAAACAACTTTTATAACCTACTGTCTTGCCTCTTGTCTGGTTCTGACGATTTGACCTTGGCTTTTCCATAGGAGACATCCAATGTATGAAGCAGTAGAGCCAATTACTGCACACTGCCCTCTGGTGAGCCACAAAGGGTTTCTAGAGGGGAAAATTCAGGGTTGAGAGTGTAACTCACTATCCATGCCCAGAACGCAAGCTGGTGCCAAAGAATGATGTCACATTTTGTGATGTGATCACTTCTCTCAATTGTGCTCTTTTAAGTCTACCAATTCTTTCCATGCAGGTCATCAAACGGCCATCAGCTGGTAAAACTTTCCTCTTCATTTAGCCAAAAATGGATCTGGAATAGTTGTAATGAGTCTAACTAACCCACGCTTAAAAAAATATATATTACTATTACTTCTACCATGACATTTCCCTACATCTTCAAATATCTTCAAAGTATTGCATGAAAACAATGGCAAAAAATATTCTCCTCAGTCAGTAAGGAAAACAGACACTTAGTAATTAACATGCTAAATTCTCCTATATCTACATTAACAAGTACTATTTCATATATAAAAATACAGAGCTTTCTCATTCTTAAAGAGAAAGCCAAAAACCAAATAACCAACCTAATAATATTAGAAGTACTGTTTGGGTTGGAAGGACCACAAGTATATCTAGCTTTTGACCATATTAAAACTGCCATATTTCTGGGTGATATTATTCATTTATTCATTACCACCTGACCAAACACCATCCATTACTAAATAACTAAAAGTTTCAGAATAGACATGGAACTCCTCAAAACTCATATTCTAGGAGAGATACAAATAAATCAATTTCCAGTGAGGTGTTTCCTTGGCTTGTAATCAATTTTACTGTTTGTACACAAGGACATTTGTTATTTTCTTATCCTATTCCTAACTTTGGGAAACTACATTTTGTAAGAGTGATACCAGTCATGAATGATCTTCAAATAAGAGGAAATTTCCTTTCTGAAGAAAAAAGACTTGTAGAAACATGGAATAAGTGCCCTCTTGTTGTTTAATGGAATGCTAATGTAAAAAAAAAAAAAGTCAACTTTTATCAAAATTTTGACTCTCTTAAAACTCTAAGCATCTAATCTTGCTTTAGAAGGTTCTAGCCTTCTCAAACAGAAATGTAATTTTTCTTTATGTTCTTTATTATATAGGTGAAAGTTTAAATTATACTAGAACTAAAGTCCTTTGTTAACTCAATCTTTTAATTTTCTGAGGCTGTTTACATGCGAACTCAGTAAACTGTTTTTTACTTATTGTTAATTTATTTTACTTTAAAATAAGAGAAATTTGTGTGGGAGGTTTAACATTGGTTTCTGCTGAATTGTTGCTTAAATGCGGGTAAAGAGATCCTGAATTCAGAGAAAAGTTTAAATAAAAAGACATCTAAGATCCTTTAACTTCAAAATTCCATTTCCAATGATATCATACATTAGTGAATAATTATTTTAAACCTTTAAATATTAACCATGTAAATAATGTGATTTTAAATTCAATCTTTATATTGTATAACTGTAAAAGAGGAGAAATAATATAAATCAAATTTGTTTTGCACCTCAGAAATGTTACTCATACTTTGATTAAATATCTACAAACTCTATGTCTAGTCACAATTTATTCAAATAGGATATATCTGTATTTTGTATTATAGTAAATCCTTTTAAAATTAAGTAAATATTTATAAACCAAATAAGGAAATTGATAGCATTGTATGTGATACAATACAATATTATTATGTGTTATATAGTTATTTTTCTTTTTCTTATATATAATTTATGTTATGGATCTAGTCAAAAAGTGAAAGACAACCACCAAGGTCATAGAATTTAAATGACTTATTTAAAAATGACTTTGATCATTAATTAATTAATTAATTAATTGATTTGTGACCTTATCTTCATATAGCTTTTTCCAATTTTTAAAAATTAATATACTCATTTTTAGAGCAGTTTTAGGTTCACTGCAAAATTGAGTGGAATGTATAGAAAATTACCATGTCCCCCTATCTCCACATATGCACAATCTCCCCCACTATCAACATTTCACACCAGAGTGGTACATTTGTTACAAAAAGTGAACCTACATTGACACATTATTACACTCAAAGTCTATAGTTTACATTAGGGGTCACTCTTGGTATTACACATTATATGGGTTTTGACAAATGTATAATGACATGTAGCCACCATTATAGTAACCTACAGAGTATATTTACTGCCCACAAAGTCCTCTGTGCTCCGCCTATTCATTCCTCCCTCTCTTCTAACCCCTAACAACCACTAATTTTTTTTAATGTCTCCATAGTTTTGCCTTTTCCATTATGTCATTTAATTAGGATCATTCAGTACATAGCCTTTTCAAATCGGATTCTTTCACTTAGAAATCTCATTTACGTTTTCTCCATATCTTGTCATGGCTTTTCATAGCTCATTTTTTAGCACTAAATAATATTCTATTGACTGAATGCACCATGGTTTATTTATCTACTCACACTCTGCAGGACATCATGGTTGCTTTAAAGTTTTAGCAATTATCAATACAGTTACTATAAACATCTGTATGCAAGTTTTTTTGTGTGGACAGAAGCTTTCAATTCATTTGGGTAAATACTAAGGAGCACGGTTAATGGAATGTATGGTAAGAGTATATTTATTTTGTAAGAAACCGCCAAACTGTCCTCCAATGTGGCTATATCATTTTGCATTTCCACCAGCAATGAATGAGAGTTCCTTTTGCTCCACATTCTTGCCAGCATTTAGCATCGTTAGTGTTTTGGATTTTGGTTATTCTAATAGGTGCATTGGAAGTATCTTATTATTATTTTAATTTATAGCTCCCTAAATGACATATGATATTGATCCTCTTTTCATTAGCTTAGTTGCCACTTGCACATTTTCTTTGGTGAGGTATTGGTAAAAATCTTGCCTGTTTTTCTTATTTTTCATTTTATTATTGTTGTTTTAAGAGTTTTTGTGTATTTTGGATAACAGTCTTTTATCAGAAGTGTGTTTTGCAAATATTTTCTCCCAAACTGTGGCTTGTCTTCTCATTTTCTTCACAAGAAAATGTCTTTTGCAGAGCAGAAGTTTTTAATTTTCATGAAGTCCAGCTTCTCAATTATTTCTTTCATGAATTGTGCCTTTGGTGTTTGACCTATCAGCATACCTGAGGTCACCTATGTTATCTTCTAGAAGTTTTATAGTTTTGCACTTTATATTTAGATTGGTGACTTATTTAGAGTTAATTTTTTTGTGAATGGTATAAGGTTTATGTCTCGATTCATTTTTTGCCTGAAGATATCCAGTTGTCCCAGTATCATTTATCGAAAAGACTCTTTGTCCTGTTCTATTGCCTTTCCTCCTATCAAAGATCAGTTGACTATATTTAAATGAGTCTATTTCTGGGCTCTCTATTTTCTTATATTGACCTATTTTCTCATCTTTTATCAATACTATGCTGTTTTGATTATTATAGCTTTATAGGTAAGTCTTGAAAATGGGTAATGTCAATCCTCTGACTTTCTTCTATATTTGTCTATATATATTTTTTGCCTCTCCATATTTGTCTATATTTACAAAATAACTAGCTGTGATTTAACTGGAATTGCATTGAATCTATAGGTCAAGTTTGGAAGGACTGACATCTTGAGACTGAGTCTTTCCATCCATAAACATCCATGTAATCTCTCTCCATTTATTTACTTCTTATTTGATATCTTTTATCAGAGTTTTGTAGTTTTCTTCATATAGATTTTGTATATATTTTGTTAGATTTATAACTACATATTTTATATTTGGTGGTGCTGATGTAAATGGCAATGTATTTTCAATCTCAAATTCTACTTGTTCTTTACTGGGATATAGGAAAGCAAGGGACATTTGTATATTTGCCTTATATCTTATAACCTTGTTAAAATCACAGATTTTCATAGACAATCATGTTATTTGCAAAGAAGGACTTTTTATTTCTTCTTTTCCAATCTGTATAACATTTATTGCCTTTTCTTGTTTTATTGCATTAGCTAGGACTTCTAATATGATATTGAAAAGTAGTGGTGGAAGGGGTCATCCTTGCCTTGTTTTTAATATTAGTGGGGAAGTTTTGAGTCTCTCACCATTTAATATAATGTTATCTGGGACAGTGTGGCAAAGCAAGAATTTTAAGAAAATAAAACCGAAGATAGGGAGATCACTTAAGAATGTCTAGAAAGTTAACTGAGTACCCGAATTGGCCGTAAGCATTAGGAGAAAGGAGAACACAGAAAGGAGAAGACATAGCTAAAATCATTTAGGAAGTTAAGTGATCAGGATTTGGTGAACGTGTACAATGAAGCCAAAAATGTTTAGGGAGGCTCTCAGTTTACTAGCTTGAGTGATTAAATAGCACCATTAAGAGAGACAGAGAATACAGATGAAAGAGCAGGTCAGGAGATAGAAAATGATGCATGTTCCGTAAGATATATTGATATGTTGAATCTGAGATGTCTTGAGACAGTCAAAAGAAAATATCCATCAGGCAGTACGATATATGAATGTAGGCTTGAAAAGTAGTCTGAAATGAGTGTATAGATTCCAATGTTACTATCTAGTTTGCCATTAATTTAAAATTGTATAAAAATGCAATAAAAGAATAGTTATTTCAGAAATCTTCTGGGGTCTGATTTTTATATAGAAGGTAGAGTAAAGGGAAACAAGTTTATTCATTTATTTAGAAAATATTTAATGTTTCTTAAGTGAAAGACATTGTTCTAGATGTTGTGAATACAAAAATAAATAATCTGTGTTTTTGAGGAGTCTACAATATATTGGGCAATAGGCATAAGTAAATTATTACACCATAGCTTGAGAATGGCTATAATAATGACATAATTTGCGTTTAGGCTTCAGAGAACGGGCAACTGATATTTCAGAGATTTCCCAGGAGAAAGAGTGTGCCTGGAAGAGGTGACAGCACATTCAGATGCGCAAAGATGAGAATGCTGTAGCCATTGGAGAAAATTGCAAGTGGTTTTATGTCCTAGATATAGAGATACCCCACCAGAATCTCCTTCAAGGAGGACTTTCTATCCAGCTGCAGGAAAGATAGCCAGCATTTTACAGCTGCCAACTCTTTTAAGATCTGTTCAGGTACAGAGAACTGTCTTTCCAAAAGTTGTAACCTTCTGAAGTAATCTGCTTCTCGTGACTGAAAGAAGTGGTAATACAAAGATCTGGTCATTTTTACCTGATGCAGGACTCTGAAAAGCATAGTTGTTTTAGAGCTTTCTGCTGGGTTAGCTGAAACTGTTCTGTCTGCATCACAATTCAATTTATCTTTCAGCCCAATCCTGCTTCCTTTTCCTTTCATATAAAAAGTTAGATCCCTAATAAGCATCCTGCACCTCAATTGTTTCAGCTTCTGCTTCCCGAAGATGTAGTTTATGCCATTTGGTACAAAAAGTGCTCCAGGAGAATAGATGATCAGATAGCATGTTGGCCCAAGTCATTCATTGCTTGCTGGCATTATTACTGTACAGAGAGGACAGACAGCTCCTGGCACAAGGTAGTGGTCCAATTGTTAAAATTTTCACTGTTGGTTAAATGGCCAAATAGATCAGATATTCACTATACATAGACACTCTGGTAGCTATAAAGTTAATAGAATTGGATGGCTACTGCTAAGCAGCACTGATGCTCTACAGAAGGATAATGAACATTTAAGAATGACTAACAAACAATTAAAAGCCAAGTGCAAAGTTGAGAGAGCTTTTCAGCTGTACGCAAAGAAGCTCTCGTCTTCTGCCAAGAGAGACCAGAGAAAGCTGAGTACCAAAACCAAGTCTTTATGGTCAGAATGGTCTGAATTTCAAAGATGGTTAAATGCCAACCCAAACAGGTAGACCATGCTAAGTAGAATTGAAATGCTAGGATTGCCATGGCAGAAAGATAGAGAAGGGAGCAGCTCAGGAAAATAGGCATGCCAGAATGGATATACAAATATAGTTGCAGACTGTGAGACGAATATGTTCTATGGCAAGGCCATGAGGACATGCAATTTACTACAGCCATAAGGAATGTGCTGATAAGAGGAGCACCAGCATCACTAACCAATAGATTGGTGGTGCTCTCCTTTAAGCCTGAGATGACAGTAGGAGAGGCCACTATCGATCTTGACTCATTGTTAGCAAAGGAGATGGTAGAACCCTGAAAAAATAGAGGCCAGGTAATGGCGTTTAACTGCCAGAAGCCAGGATTTCCAATTATTGCAATGATCAACAAGGTCAGAATGGCATCCAAGACTCACAAAGTTATGGAAAGGTTAATAGAATGTGACGATCCCAGGGGCAAAATAGATGGACAATGAAAAAATCATTCAGCATGCACCAGCAGAAGAAATTAAGGATGGATAACTGGGAGGTTGAGTAGATACAGCAATAAAAATGTCATAATCTCTTGCCACTTTATAGAGTCAATTTTCAGATCAGAATCAATTAATCAATTAATTGAAGTGGAGATGGATCCACAGAGATGGATCCTGTGATGCCACGGCAGGTGTACCTGTTATGATTCTCACAATCCTTCCCAAAAGAGACCAAAGGCTATTTACTTAAGTACCAAAACATTTCGAAAATTTTTGGGCACTTAGCCTTAGTTGACACTGATACCAGGAATCCTAATACATTATCAGGGTTCCTAGTTAAAGTGGGAGCATATGAAAGGCAATTGAAAAATGGAATTCTATTCAAGGTTTAGCTTATGGTGGATCCACTGGTTGCAACAAAGGCTACATGGTTTGCAAAACCTAAAATATTAACTATCTGGTCCTTTGTATAAAATGTTTGCTGACCCTGGATCTAAAGGATGCAGGCGGTGGTCCCCATCATATCTCCATTTAACTCACTTTTCCAGCTCCTGCAGAAACTAGATGGATCCTTGAAGATGACTAGAGACTATCTCAAGCTCATCAACTAGTATTTCTGGTCACAGCTACTAATGATGTCAGATGTGATATTTTTGTTAATCTACTTTGTTACAGTGAATTAATACGGTCTTAGGTACATGTTATTTAGCCGTTGGTTTGGTGAATGCATTCCTTTTCATCCTACTCAGGTTACAGGATTAAACAGCATCCAGTGTATGTTCACATGGAAAGAGTACATAAACATTAACAAAGCAGTAGCAGAAATGAAGTAGAGGAAAGAGAGTCAAAGAGTTTCTTATGGAACTGGATATGATGAGGAGGATTGATGGTTGTTCCTCAGTATATAGTATCCCCTTCCTCTTTTGTAATAAAATCCCTGAGTTTTAGTAGTCCGTAAAGTCGCTCAGCTAAAGACATTTCCCAGCTTCCCTTGTAGCGAGGCATGGGTACCTGGCAAAGTGAATTGAAGTGAAATATGTATCCTCAATACCCTGAACTTAAAAAAAAAAACAGGTATTAATTTCCTTTCATCCCTTCCCTTTTTCTTCCTCTTAGAATGCAGATATAATGGCAGGAGTTGGAGCATGTATATTAGACCACGCAAAGGAAGCCGTGTGTTAAAAATGGAAGAGTGACAAGATGTAAGGAGGATGGGTTGGGTCTCCATGAAGCCACCCATATTACCCCTGGACTGCTTAAGCTTATGTTTTTATGTGAGATAGGAATCAAGACTTATTTCGTTTAGGCCACTATTATTTTCGAGCCCTTGTTAAGGTGAAACTAGTGTGCTAACTAATGCAGATGCTTACAAAAGCAGTTAAGTCAGGTTGGATAGAAAGGTTTTGTGGAAGATGAATAATGAGTTTGTTCTGGAATACGTAAGTTGCCTGTGGAGATGTAGATACATATCTAGTAGGCAGATACAAAATCTATTCTGAGCTGAAGAGGTAATTCTGAGCTGGATAGTTAAAAAGAGTTCTATGGGATCATGAAAGGTAGATAGGGTGGATGGGTTTTGGGTGGCCTTGTAGAGTGTATTAAGGTAGGTTGAGAGATTTTATACAGAAGACACCTGTGTATTTCAGTATTATTTGCATTGTGATAAGGTCTGCAGTGAGCAGAAAAAATTACCCACATAGAATGGCTAAATCTAAGTGAGAAGAAAACAAAGGATGAAAATTTGCAGTACAGGGTGGAGTAAGGGGACCCTATTAATTGGATAAAGAATAGTCTGAAAATTCAGAGAATCAGAAGAGAATCATTTCATTGAGATTGATGGGGGAGTAAATTTCTGTAAAGAGACAGGGACAGTCTCAAATGCATGCATATTTTAGTGAATACATATAATTGGATGTTACATATATCTTATATGTAATGATTGAGAAGCATATTCATATCACTATAGATGGTTAATAATAAATATTTATGCTACCATTATAAAATTGGGAGAAATATTGCCTATACAAGAGGTAATCACATAGTGATCAGGGTTCATAGCATTTTACTGGAAAGCAAAGAGCATACAATTGTTCTTGTAACAGAAATTATATAATTCATATTTTACTCAGGAAACTGATTATTAAATATTTCCATAAGAGCCTATATTTTGAGCATCTCATAAACCAAATTTTAAAAATAACTTCATTAAGGTAAACGCGAATTTTATTGTCACAATCTCTAGGCATATTATTATTTAAAGGCATTATTAACATTTGTTATATGGTAGCTTTTGGTAGAAAATTTAGGCAAATTAGTATATGATACAGAGTTTAAGATACACTTAAGCAAAGATTCTGATAAATGTATTAAAATAATATTAAAACTTATAATTTGAATAATAGTTAAAACAATACTTAAGCTGTTAGTGAATTCCCAACCACCTCTCCCCACCATCCTCCCCAAAAAAGCAGCGAGTTTGTGGCTTATTGCCAGGAACAGATTTGGACCCTGTGGATTTGATACACTGTGCTTTTATATTCTTATAACTATGCTTTCGAACTTAGAAAATTGTTATTAAAAAATTGGCTAGGCTTTATTTATAATTTAAATTGAAAGCCAGTTACTCCTGAATTGACAATACAACAAATGCACAGGAAGAGTTGGTCTCCAACTCTTTCAGATGTTTGGATGATTTTTTTAAATGCTGTTTAAGTTAGACTAAGGATACAAAATTCTCTTTATCATTAGAATTATTTAATATCCAAAACTTAAAGAGAAATAAATGGAATGGCCTTCCACTGTTCATGTGTAATACTTACTTCACTTTTTCTGGTCAACTTAAGAGAGTGATCAGATTCTCAGGAGAATGTTGCTTGGGGTTCGACCATGTTCTCTCAAACTCTATTTTTCAAACTTCAGAGTTTTCTTATGATGTGTTAATTTTGTGGTGCACCAAAACATTTTAAAAAGTTTAATTCAAACTCAATTTATCTTAACTGTAGAAGCTCTTGCATGGCTTTCTGCCCACAGTCTGTTTTCTCTATCTGCAAAAGTGGTAGAGTAAATTCTATGGAAGCAATGTGATCATTTAATACAAATGCTATATTGCCAAAACCTAGCTCACTTTTGGATTTTTCAATATGCATCATAAAAAATAGTGTTTAGCAGCCAGAGATATGTCATTTAATTAAGCATTAAAAATTATGTAAATAATTTAGGTGTTAGAATTAACTGAGAATATAAAAAATATTCCAGTATTTGTTTTTAATGTTTTTAGAAAGTTTAATTTCACAGACACAGGTTAATATTATTTTTTCTTGAATATAATGAGGAGTAAAGGAATCAGAATAGGCATATGTGCTTTCTATCTACAGTCACCACATTTCTGAGTAATTATTTGGAGATCTTAGTAAAAGGCAACTGATCATGTAAATAAGTTTTTCTTAATTTATTGTAAATGATTAATTTATTGTAATGATGACATAATGTCTTCTTTTGTTTCTTTCTGGCTTGGGCCATCTTTTGTGTATTAGGCCCTGAGGTAATAATAAAAGCGGTTCATATTTTTAAACATTAAGGGAGTGATTCTTGCCCAGTTATGTATCAAGCTAAACTATGCAAACCAAATGGTGGCCAATGACAATTTACAAAAGAGTGAGAAGTTAGGGATCACGTATCTCCTAATGGAGATTTCATAAATGGGTTACATGTGGCACAGAATTCAAAGATCTGATTGGAGGAGGGGCCAGAAGGTGCTTATTTAAAACTTTCACGTTTTACTCTTTACATCCTTTATATATAAAGTACAGATCAATGTTTGAAACAGATTTCCATTGGTTTAATGTGAAAGCTGAGTATCATATATATCTGAAAGAACTGCTCTCAGGGACAATATCTCATTTTCAATCTTACTTTATCATGAGCATGGACAGAGGGAAGATGGTAGATAAGGCTCTTTTCCATTTTAAGAAATGAAAATTCACTTTCTGACATTTAATATGAATCTGGAGATAGAGAATCCTTCTACTAGTTAAAGATTTTGAGATTAAAAGTAACAGAAAACTGAATTCAAACTGGAATAATAATAAATAAAAATTATTTACATAAATGAATAGCCCCATGAAGGTGAAGGAAGCTTTAGCACAGATTTAATCAAAGCTCCAGTTCTATTTCTCTGAATTATATCAGCTTTGTTCTACCAGCTGTATCTGTTTTGTCTCAGACTGGTTTCCTTCATGGTCACAGAATAATTATTAAAAGCAATAGCGATTGCATGCTTTATCACTTATATTCCCAGGTAAAAAGTTATTTCCAACAACCATTGGACAATCGTCCTGAGCTTTGTATTTGTTGGATGATCACTGAGACAATCCATATGGTTAAAGGAAGACCATGATTGACTTAGGACTGAGTTCTCTCCAATAATTGTGGCAAGGGGTTTGGGAGTAACTTCTGACTTACACCAATCAGGACTAACCTTGGAAAAGGTTAAGGTCAGTCTCATTCAGTATGCCTGAATGCTACACAATGGGGGAAAGAGTGAAATGCATGTTTTCATAACAACTACCAGATCCACTGTAGTATACCCTTTTGCTGTAATTAGCAAACATCTATAATTAGCAAATATCCTTCTATCTCTCCAAAGTTTGTGAGCTACACCTGGAGTTCTTATGGTCTACAAATTAATGACAAGTTATTTATTCTCAACAAATAAAAAACACAACAGAAGAGAAAGGACAAAGTAATTGCAATAAAAATTCCTAGTCAAAAATAAGATATTTGGAAACATTACACAGTGGTCATTCATCCCTGTCACATTCTGTAGACAGGAATAGTGAGGACTTATGGCTGTCAGTGGTGTGTGTTCTTTGCACAGCTACTGTTTTTCTCTCTGTGTCATTTATGACCCCATCCGCTATGGTCATTGGAAAAGATGCTCTTTTCAGAAGGTTATACTTTTTGGCAGCTCATTTCGTATTAGGTTTAATATAGAAACCTGAGGATTCTCCTAAGATTAAAAAGTCACAGGCAATTATTTATCAGGTTTGAAGTTTGTATACCAACATGTTTACTCTTTAATATTAGCTTTTTTTTTTTTTTTTTAATTTGCTTCTTGTTATTTCAGTAGGCAAGTAACCATGGCCAGAGACCATGTGGAGTCCAAGTTTTTATATCTTGGAATTTCTATTTCCTTCATGCTCTGTCGTTCTGAATTTAGTTAACAGACCATGCTGAAATCTCAAGCAACTGAGTTTGATGGCATCTGCATCAGGGAAATTCCAACGTGAACATGGAGGGAGGAAGGAATGGTACCAATGATTTATTCCTTGTCTTCATAATAAGATGTCTCCAGTCATCTCCTGATGAGCATGATTCTCCCTTTAGTCAAGCAGAAAGTAAACCATTGCACTTTTGCATGCTTAAGATAATTTAAGATTTTAGACATTTAGTTTTGAGGCCAGAAGGGTGCCATTCCTAAAAGTGTAGACTACAAAGCTTGCTAGCTTCTTATAATGTTGGTCATACAAGGTAGGGACTGTGTCTGAAATATTTTATCTAATCTATGTATTATGAAGACCATTGGTTCATCCATGAGAGCCTATCTATAACATTTGTTATGATAAACCCTTATTTTCACCTATGAAAATCCATTTATAACATTCCTTTATTGATTAGTAAAATTTCAGGAGTTAACGAAATATAATGATAGCTGAGGTACTTTTTGTGGCTATGTTTGGAATGCAGACTTTCTGATGAAATGCTCGCTGAACACTTCAATGGGGGTGACTTCTAGATTACCACAACTGAGGACCTTTAGAGGATAAAGTAAATTAAGCATCACACATGTGCACATTTATATCACATTAAGTACACTAAAGTATTGTGAGATAAAATGTGAAAATAACAAATTCAAACCGACTTAAACAATATTCAATACCAGTGAGGACCAGTTGCAGAAAAATCAAAATATGTGCTGATTTGATCTGAAGGCTCACATAATTAAACAATCCAGTACAGAAAAAGGAAGGAGCTAGAAAGGTGCTTATATAAAACTTTGTTTGTTCTTTATATCCTTTTGCCTTTATACAATGTTATAAATCTTTGTTTACTTAATCAGGGTTTCAGCACCAGTCTCTTTCATTTGCTTGGTCACAAGATTACTGCCTTCAGGGATGAGGACCACGTTTTCTCACGTGCAGGGGTAGAAAGGGAGCCAATTTGGGGGCAAAAGTCCTATGATCAGTGCTCAATCCAAAACCATTTCTCGTGACTAGAGAAACACCATAGGTTGGAATTAGATTATTCTGATTGGTTTAATTTGGGGATAAGAGTGAGATTAATTCCACCCAAACTTTTCAGGTATGTGTTGTATAATGTAGGAAGAATGAAATAAATGTCAGCAAGGCAAGTGTCCACTATAATCATTTTCAAAGTTTACAAATGTATAAAAACTAAATGTAATAAAGGCTCTGACTCCATGTCTGATGCTTGACTATGGACAACTTTCAAGCCCCGCCCCTCTCCCATTCCCTCTTGCCCAACATCTAGGCTAGAGGTTAAAGAAGTCTGGGTTCTCCTTTTATTTGGTGCTGGTGAGAAATTCAACCACATAAGCCCCGTAGGAATTTTCACTCCTAGCTCCATGCCCTAGCTACCATAAAACCTGAAAATCTAGTCTCTCCTCTGTGCTCTACCCCTGTCTCAAGCCATTTTGGACATATTTGAGAAGCTTGCCCTACTCTTCCTAGAACGCTTCATTATGCGAGTAGTAAACTTTTGTACATCCAGTGCATGTGTGGCATCAGGAGTCTTGAAATCCGAATCACATTTTGGATGGGTATCTATCTCATGGTTTGCGGTTTATGGTAACAGCAAACAAACCACACAGCAAGTCTAGTTAACATCCATTAACACACATAGTTACCATTCTTTTCTTGTCACGAGAACTCTTTCCCCTCAGTTTTATTGAGAAATATTTGGCATATATTGCTCTATAAGTTTAAGGTATACAGCATGAAGGTTTGATTTATATATATAATATATACATGATTATCACAATAGGTTCAGCTAACATTCATCTTCTCATACAGATAAAGATAAAAATAAAGACAAAAGGTTTTTTTTCTCCTGATGATGAGACCTCTTAGGATTTACTTTCAACAACTTTCCTGTATATCATACAGTGGTACTAGCTATAGTCATATTGCACATTACATCCCTCATGCTTATTTATTTTAAAACTGGGAGCTTGCATATTTTGATCACTTCTAATTGCCTCTCTCCTCAACCTCTGCCTCTGGTCTTTATTTTTTTAAGATTCTCTTTATTTTACTTATGCCTTCAAGGTCCACCCGTGCAGTCACAAATGGCATGATTTCCTCTTTTTATGGCTGAATAATATTCCACTATATATCACAACTTCCTTATCCATTCATCCACTGGTGAACACTTAAGTTGTTTTCATGTCTTGGCAATTGTAAATAACATTGATCTGAACATGGGGGTGCAAAAATCTTTTCAAGTTACTGTTTTCCTTTGGATACCAATTCCAAGAAGTGGAATTGCTGGATCATGTGGTGGTTCTATTTTTAATTTTTTGAGGATCCTCTATACTGTTTCCCATAGTGGCTGTATCAATTTGCAATCCTACTAACAGTGCACAAAGGTTCCCTTTTCTCCACAACCATGCCAGCATTTGTTATTCCTTGTTTTTTTGTTTGGTGATGGCCATTTTATCAGGTGTGAAGTGATATGTCATTGTGGTTTAGATTTGCATTTCCTAATGACTATTGATGTTGAGCATCTGTTCATGTATCTGTTAGTCTTTGGTATATCTTCTTTGGAGAAATGTCTATTTAAGTCCTTTGTCCATTTTAAAATTTATTTATTTGTTTTTTGCTATTAATTTGTATGAATTCTTTATATATATTGGATATTAACCCCTTATCAGGTATATGGTTTGCAAATATTTTTTTCCAGTTCTTATAGGGTGTCTTTTCACTTAGTTGATGGTTTCTTTTCCTGTGTACACACTTTTTAGTTTGAAGTAGTCTCACTTGTTTATTTTTGATTTCCTTGCTTGCGCTTTAGGTCATATCCAAAAAATCATCACTGAGACTCATGTCAAGGAGCTTTGTTCCAAGGTTATTTTCCCCCTAGGAGTTTTATAGTTTAAGGTCTTACATTTAAGTCATTAATCCATTTTGAGATAATTTTTTATGGGCAGTATAAAATACGGATCTAGTGTCATTATTTTACATGTGAATATCCAATTATCCCAGCACCATTTATTGAAGAGATTGCCTTTTCTCTACTGAGTATTCTTGGCTCCCTTGACAACTATTAGTTCACCATATATGCTTCTGTTTATTTCTGGGTTCTCTATTCTGTTCCATTAGTCTATTTGTTTTTATGCCAGTATCATTCTGTTTTAATGACTATAACTTTATAGAATAGCTTGAAATCAGGAAGTATGATGCCTCCTGCTCTGATCTTCTTTCTCAGAATTTCTTTAGCTATTTGAGGTCTTTTGTGGTTCTATATGACTTTTAAGAATTTTTTTCTACTTTGGTAAAAAATGCCATTGGAATCTTGATAGAGATTGCACTGAATCTATAGATGGCTTTTGTTAGTACTGACATTTTAGCACTATTAATTCTTCCAATCCATGAACACAGGATACCTTTCCATTTATTTGTGTCTTCTTCTATTTCTTACATCAGTGTCTTTTCAGAGTCGAGATATTTCACCTCCTTAAAATTATTCCTAAGTATTTTATTGTTTTTCATTTTATTATAAATGGGATTGATTTATTTTCTTTTTCGGAAAATTTATTAATGTATAGAAACTCTGCTATTTTTTGTATGTTAACTTAATAACCTGCAAGTTAACCAAATTTGTTGACTAGATCTAGTAATGTTTTGGTTGTCTTTAGGGTTTTCTATGTAAAGAATCATGTCAGCTGTAAATAGAGACAATTTTACTTCTTCCTTTCCAATTGCGACACCTTTTATTTCTTTATCTTGCCTGATGCTCTAGGTAGGATTTCCTGTACTATGTTGAGTAGGAGTAGTAAGAGTGAGCACTCCTGTCTTGTTCTTGATCTTAGAGGAAAATCTTTCAACATTTCACCTGTAAATATGTTGTTAGTTGTGGCTTTGTCATATATGGCCTTTATTATGTTGAGATATGTTCTTTCGATGCCTAATTTTTTGAGTTTTTATCATGAAAGGATATTAAATTTTATCAAACGTTTTTTCTTTGTCTCTTGAGATGATCATATGACTCTCTCCTTTCATTCTATTAATGTGGTATATTACACCGATTGATTTGCATGTGCTAAAGCATCTGTCCATCCCAAGGATAAATCCCACTTGATCGTGATGAATAATCCTTATAATGTACTGCTGAATTTGGTTAGCTAGTATTTTATTGAGAATTTTTGTATCTATATCTGTCAGGCCTGTAGTTTTCCTGTATAGTAGTATCTTTTCCTGGTTTTGGTATCAGGATAATGCTGGCTGCATAAAATGAGTTTGGGAGTGTTCCTTCCTCTTTTATTTTTTCAAAGAATTTGAGAAAGACTGGTGTTAATACTTCTCTAAATGTTTGGTAAAATTCGCCAGTAAGACAATATGGTCTTTGACTTTAATTCGTTGGAAGATGTTTGATTACCGATTCAATTCTTCTTTCTAGTAATGTGTCTATTCAGATTTTCTATTTCTTCCTGATTCAATCTTGTTTAGTTGTATGTTCCTAAGAATTTTTCCATTTCTTCTAGGTTGTCTGGTTTGTTGGTATATAGTTGTTCATAGTAACCTTTTATGATCCTTTTGAATTTCTGTGGAATCATTTGTAATATCTCCATTTTTCTTTATAATTTTGTTGATTTAGGCCCTTTTACTTTTTCTTGTTTAGTCTAAGGATTTGTAAATTTTGTTCGTCTTTTCAAAGAACCGACTCTTACTTAATCTTTTCTCTTATTTTTCTGTTCTCTGTTTCATTTATTTCTGTTCTAATTTTTATTATTTCATTTCTTCTGCTATCATTGGGGTCAGTTCTAACTTTTAAGATCTACTCCTTTAGCAACTTTCAAAGTACAACACACCAGTGGTCCCCAAACTTATTGGCACCAGGGACCAGTGCTCCTATGAGACTCTAATGCTTGATGATCTCAGGTGGAGCTGAGGCAGTGATGCTAGTGCTGGGGAGCTGCTGCAAACCCAGATGAAGCTTTACTCACTAGCTTTACTCACCAGCAATCCTGACATTTGCCACCTCCAGTACAAATCAGAGACTATTACAGGTTTAAACCAATTTAGTTCAATGGAAAGATGAGAAAATAATGTTGCCAAAATATTAAAGAATGCTTGTTAAACAATGAATGTGAATATTCTAGAGCCTTATGCTCAAAGTTCACAAATTCTTTGTCTTTCTCACTAGACTGTAAACTCTAGAAGGCAGAGATCTTGAATGTAACTTGTTCACTCTTAGATTGTTACAACTTGGCCCAGTGCTGGGCATATAGTATACACTCATTTAAAAATTGTTAAATAAATGTTCTCCAGATTCCTTCCATGTAAAAAAAGGAAAAATTTTTAACAAGTGTCTTACTAGTTGACTGTTTCTAATAGCTGTTGACAGTCTGAAATGGACCAAAAAAAAAAAAAATGCTTTCTTTCGAATTAAACTTTATCAGTTATGTCATTCTTTTTTCTTTTTCTCCTGCAGAAACTATTTGCCTAAAGTCTTGGGAAAAAGAGGGTCGCTTGACAGCTGAAAATAAACTGTCTTTGAAACAGAGATGACATGTACAAATTGCTATGCTCTGGAGTTGAAGATAAGCAGTAAATCTAGAGCAGCGTTCTTTGAAGTCATATAGCAGTGGTCTGGCGAGGCTTTCGGCCTTGGTATATTACCGTGGTTCTGAGTTCAGATATGCAAAGATGAGATAGACTAGCTGGCTAGTCAACTGTTTCTTGAGCATTTACTAGTCAGGCATTTAGTTCACCTTCAATTTTTACTGAACTCTGCTTGGAAGTGGTGAAGACTTTAGGCCCAGCTCTTCTTAAAAACAATCCTACAGAGCCCCAGATGGAAGTGTCATTTTGGGAATAGTTTTATTTGCATGAATTAGTCATAGGAACTGGACTTGTCACTCAAGCTGTAACTAACAAGAGGTAGCTTCTGAGTCATTCCCTTTTAGGGGAAACCCTGACCGGACCACTCACACCAAGGGTGCCCTGGCTCTGAGGATGGGAACCTCAGCTCTGGCCTCAACCTGGGGCCACGTGACATGCGTGTTTGCGTTGAGTGACTGGCGCAGCGTTGGGCGGGCCTTTGGTGGAAATCAACTTCCGGGGGCAGAGGGTTCCGAAGCCGGGTAGTGTGTGGGCTACCCCTACTTGTGTTACTGGGGCCGCGGTTTCCCACTTCGCGGGTCTGGGGTCGTGCCCTGGGTGTATACGTGTGGGTCCTTCTGTGTGCTGGGGGTGGCTCACCTAGTAGCGTGGGTGAGCAGCGCGGCGGCGGCGGCGGCGACGGTGAGCGGGAGCAGGGAGCAGGTAAATCGACGCTCGCCTTCCGGGCCTGGGTACCGGGGCCGCGCGAGGCGGGCGGCACGCCCGGAGGGGCCTGGGCGCGCGCTCGCAGCGCCCCACGCGAGCAGGGAGAGCGTCCCGCCTCACCCCCCGAGGTCGCCGGGGCCGGAGTCAGGGGGCGTGACCCGCCGCCAGCTGGAACCCAGCCTCGCTCCTTTCGCAGCGAATGCCCACCTGCACTTGCTCTCGCCGGCGAGTTTCGGCCCCGGCAGGTTTCACCCCCATCCACGTTCCAGAATCGAATATTTTCGAAAGTTTACGCACAACTACACGTGATTATTGTGTCACGGAAAGTCCCACCGAGCGGAGACTGATTCTTGTAAAGTTTTCACGATTGCGCCCGGTATATGTTTCTGCTTCTACTTTGCCAAGTACATCCGGGCAGAAACTGCTGTGCTTGTCAGCCACATTTCCTTATGGTTACTTTGGGTCACATGTTGAGATAAAAGTGACATTTCGGGGTTAAGACAGGAGGCAGTAACTTTCCAAGTGGTGAGGCATCCTTTACCCCAGTAAGTGCGCCCGCATACCGCACAATAAAGATATTTCTTCCATCTGCCCGTGTTGTGTGCTGCGGAGGAAAGCTTTGGACGGGGAACCGATATTGGCTTCACTTTAAGGAATGACAGCTCTTTTAAAAGCTCGCCGAGTGTTTTTCTGGTAGGATAATACTACTGTTGCTGCTACTCTCACTTGTTTCCCTGATGAGAGTTGGGGCAGAGCCTGATTTCCTGGAGGGTAAAGTTCTGGCCACAGCTGTAGGTGACTCAGCCGCCCCTTAAGAATTCCGACTCTTTTCCTTCCCTTTCGCTCGGAACTGGGCAGATGCCGCCTTTTCCAAATATTTATCAGAGAGGTAGTTGGATGATGACTTTTGGAAATAGTTTGTATGTTGCGTGGTGGAGTAATTGGGGTGGGCTAAAATTTCACCCCACAGTTTAAGGCGAAATACCCAGAATATTTAGTTGGGTGGAGTGACACGGACTGACAATAATTTCGCTTTATTTTGTGCCATCGGAGAGCGCTACACTTAAAATCATCTCATTTGCCCTCTGCTACAATTTCTGTTGCATTAGCTGTACTGTACCTGTTAGATAAATGGAGCAGGGGGAATGCCAGGGAGAGTGCACCTGTGTGGCGCTGGCTAGCCCGTAAATTATGTGCTAGAGAATTGCTCTGGTTATAATGTTTGGTATCCTCCAGGCAGGCTAGGAGGTTGTTCTGTGGGCTGGGAAATCTTATTATGAACTGGTTTCTTAGCAACCGTATAAACCAAATGGAATAAACATAAAAGAAACAAAAGCGATGAAAGTTACAATTTACCTTTTAACGTTTGTTAATTGAGAAATGTATCTTATTGAAGTGATCAACTCAAAACTTGAGAGCTTTTTGTTTTTTATTTTAATCATCTTAATACTAGATAAAAAGAAACTATAGAAAGTCACCAGAGGGGACAGCACCGTTTTTTTGTTTTGTTTTTCAGTAAAAGAAGAAAGATGGTTACCAGTTTAGCTGGTTTGGAGCTTAAATGGACAAATAGGAATGTGCCTAGTAAGAGGCATTTCATCTTGTGCCCCTAGCTGTAGATGTAAGATTTGTTATTAATAAAGAAGTTATCTGAAAATTTATCATCTTTCTCTTCATAGCAGAAGTTGGAGTAGGGACACATTGGGGTGGGTGAGACCTTTTCCATTAGTAAATTGGAAGGGGAGTGTTTAGAGTACGTTTCCAAATTTTAGCTCGTAATTATGGTGCTCCTTTATCAACCTGTTCCTTGTGACTTCTGGTCTTTCTTGAGAGCTCATCAAATTTTGTTATTTTCTGTCCAAATAATGGCAACTCTCTTTAGATCAACTCTTTGTATCAGTATATGTTTCTTCTTCTTTACTACTAATAATTCTTTTTTCGATTTGCAATATTTCTAAGGATTTTTGGTTTCCTCACTGTCTCTCCCCCACCCTCATACCCAGTAAGTTCAATGTACCTCATTTAATTTGATGCATAATTTTCAAAAGGACATGTCCTCCGTCTTTTAAAATTTAGGTTTACTGAGATATGTTTTACAAGTTAAAAAGCACTTTTAACTTATAAATATAAACTCTGACAAATGCGTAGAGTCCTGGAACCACCACAATCCAGGCAAAGGACTTCTCCATTTCAAAAAGTTTCTTTATGCCTTCTCCCTTTTTCCCCTCCCCTCACCCATAGGTCCTGGCAACCACTGATCTGTTCTGTCCCTATAGCTTTGTCTTTTCTGGAATGTTATATAAATGGAATCCTACTGGATGTAGAATTTGTTTCTGGTTTCTTAATGCTTTTTTGACTCATCCACGTTGATGTATTTATGAGTGCTTTGTTTTGTTTTTATTGCTGAGTACTAGTTTGTAGTATGAATATTATCATAGTTTATTTATCAGTCTATCACTTAGGTTTTTTTCCCCATTTTTTTTCATTTAGGAATGAAGCTGCTATAAACATTCTTGTACAGTTTTTTTGTATGTTCATGTACAGGTCTTTGTGTAGACATGTTTCATTTCTTCTGGTTAAATGTGTAGGAGTGATATTCCTGGATCATGTGGCAAATGTTTAACTTTATAAGAAATTACCATACTATTTTCTGAGATAACCGTTTCATTTTGCTTTCCTTACCGAAGATGTTTGACAGTTCTCGTTGTTCCACACCTTGGTCAGCATTTGTCATTTTTTAAATTTTTTTTATTTTAGCTATTCTGATAGGTACTTAGTGATATATCATTGATAGCTGCATTTTCCTTTTTTGACTATCCATGCATTTCTTTGGGGAAGTGTCTCTTCAGATCTTTTTTTTTGCTTCTGCATTTTTTTCTAGCTTTTTTGAGATATTATTGACATATAACATGTAATTTTAAGGTGTACAGTGTGATGATTTGATACACTATATATTGCAAAATAATTACCAGGATAAGGTTAATTACACCTCCATTCCCTCACAAAATTACCTTATTTTTTGTCGTTGTGATGATGTTTAAGATCTATTCTCTTAACAACTTTCAAGTATATGATTAGTCACCAGGCTATACAGTAGATCCCGAGAACTTATTCATCTTTTAACTAGAAGTTTTTACCCTTTGACCAATATCCTTCCCATTACCCCTATTTTCCAGTTTCTGGCAACTCTACATTCTATTTCTATGAGTTTGGATTTTTTTAGATTCCACCTCTAAGAGATATTATACAGTGTTTGTCTTTTTCCGTCTGACTTATTTCACTTAGCATAATGCCCTCAAGGTCCATTCATGCTGTTTTTATATGGCTAAATAATATTTCTCTATCAATCTATTTATCTACTTACATATAAATGTACATATCTACATATTACATTTTCTTTATCCAGTCATTTTTTGATAGGCACTAGGTTGTTTTTGTGTCTTGGCTTTTGTGAATAATGTTGCTATGAACATGAGATGCAGATGTCTCTTTGAGATAGTGATTGAATTTCCTTCAGCTATGTACCCCAAATGGGATTCTTGGATCATATCGTAGTTAATTTCTCTCTTTGCATCTGTCAATATTTGCTTTTTATATTTATATATTTAGGTGCTCCTGTGTTGGGTGCATAAATATTTATAAATGTTATTGGATTGACCACGTTATCATTATGTAATACCCTTCTTTGTCTTTTGTTACAATATTTTTTAAAGTCTGTTTTGTCTGATATAAATATTGCTATCCCAGCTTTCTTGTTTACATTTGTATGGAATATCTTTTTTTATCTTTTCACTTTCAGAGTGTGTGTTTCTTTAGATCTGAAGTGAGTCTCTTGTAGGCAGCATGTAGACGGGTCAGGTTTTTATTTATTTAGCCACCCTATGTCTATCGTTTGGAGAATTTTGTTCATTTACAATGAAAAAATTAATGATAGATATGTATTTATTGCTGTTTTGTTAATTGTTTTCTGGTTGTTTTTGTAGTTCTCCTATTTGCCTGTTTTCTCTTGTTCTCTTTGTCAAAAATTAACTATGTATGTGTGGATCTATTTCTGGATTCTCAATTTTGTTACAATGCCTTTCTCCTTTGGCTAAAACCACATTGTCTTCATTAGTGTAGCTTGATAGTGTGTCTTGAAACTAGAAAGTCTGAGTCTTCCTACTTTGTTGTTGTTTTTCAAAATTATTTTGGGTATCCTAGCTCCTTTTCTTTCCATGTAAATTTTTAATCAGCTTGTCTATCTATGAAAAACATTGTGGGATTTTGATTGGGCAAGCTTTACAGTTATAGATAAACTTGGAGAGAATTGACATCTTAATATTGTTTTCTAATCCATTAGTAAAGTATCTTTATTTAGGTCTCTGATTTTCCTCATTAATGTTTCGAAGTTTTCAGCATAAAAATTTTGCACATATTTTGTTATAGCAGTATCCTAATATTTCAGGTTATTTGCTACTATTATAAATGGTAATTTAAAAAAATTTCAATTACCAGTTGCTTACATTGGTGATTTAATATTTTGTATTGATGAATCATCAACCTTATTAAATTCACTTATTAGTTCTGGTTGCTTCGTAGACTCATTGGGATTTTCTGTGTAGACAGTCTTGTCCGTCAATAGAGACAGTTTTATATAATATATTTTCCATCTGTTTGCCTTTTGTTTTCTTGTCTCATTACACTGGCTAGGACCTCTAGTATGATGTTGAATATGACAAGTCACAGCACACATCCTTGCCTTGTTTCTCATCTTAGCAGGTAAGGCATACTATATTTTGCTGTTAAGTAGTTGACTGTAGATTTTTTGTAAATACAATTTTTATCATTTGTAAGTTCTTGATTTGTAGTTAAAATAGTTACGTTTTCCTCCCTAAAATTAACACACAATGCAGTATACGTATGATGTATTATTGAATTGTACACTTGAAACCTATATAATTTTATTAACTAATTTCACCCTAATAAATTTAATAAAAAATAGAAAAAAATCTCTGTGCCTAACTTTGATAAGATTTTTTAAATTCATTTTTTAAAATGCGGTTTTCACTCAGTTTATGAAATTTTTTTTCAGATTTTTAATTAACATTGCGTCTTTGTTTTATTTGCTGTTCTTGGAATTTGTCCTCTAGGCAATTTATTGTGATAAATTTTAGAGAGAAATTGACTTTTGGAGAGAAAACCCAATGTCATTGATGATTTGGGCATCACTTTAAGGTCAAATCTTAGAATTTCAGGAAGTCAGAGTTCTTTAAATTTTATCTAGTTCAGACCATTTATTTTACAGATTTAGAGTTTGGAATAATTAAGTAACTTTTGACTCACACTATTATTTTGCTGCCATTGATCTAAATGGAATTCCTGATGCATTCTGTTTAATGTAATATTCTATCCATGTTCTTCTTTCAATAAGAATTAGAGAAATAATCTTTGTATCTAGAATCATGCAGAAATCTTTATGTATGTTGTTTAATAGAATTCCAATTAGTACCTTTTGAGTTAGGTAGTATTTCCAATTCCATAGACAAGATAACCAAGACTCAGAGAAGTGAGCATACTTATCCAAGGTTGCATTAATAGTAAGTGATAGAGCTGGGATTTGATCACAAATATACCTGAATCTGTGCTTTTATTCATAGATTTCACTACCAATATTGAATTCTTATAATCATATTATATGTATTGTGCTTATTCTGAATCTGTCTATTAATCTTAATACTTAGAATAAACTTTTTAAGCAAATTAATAAACCAATATGAGATAGTATCAGTTCCTTCTAAAATATTTACACAAATTTGTTCTTTTATATTTTGTAATTTTAAATTATTTTAGACCTTTCTTGATCTGTACTTTTTTCCCACTTCATCAATCCCTAATAAGTGGTACAAAGACTATTGTTTGCTATATGCCATAGACTCCTGTTTAAAGAATTAGGGATACATTTACTGTCACTAGCAGAGGATACAGCGATTTAAACAAAATTTGAAATGAGAATTTTTTTATTATAGGCTTAATTGATGAAGACCAGAGATAATGTTAGCTGCTTTAAAATGTAACATGTTATAATTCTAATAAAACTCTTTTCCTTAGAACAGTATGTACATTTTGGTATTTACCTAGTGCTGTCCAACACATATAGACTAATTATATGAATAAAATAACTACTGTCTTGTAAAGTATGAAATCACTTTTTCCTGCTCTTCAGAGAAGATTGGCTTTCTTTTCCCTTTGCCAGCCTTGCTAACATAGACCATGTGCATCTTCTACCAAAAGTAGGCCTAGATAAAGGAGAGGCCAGCCAAATTGCCTTTTATGTTGTGTCCAACCGTGTGGTAAAACAGGATCTACATGATCATTTCAAGATGCTTTACTTTTATACTATGAGAATTAAGAAATTCTGCAATTATAGTGAAGACAGTTCTGCAGTATTATGCAAGATCCGTTAATCTGTGAACATGCTTCAGTGGTAGACAGGGGCTTACATGAATATTATTAAAAAATTACATGCTTAGACATCAATAAAAAATAATGATTAAAGGTGAGATTAAATATAATTTTAATTATGAATTTAATAAAAGACAACCTAAAATGAGGTTATACCTTTTATTCAGTTTGCTCAATTTGGGCATGAAAAATTGAAAATAAGCCTGTGAAAACTGAATGGCATTAAATGGGCCACCCTGATTCAGAAGACAAGTTGAAATGAATACTTATTTTTTTCTATTTTGCTGAGTGGGAAAAGTGTTTGTTTAATAACTGGTTTTCATGAGGCATTTAGATATTTTAAGTTTTTCTCTTGTTATATAGAAGAGACATTTTGTTAATTTCTTTGTAGAACTAGCTTTGCTTAAAGCAAATGGTGTTTAAGATGTCACTGCTCACTTAGTACGTGTGATTTTTTTAGTTATTATGTTAATTAAGAATACGTGTACTTTTTGTTGCAAGAATGATAATACTTTTTGTTGCAAGAACCTAGTGGACGACTTTATTTTCATTGGTGTACTGAGTTAATTTTCTATATTTCCAAAGTTGGGTGTTTGTGATCTTGCTTCAGTTGTTATCAATAGAAGAAGAAAGGAATGCACAGGGTTATTATTCTCAGTGTCACAGTGATGAACATAAAAGGTGACTACCGTATGATCGATGAGAAGTGCTCTGACCACTCAGAGTCTTTTCAGATTGCAAAATATTGTTTTGTTGCATAATTCCTACAAAATACTTAGGAATGGAAAAATCTTATAAACAAGCGAAATTATATATACATTGAATTTTTTGATTTTTTTTTTCTCTCACATAGAAGGGCCATGGATATTATAGTTACTTTTGTCTAAGCAAAATAATTCAGTACATAGTTCACAATGTGAAGGCTGGATCTGGTTCTTTATCAGCATATACTTCTTCCGTACTTTAAAAAACATTCCAGAGTGCGTGCGTGCGTGTGTGTGTGTGTGTGTGTGTGTGTGTGTGTGTATGTGTACATACTTTGAGAAGTAAACTTAAACTTTGGGTAATTTTTGTTCATTACTTCTTCAGATATTCTTTCTGCCCCTTTCTTCTGTAATTCCTTTAGTATATATGTCGGCATGTTTTATGGTTTCTCACCGGTGTTTGAAGCTCTGTTCCATTTTCTTCATTCTTTTTTCTTTCTGTTCCTCAGACTGGCTATTGCCAATTAAAGAAATCCAAACATTGGTCTGTCAATCAATCAATCAATCAACCAACGAAGCAATCAATCATCTATTGACTATATATTGAGTGTATAACACACCATATTAGACATGTGGAAAGAATAGTCATTTAGAAGGGCAAAGAACAATTAAGGAAGAAATTGGAGTCATATGACAAAATCTTTAAATAACAACATAGTGACAGAAAGTTATGAGTTAGATAGGAGGAGTTATTGATAGACTGTGAGAATAAAGAGGGGTTGGGATACTGGAAATTTCAATAAGGGTGAGTGGATGGCTCAGTGCGAGTGACAGAGTAGTGGAAATAGAAGGATGCAAAGCTGTCATAAGAAAGTGAAATGTCAGAACTTAAGATTTTGGAATTAAAGCAGTTATGTCAATCTCACAAATATAACAATGACTACCTGTGTTGATGGCCCAATTATTGCAAACATATATTCCAGTGTACATAACAGTATATAATAGTGGCAATAATAGCAACAGGCACTGCACTGGATATTTTTCAAACATTAAAATTTTTTTTTTAACTTTTTAAAAAATCGAGGTGAAATTTACATAACATAAAAGTAATCATTTTAAAATGTACAATTAGTGGCATTTAGTACAGTCACAATGTTGTGGAGCTCTTTCTAGTTCCAAAACATTTTCATCACTTCAGAAGGAAACCCTGCACCCATTAAGCAGTCACTCCCTCTTTCCCCTTTTCCCCAGCCTCTAGCAAACACCAGTCTGCTTTCTGTCTCTATGGATTCACCTGTTCTGTATATTTTCATGTAAATGGAATCATATAGTGCACAGTCTTTTGTGTCTGCCTTAATTAGTTTAATGTTTTTGATGCTTATCTATGTTGTATCAATACTCCATTCCTTTTTAAGGCTGAATAATAGTCTGTTGTATTCATATATACCACATTTTTCATTCTTTGTTTATCCATTCATCTGTTGATGGACATTTGGATTTTCCCATCTTTTTTGCTGTTGTGGTTAGTGTTGCTATGAACATTTGTGTACAAGTATTTGAGGACTTGTATTCAGTTTTCTTGGGCATATAACCAGGAGTAGAATTTCTGGGTTATGTAGTAATTCTGTGTTTACTTTTTTGAGGAACTGCCAATCTGTTTTCCAAAGTGGATATACCTTTTTACAGTCCTACTAGCAATGTATAAAGGTTCCATTTTCTCCACATCTTTGTCAACACTTGGTATTTTGCATTGTTTTGATTATAGCCATCCTAGTGTGTGTGAACTGCTACTTCATTAATTTTTATTTGTATTTCCCTAATGATGATATTGAGGGTTGTTTTACGTGTTTTTGGTTAATTTTATATCTTTCTTGGAGAAATGTCTATTCAGGTCATTTGCTCATTTTAAAATTGGATTGTTTTTGTTGTTGAGTTTTAAGAGTTTTTTATATATTCTGGACACTGGACCCTTATTAGATGTATTAGATATATGATTTGCAAATATTTTCTCCCATTCTGTAGATTGTCTGTTATTATTCTTGATAATGTCTTTTGATACACAAAAGTTTTAAATTTCAATTAAGTCCAGGTTATATGTTTTTATTGTTGCTTGTGCTTTTGGTGTCATATCTAAAAATCCATTGCCAAATTCAAGGTCATGAAGATTTATCCCTATATCGTCTTAGAATTTTATAGGTTTAGCTCTTATATTTAGGTCATTAATTCATTTTGAGTTTAAGTTTGTCTATTGTATGAGGTAGGTGTTCTATGAAAAGTTTTAGTTAAATATTTTAAATATTTAGATAATAATACAGTATACATGTTTTAGCACCCACTTGTATAGTGCTAGACACTGTTCCAAGGATTTTACAAATATTAACATATTAATTAACACCTAGTATACTGACCACTTTTTCCTAATCTTAACATTGCCCTTTGCTTCATATTCCTTTAAAACGAATAATTGCTATTGATATTATTTAAACTCTTGAACTCATCCTCTTCTATCCTTCTCCAGAGGGTAGCACTCTTCTGAAGTTGTAGTTTTTATTTCTTACATGCCTTTTAAGCTTTATGGGCGTGTATCCATAAACAGTATGTGAAGATGTTTTAATTTTTAAAAAAACTAATGAAATTGGTGTCATATTTTATGTATTTTGCTAGTTTATTCATTCAATAATACATTTATGAAATTTATCCATGTTGATGCATATAACACTAGCTTATTAATAATGTCATGTAGCTTTTATTAACTATTAATCACTTAAAGGACCTTTATGTTATTCATACCTTTTTGCTATTTAAACAATGTGACAATGAATTTTCTTCATATTCTCTGGTGTACACGAAAGAATTTTTCTAGGGTCTGCCATAGAATTTGCTGGTTCTTAGGATATGAACATCTTCAAATTAGATATTATTAAGTTAACTCTCCAAAGTCATTGTTACAATTTTTCTCTCACCATTGGTATCATAGAGTGTGGCTCTTCATCCTTGCTAATACTCAGTATAATTACTTTTGCATTTCGTTGTTAATCAGATGGATATATTAAGTCCCATTGTTATTAACATTATCTCTGCCCCTGATTACTAGTGATATAGGATATTTTCCCACTTTGGTCATATAAATAATTCTGTGAATTGCCTATTCATATATCTGTCATTTGGTGGAGTATTAGAAGAGAATGGTAGTAAACATTGATGTTTATTATTCCATATTTAACTAGAAGTGTCTTCTACTCATTCTTTAGGTTTTAACTCAAGGTTTCTTCCTGTGGAAAGCCTTGCCTTATCTTCTAGAGAAATTTTGATTTTTTTTTTCCCCATAGTCTTTGCCACTTATGTAGTTGCATGTATTTTTACAGCTTATCTGTTTCTCTTTGCCAGTCTAAGGTCCGTGAGGGCAAGGACCAATTTGCTTATCATCATATCTATAGCACCTAGCAGGTACCTTGAACATCATGGGTATTAGTTAATATTTATTGAGTTAATGAATAAAAGGGAAAGTGAATGATGAGTAAGGGAAGTTGATATTAGACATTTTGAATTAGGAGCTAAGACATGTAAGGAGATGAAAGCATAGGGATGGGCATGAGATATCAATACTTTTAAACTTTTATTGTAGTTTATGTTGTATATAGATATTTTTTCCTAATCTAAGACAATGGTTTTGTTGATCATATACTCTTCAGTGACACACAGTTAGTTTTTGTTAAATAATTGTTGGATGAATGAAAATCAGATCTTTGATTAACTTATGGACTTAAAAAAAAATGGATGCACTGAACCTTGGTTGTTAATAGTATACCATTCTGCATATTGATTATGAACTATTCATGTATCCCCCACATATTACTGGTGTGTAATATTTTCCTTGTGTCTTTAAATCTAAAGTATGTCTCTTGTAGACAGTACCTGGATGGATCATGCTTATTATCCATTCTGCCAAATTCTGACTTTCGGTTAGAGTATTTAACCCATGTGTATTTAATCTAATTGCTGGCAAGATAGGACTTGCCATTTTACTATTTTTTCTGTATATCTTAAGTGTTTTTGGTGTTGTTCCTTAATTCCTCCATCAGTGCTTTCTTTTGTATCAAATAGATATTTTCTAGTGGGTCAAATTTAATTCCTCTCTTCCTTTTGCTATTTATTTTTTGAGTTATTTTCTTAGTAGTTGCCCTGGGGATTACAAATGACATCTTAATTTATAACTGTCTCTTCAGTGTCTAGTTTAGATTAATACCAACTAAATCTCAAATTTATAAAAAGTTTTCTCCTGTATAGTTCCATTTCTTCCCCTTCCTTTGTGCTACTGTTGCACAAACTACATCTTTTTACTTTGTCCATAAACACATATTTGTATGTTTTCCTTTGTATATTTGTCTATTAAATCAGGATACAAAAAGAATTAGAAATAAATGTATCATTATACAGGCATATCTTAAAGATATTGCAAGTTTAGTTCCAGACTACCATGATAAATTGAATATTGCAATTAAGTGAGTCACCTGAATTTTTGGGTTTCCTAGGGCATATAAAAGTTATGTTTACATTATTTTGTAGCTTCTTAAATGTGCAACCTCATTATGTCTAAATAACACTGTACCTACCTTAATTAAAAAATTTAATTACTAAAAAATGCTAACCATTACCTGAGCCTGTTGGAAAAATGCATCAGTAGACTTGCTCAATGGAGGGTTGCCATGAACCTTCAATTTGTACATAATGCAGTGTCTGCAAAGCACAGTAAATTGAAGAACAGTAAAACTAGTTGTGTTTGTACTGCCTTTTATATTTACCTATGTAATTATTTTTACTGGTGCTCTTTATTTCTTTATGTGGAATCAAATTCTGTGTATTGTCCTTTTAGTTCAGGCTGAAAGACTTCATTTAGTATTTCTCATAAATTAGATCTGCTGGTAATGAATTCTTGGTTTCTGTTTATCTGGGAAAGTTCTGATATCATTTTTTGAAGATTAGTTTTACTGGGTATAGAATTCTTAGTCTTTCCTTTTCAGCACGTTGGATGTGTTATCCCACTGCCTCTGGCCTTTATGGTTGTTTATGAAAAATCACATTAAAAATCTTATTGTGGATTCCTTGTATGTGATGAGTTGCCTCTCTCTTGCTGCTTTCAATATTCTCTCTTTCGTCTTTGGCATTTGAAACTTTGATCTCAACAGATTAAAGTATGGTTCTCTAAGTTTATCCTACTTGGAATTTGTTGAATTTCTTGGATGTATAGATTGTTTTTCATCAAATTTTTCTAGCATTATTCAAATATTCTTGTCGCTCCTTTCTTTCTCTCCTCTATGGTACTCCCATTATGTATATGTATGTATAAGTTGGTTTTCCACAGGTCTTTGATACTCTGTTAATTTTTCCTCTTTCTCTTTTTCTGTTCCGCAGATGGATAATTTCAGTTGACCTACCTTTTAATTCACTGATTCTTTCTTCTGTTAACTCAAATGTGTTTCTGAGGTTTTCTAGTGAATTTTTCATTTCAGTATGCTTTCCAACTCTAGATTTTCCATGTTTCATTTTTATAATTCCTATATCTTTTCATATTCTGTTTTGCGAGACATTGTTTTCATACTTCCCTTTAGCTTCTTAGGCATGGTTTTAGTGATTTGAGACTATATCTATGAATATATTTAATATAGTTGATTTTAAGTCTTTATGTAATGAGTCTAATGTCTACGTTTCTTCAGGAGCCATTTCTATTGACTGCCTTTCCTCCCACTGTGTTTGAGCCATACTTTATTGCTTCTTTGCATATCTCATAATTTTACTTGAAAAGTAGACATTTAAAAATATGTATATAGTTTCAACTCTGCAAATCAGTTTCTCCCTCCTCCTCATGATTTGTTATTATTGATGTTTGTTGTTACAATATTGCCATTTACTTGTTTAATGACTTTGCAAAATCTTTAGGTATACTCAGTATTGTTTTGTCTTGTATGGCCACTGAGCGCTATTAGCTATTATGCCATTTCATCTTATATAATTGGATCAATTTAAATAGAGGAAATCTTTATGTAGGGCTTGTGAGTTGTGATTAAAAAGTTATTTAGATTGCCTAAATGATTACTTTTAGTAATCATTCTTCAGTAAAGAAACACTTACCGAACACTTATTATGTGCTATGCTTGGATATATTATTTAGAGAAATTAAATTTTCTGGTTAATGGGATTTCCTAGTAAAGAAAGACAACCAGAAGCCCAGGGTTTTGTTTTGTTCTGTTTTGATTTGATAAAAATCTCTAGACTTGTACTTGTGGATTTTAATTCCTTAGTAATTAAAAGTAACTGAACTCCTTCCTTCCTCCAGCATTTAACTGACTGGCTTAGCATGTTGTAGTACCTGAGAATCATAATTGTGAATATTATATCCAGTTTTGTATAAGAGATTGGGATGATCGTTTCCTTCAAATCCATTCTGTTATTTTCCTGGTTCTGGAATGCAAAATGAGAATAGATATTCCAGCAGCTGGCACAGTCTCCACATTGATTCCCTGTCCAGTGGATTGAAAGCTAATATAGTGAGAAGGACCAAATAGAAGCCACTAGAACTTCCTCTACTTAAGAAAATAGTGAACCAAAAGCAATACTTCATTCCTGGGGGGATTGCAGAGATTAATGCCATCATCAAGGACTTTAAACATGCAGGGATGGTGATTCCCACCACATCCCCATTCATCTGTTTGGCTTTTGCAGAAGACAGATCTTGTACAATGACAGTTGATTATCATAAGCTTAACCAATAGATGACTACAGTTGCAGCTGCCATACCAAATATGGTTTTATTTCTTGAACAAATTAACATATCTCCTGGTACCTGGTATGCAACTATTGATCTGGCAAATATCTTTTTCTCTGTCCTTGTCAATAAGGTCCAATAGAAATGTGGTAGTCCTTCACTGTCTATATGGGATTGGTTCCAGGACCCCTGCAGATACCAAAATCTATAAATGCTCAAGTCCCTTATTTAAAAAAGTTTTTTTTTTTTTTTTTACATAACCTATATTTGCATATAGGTTATAGCAGGGTATGCCTACACATTACTTCATTTGCATAAATTCAGTGTAGTGCTCTCAAATTCATTTTGCTTTTTGGAACTTTCTAGGATTTTTTTCCCCCAATATTTTTTATCCATGGTTGTTTGAATCCATGGATACAAAACCAATGGATACAGAGGGCTGACTGTAGTTTGCTTTCATCTGGCAAGATCAGCAATATACCTTCACTGTCCTACCTCGGGGATATTTCAGCTCTCCAGTCCTATGTCATAATTTAGTTTGTGTGGATCCATATCACCTTTCTCTTTCACAAGATATCACACTTGTTCATTACATTGATGCCATTATGTTGATTGGAGTTAGTAAGACATTTGAATGTCAGAGAGTAGGAAATAAATCTGATAAAAGTTCAGGAGTCTTCTAACCTCAGTGAAATTTCTAGTGGTCTAGTGGTGTGGGGTATGTCAAGATATCTCTCCTAAGGTGAAGGATAAATTATTGCATCTGGCTCTTCCTACAACCAAAATGCCTAGTGGGTCTTTTTGGATTTTGGTGGCAATATATTCCTGACTGGATGTGTTACTCTGGCCTGTTTACTGAGTGACTCAAAAGCTTCTAGTTTTGAGTGGGACCCAGAATAAGAGAAAGCTCTGCAACATGTCCAGGTTGTTGTGCAAGCAGCTCTGCCACTTGTCTCATATGATCTAGCATATCCAATGGTGCTTGAAGTGTCAGCGGCAGATGGGGATACTCTTTGGAGTCTTTGGCAGATCCCTTTAGGTGAATCACAGTGCATGCCGTTAGGCCCTGGGGCCACAGCCTGGCCATTTTCTGTGAATAATTATGCCTCTTTTGAGAAACAGCCATCAGCCTGTTACTGGGCCTTAGAGACTGATTGATTAACCATGGGCCACCAAGTTACCATGCAACCTGAACTGCCCATCATGAGATGAGTAGTATCTGATCCACTAAGCCATAAAACTAGGCACACACTACCACTACATTATCAAATGAAAGTTTTATATATCTGATCAGACCTGAGTAGTTCCTGAGGGCACAAGTAAGTTACATGAGAAGTGGATCAAATGTCCATGATCCCTACTCTGCTATCATGTCTTCTCTTTCCTAGACTGCACCTATGGCCTTATGGGAAGTTCCTTAAGATCAGTTGACAGAGGAAGAGAAGTCTCATTCCTGGTTTATAGATGGTTCTGCAGGATATGCAGGCACCACCTGAAAATGAATAGCTGCAGCACTACAGTACCTTTGTGGAATATCAGTGAAGAACATTGGTGAAAGAAAATTCTCCCCGTGGGCAGAACTTCAGGCAGTGCAACTGTTTGTTCACTTTGCTTAGAAGGAGAAGCGGCTACATGGGCTATTGTATACTGATTCATTGGCTACGACCAATGGTTTGGTTGAATGATCAAGGGTTTGGGAGGAACATGTTTAGAAAATTGATGACAAGGAAATTTAGGAAGAGATATGCAGATACATCTCTCTGAATGGGCAAAAAGGTGAAGATATTTGTGTTCCATGTGAATGCTCACCAAAGAATGACCTCAGCAGAGGAGGATTTTAATAATCAAATAGATAGGATGACCTGTGCTATGGATACCAGTCAGCCTTTTTCCCCACCCATCCCTGTCACTGTCCATTGAGCTTATGAACAAAGTAGCCATGCTGTCAGGGATGGAAGTTACAGATGGGCTTAGCAACATAGACTTCAACTCATTAAGACCTGCCTGGGTATGACCACTGCTGAGTACCCAATCTGCCAGTGTCAGAGACTAACACTAAATGCCCGATATGGCACCACTCCCTGAGGTAATCATTAGCTACCTAGAGGCAGGTTGATTACATTGGACTGCTACCATCATGGAAGTGGCAGCTGTTTGTTCTTACTGGAATAGATACATATTCTGGATATGGTTTTGCATTCCTCACATGAAATGCTTCTGCCAAAACTACTATTTGTGGGCTTACAGAATGCCTTATCTACCACTATGGTATTCTACACGGCACTGCTTTCTGATCAGGGAACTCACTTCACAGCAAAAGAAATGAACAGTGGACTCATGCTCATGGAATTCACTGGTCTTATCTTCCCTACCATCTTGAAGCAGCTGACCTGATAGAATGGTGGAATGGCCTTTTGAAGATGAAGTTACAGCACCAGCTAGGTGACAGTACCTTGCAGGACTGGGGCAAGGTTCTCTAGAAGAAGGTTGTATATGCTCTTAATTAATATTCAATATATGGTACTCTTTTTCCCATAGGCAGGATTCACAGGTCCAGGAATTAAGGGATGGAAATGGGAATGGCACCATTCACTGTTACCCGCTAGTGACCCACTAGCAAAATTTTGGGTTTCTGTTTCCATGACCTTAAGCTCTCCTGGGCCAGAGGTCTTAGTTCCAAAGGGAGGAATGCTTCCACCAGGAGACACAACAGTGATTCCAGGAAGTTAGGACTGCTGCTCAGCCACTTTGGACTTCTCATGCCTCTGAATCAATAGGCAAAGAAGGGAGTTATTGTGCTTGCTCAGAAGATTGATCTCGACTACCAAGGGGAAATTGGACTGCTGTTCCCCAATGGAGGTGAGGAAGAGTATGTCTGAAATACAGGAGCTCCCTTAGGGCATCTCTTAATATTACCATGCCTTGTGATTAAAGTCAATACAGAACTACAACAACCCCATTTAGGGAGGACTGCTGATGGCCCAGACCCTTCAAGAATGAAGTTTGGGTCACCTTACCAGGTAAAGAACCATGACCAGCTAAAGTGCTTGCTGCAGACGAAAGGAATAAAAAATGGATAGTACAAGAAGGGAGTTATAAATACCAGCTTATAACCATGTTATCAGTTATAGAAAGGACTGTGTCATGAGTATTTCGTCATTTTGTTATAAAGACATATATTTATTCCTTGAACTGGGATATTGGTCTTCTGCACTTGGACTGAAACTTATACCATCAACTTTCCTGGTTCTCAGGCTTTCAGACTTGACCTGAGACTATACCATTTGTTCTCCTGGGTTTCCAGCTTGCCAACTGCAGGTTTGGGGACTTCTCAGCCATAATTTCACAAGCTAATTCTTCTCTCTCTCTTTCTGTATATGTATCTGGAGGATCCTTACTAATAATACGGTCACCATAGTGGTAAAAATGAGTATTTCCTTTCCTAGGTACAACCAACAAGTTGTCTTTGTCATGGTGGAATGTGAAATATGGAGCTAATAAAATTTTTAAAGAATGTATGGTCATCTTACCATTGTGTCTATTAAGAAGAGTGGCCTTGTAGTTTATAAATTGCCTTAATTTCTTACAGTATCCCAAAGCCAACTTGGTAAAGAAATGACTATATACTATATAGAAGGGGGATGAAAAAAATAATAAAATGCTTAAGATGCTGAGTCCTGCTATAAGGAAAATTTATACTAAAGCTCTTAGAAATCAAAGCTAAGACCTCAGAATTAGATTAGTCATAGACACATTCAAACAGTACACTTATATTACCAAGTATATTGACATTTAATAACAGTCAGTAAAGATTACTGACAAATATTGGCTTTTGGCTTAAATGTATTTGGTAAAACTCAGGTACTGTTATAGCTATTGTTCTTTGACCTTTTATTTTGACATAATCTCATTTTAGATTATGGAAAATAGCCATTATGCCTCTATTTTCCCTGTTGAAAGCTAATACGTTAATCAGATACACTGAGGAGAAATATAATGAGAATAGTAAAATGGAATCCTATATGGATTCCATTTTAATAAAAAAAAAAAATGGAGAAACCCATGAATAGCACTACTCAGTACTTAGTTTGTTTTCATTTTTTTAAAAGTAAAATAAACTGAAGCAGTAATGATGAAGACTATAGGATTTCCTCTTTTATAAAAAAAGTTTTTAAGGAAAAAGAATGATTGAATACTTTCAGCATTTAAAGCTGGTTAATTACCACACATTCTTTCCATTGTGATTGTGTAGCAATGCTGAGGTCTGGAAATATGCAGATTGTTTCTTAACATTTTTTCCCCCTCAACACTCAGTAGAGTTTCGCTGTGTCTCTGATGTTGAATTATATAGCAAGCTTTTCTTGGTTCTCAGGCTTAGAAAATGTATAGTGATTTTCTAAGCAGAGCAAATCCTCATTCCTCCTGCAATTCAATTACTTTAACATGGTTTCAAATAATTAAAAGAAAACATATATTGTGCCTCAAGAATAGCCTAGAACTCAGTTATTCTAATCAAGAAAAATGTGCCATCTTTTGGAGGGCTTATATGTAATGAATTGCCATCATTTTCAACTGCCTAGGAGGAAGGTAACCATAACAATGAGTACAACACCACTAATTAGTTATATATGTGGAGAAGCTGGGGCGTGTGTTTGTGTGTGTAGACTATAACATTCTTTTATGCAGTTAAATATTCTTATCCATTGTTAAAATTACATAATGGACAATTGGTTAGAGCAATACTGTTTTAATTGCTCTTCATCTGTGAAACTGATAAAGCTGAAATGTATTGATGACTTCCAGTGTATATGTGTGTTGAGAGAGTCATAGTGAGAGATGTAAATAGAATGTTACTTTCATTTTAAGAGATTCTTAGTTTTAGCCATTTAGAGTTTCATGAAGATAATATCATAAGCATCAGAGAATCTGTTGTAATGATAGTGAAGGAACCAATACTTAGGAGAATTACAGTTTTATTCACATTACTACCATTGTTTCATAGTTGATATACCTTTCTCTCATAAGAAAATTATGGCCAAGATTAAATTCTTAACATATTACCAGGAAACATGCAGAAATGATCTGGATGGTAATATTGTGATATTGACAGCAGAGATGTTAGTTAGCACTGAATAGGACACATAATTGAATACATGTATATATAAACACGGATATATCCATATGTATATGTTTCAAATTAAATTGCCTGGGAATAGCGAATCCTCCAATTTATCATGTAATTTAAATATCCTAGTGTTGAAGTAGTTGCACATCAACCAAGTTTGTTTGTGCATATTTAAATTGTATGTAGGTCTTGGAAAATTTTTAGGAAATTTTCTGAAATAGCAATTTTGAACTGACTACCTAATTTTATATTCCTAGTTACAGGTATGCTTCATATTATTTACCATGCATTTGAGAAATCAAATTAAGTCAATCAAAACAAGTGTTTCTTAAGGAACTATTGTTATTGTTTGCGATAATGAACTATATTAATATTATACATGTTAATAATGAACTTAATGTATTAATAATGAACTATTTATTATTGTGCAGAAAAAAAAAATGGCAAACTTTTCAGAATGGCTGGAAGGGACAGAAGATAAGACTGGAAATGTTGTAAATTTGAGCCAGATCATTAAGGGACTTTCGGATCTCTAGGGATAGATTACCAGCAGAAGAGTGGGGAGAAGTGATAAGCATAGGCATGATGAGGTCAACGCTGGGCAGGCTGGGTTAATGTCCGAGAAAAAAATCAAAACAATATGTAATCATTCTGTCATGTGACATCTGAAAAAATAAGGCTTTTTGGGGGACAAAAGGTGATGGTATGACAGAAACTTTAAAAGTAAGACAAGCTTACTAAGCAAAAAGTTGATTATAATTTGAGTGTGCCTGATAACTTTCTCAGTTTCTGGCAGCCTAGTTTTACTGATAATTTTTAAGTGTACAATTAAATACAGTGTTAAGTGTACGGTGGCATTAAATACATTCACAATTGTTGTGCAACTGTCACCACTGTCAATCTCCAGAATGTCTTCATTTTCCTAAACTGAGACTATGGACCCATTTACTAACTCCCCATTTCCCCTCCCACTAGTTCCTGGTAACCACTGTTCTTTTTCTTTCTATGAATTTGACTGTTTCAGTTTCTTATATAAGTGGAACCATGTAATATTTGTCCTTTTGATTCTTGCTTATTTCACTTAGCCTAATGGCTTTGGGTTCATCTCTTTAGCATGTATCAGAATTTCATTTTTTGTTAAGGCTGAATTATATTCTACTGTGTATATATATTATTTTGTTTATCCATTTGTCTATCGATGGACATTTATTTTCACATTTTGATTATTGTGAATAATGAAGCTATGAACATGACGTACAATTATCTGCTCAGTCTCTGTTTTCAGTTCTTTTGTATATATACCCAGAAGTGGAATTGCTGAATTTATGATAATTCTATGTTTAATCTTTTGAAGAACAACCATATTGCTTTCCTAGACCCACAGTATTTTTAAAGTCTGTTTCCTTCACCCCTTGATTCAAGGAATGGGCTTAGTCATTTTAGACAATGCACCACTGGGAAAGAGCATAGCAAGAATAGTAACTAAAACAGTATAGCAAGAATAGTAACTAAAAACCTGCAGCCTTGAGTGCTTCCTCCCTTAATTCTATAAGAGCCATTACCTTTGTTAATGCATTGGACAGAAAATTAGTGTTTCCCTTAAGCTGGTCCAGCAACCCCTGGCATCAAAAAAACGTTATACATGCAGATTTTCAAATGTCACCCCATCTACTGATTTAGACTCTGGAAGTGAGGACAGGCAAACGTGTTTTTTAACAGACATGTTTAATTTTAATGGCACATTTTTCTTTTTCTTTTATGGTTTGTCCTCTTTTGTTCTGTTTATAAAATCCTTGCCTAACCCATGGTCTCAAAAGATTTTCTCCAGTGTTTTCTTCTAGAAGTTGTGCAGTTTAAATGGTTTTATTTTTAGGCTTCTTATTTCTTTCAGGTTAATATTTTTTGTATGATACAATGTCAGTGTCAAGTTTTATTTTGTAACTACTCAAAAAACTATTCTTTCCCCATTGTATTATCTTGGGAATTTTGTGGCATATGTGTGTGTCTATTTCTGGACTCTGTTTTTACCACATTGCAGTGATTTACTCTAGCTTTACAGTAAGATTCATAATCATGTAGTGTGAGTCAACTTTGTTCTTGATTTTCGAAATTGTTTTGGCTATTTAGAGTCTTTCCTTTTTCATGTGCATTTTAGAAACGGCTTGACAATGCCTGCAATATAGGCTGCTGAGATTTTAATTAGGGTTATAGTAAATCTTTACATCAATTTGGAGAGAATTAGCAAAATATTTAATTGTCTGACCTGTATGTATGTCTTGCACGTATTTTGTTAAATTTGTCCCAAGGTATTTCAAACTTTTGATGTTATTATAATCGATATTGCTTATTTTAATTTTCAATCATTGACTTCTAGTCTACAAAATACAATTTATTTTTTATATTGACATTGTATTCTCCAAATAATTTTCTAGCAGATTTCTTGGAATTTTTTACATAAGTAGTCACATTGGCTGTGACTAAAGACAGTTTTAATTCTTTTCCAGTCTGTATGCCTTTTATATCTATTTCTTGTCTTATTACACTAGCCAGGTCCTCTGGTGAGAGCATTCTTCTTTGCCTTCTTCAAGATTTTAAGGTAAAGGTGTTCCATCTTTGACCATTAAATATGACGTTAGCTGTGAATTTCTTTCCTTTTGTACAGTCTTTATCAGAATAAAGACATTTTCTTCTGTTCTTTGTTTGCTGAGAATTTTTTTCATGAATAGGTTTTGAGTCTTGTCAATTTTTTTTCTGCATTTACTGAGATGATCATATTGGTTTTTTTTAAAGGGTAAATTATATTGATTTATTTTCAGATATTCAACCAAGCTTGCATTTCTGGAATAAAACTTACCTTTAGTGATACATTGTCCTTATATATTCCTAGATTTGATTTGTTAAAATTTTGTTAAGGTTTTTTGCATTATATTGGTATAGGATATTTTTTTGTATTTTCTTGTAATGTGTCTGTTTTTGGTGTCATGAGAAAACCAAATACCAGTCACTTCTCTATTTTCTGAAAGAGTTTGTGAAAAATTCATATTTCATTCTTGAATCTCATAGAATTCTCCAGTAAAGCCTTCTGTGCCTTAAGTTGTGTGTGTGTGCGTATGTGTGTGTAAAGGTTTTAACTATGAAATCAACTTCTTTTATAGATCCAGGTCTAGTAAGTTTATTTATTTTTCTAGCATGACTTTTGTAAGTTTTTTTCTCTTCTAAGGAATTTGAACATTTCATGTAAATATTTAAAATTATTGCCAAAAAGTTTTTCATAATGTTCCATTATTATACTTTTAATGTCTGTATGATTTCCAGAAATGTGCTGATATTGAAGTTTTTCTGTTTCTGATATTGGTAAATTGTATCATTTCCCTTTTTTTGTTGCTCTTTTGGGTAGAGGTTTATTAGTTGTATTGATATTTGGGAATAATCATCTTTTGCTTTCTTTAATTTTTCTGTCTATACATTCCTTATTTTAGTGATTTCTGATCTTATATTTTCTTCCTTCTGCTTGCTTTGGATTTGATATGCTCTAGATTTTCGGGTTTCTTAAGGAGAAACCTCAAGTCATTTATTTGAGCCCTGTTGTCCTGTATCTGAAAACCATTGTTTCATATATTTTGTCAAGATTTTTAGTTGTTTCAGTTGGGAGATTAAATCTGGTCCCTTTGTCTCTATTTTGATTGTAAGTAGAATGCTATATGTATACTGGAATTTAAACTATCCTCCAACCTTGATCATATTTTCATTTGAAGTAACCAGAGTGAAGAAGATAATCGATGCTCTAGGAGTGGGTGATATTAAGAAAATGAGTGCTTTATTTTTTTGTTTATGTTTTAATCTTTTATTCTACTTTATACTTTATCAAGTATACTTTATATTCTGCTTATAAAATAAGTCCCTACTCTTAACCTGCCATTAAATCTTTGCATAAAATTTATACATTTGGAATATGAACCATATTTTATGGTTGTGTCTTATATGTTAAACAAGTCACTGCCTACTCTTAGTAAACCTTGAGAAATCAGATATTTCTCATTTCTGTATTTTTAATAGATCATTGTACTCAGCAGTTATTTAGAAAACATTATTTTACCATAATGTGTGGAATTTTGGTGTACAAATTTTTTGCTTTTTGGTTAATTAGAGATTCTCAGTATACTTGAGAGGTTCCCTGTTCATTTTCTGAATTGAGTCTCATCTGATCTTTCTTCAGATCTGTATTCTTTCTGGCTAGGTGGCAATCCCAGGGCTTTTCATCTTTGCCATCATTATCCTTTCCATTTTATTGAAACTGTAGTTTATAACATAGTTACAGTTGCACTTGGATGGCTCCAGTGCTTTGGTATTTTTAGGATTCATCCATGTGGTAACAGATACCACCAGTAACATCATCTCTAAAGGACAGGGACTATAGATATGCACAATTTAAAATTGTTTCTCTTGGAAACTCATTTATTTTTCCATTCATCATTTCTTCTGGAAATTATATGTGTTCATCAAGGTTATGCAAGCTTTGAGAAGCTGAATTTTGTCAGCCTATCCAAAGGAAAAGTAGAGGGGGAAAATCCTCAATTTTTATGGCACTGTTAGGGAATTAAAAGTGTGGTGAAGAGTGTGTGCAGATTTATGTAAACTTGTAGCTTTTGCACGCTGCTGAGTTTTTATTTTGTTCTTTTTACATCTTGTAGAGACAATACAATACAGGCCATGGCAAAAAAATATTTCTTTTTCCACTCGTTTAAAAGATTGGGTAGGTTTTTTTTGTGATATTGAGGGTCAAGATAAACTTTCTATTTTCTGTTAATATATCTAGTATCTATCTGATGTTTCTGTACCTAAATGAAATTTTTGAGTCTTTGTATTTTTCCCTAGGAAATGCTCTACGTTAGACTGTGTTTGGCTCTGGTTTCATTTGGCTTTCATTTTCTGGGCCTCTTTACCTATTTAATTTACCCAGCCCAGCTTCTAGTGTTCTAGTGCAACTATATGATACCCATCTCCTGCCTTCTTCTTTTGCCTGTCTCCTGAGCACTGTCCTTTTCTCTATATTTATTACTTCTCTTTCGAAGCTAACCTCTCAGGTATACCATTTCACTAGGGTATTATTGTATACTTTGATAAATTGAGTATCCTTATGTATTAATGATGCCACTACTGAGAGTAGGGAGTTTTGGATTTTAACTTGAGAATTCCAGGAGGTTTTAACTTATATGTCATATATGCCATTAATATTCTAATGTTAAGCACTTTGAGATTTATTTTATTTTTAGAGTTTTCAAGCTTTATTTAGATTCTTACTGTGAGGAAAAGAAACATCTTCTTAAAACAAATAATTAGTTTTAAAACTGCAAGGATCTCTTTGGAGAAAATTATTTCTCTTGAGCCTTAGGCCAGTGGAGGTATGTTTGCACTGTTTTCTTGATAGCTCCAAATCAGGTATTTTCATGGATCTTCTGCTTGTCCCAGAAAGAGAGCCTAAAGCTGAATCTTTTACTTGAGGAGTGCTTAAATGCTCCACAAATCAGTGACCAGAATCGTTTCATTTTGTGCCCATGTGGTTTCTGTGGGTGGTTTGTTGTTTTAAAAACTGTTTCAAAGAAGTGCATTTTTTCCTGGCAATCATTTGTATCCTGTGTAAGTATTATTCATTATTAATAATTTTGAGAAGAACCAACTCCAGGTCATAATGCAGTTGGCTGAAGTGTTGGAGTTTTATCCAGAGTCATCCCATATGATTTGTGTCTAGTATGCCAAAATCCATGAATTCGAGGTTCTCAAAGGGCAGGGTATTGGTTTCCTTTCTTACTGTCACCAACCTGTTTTTGGAAGGTATTTCTATCAATTTAGTATAAATTAACAGCCTTTAAGAGAAATTCATGAAACATTTAGATTTAATTTTTTCTAGGCGAATATTCTGGTTTTACTTTTGGCGGGTATTCCCCCCTATTTCTTACTCTATAAAGAAATTTCTGATTGTGACTTGAATTCCAGCTTTCTCATTGGGTTTTGATTCCCATCTTCTTCCTCATTTATGCTTAGTGGTTAGAAATCTTGTCTTTAATTGCATTTCAAAGTGGTTAGGTTTCTGTCATTTTCCGTTCCCTTATCCAACAGTAAGGGTTTGCTTCTGTAGGTACACTGTAACCTTTTAATAATTTGGGTTTAAAGAGAAATTGAATTAAATTCTTGAGTTATTTCAGAAGTTATAACATTATGCTATTTACATTTCTGGCCACAGTGAAAGTTTTCATGAAACTGAACTTTTGTTGGAAAATTTCGTGTCACCAGCTTATAGTCTTGGAAGGCATCTTTAGGATTTGGTTAGCTCAGAATTACAAATTTAAATAGTCTGCATAAATCTCTAATTAATAAATGAACATTATTTTATAATTAGGAATTAACTAGAATGAAGACGTGAAGATTACCTCTCTGAACTTTTTAACAGAGGAGGATACTGAAACCTAGATAGATGAGGTGACCATCTGTGATAACACTGTAATTTATGGGAAGATTTTGTACTAGAGCCCAGTAACCTGACTCCAAATCTAGTGTACTTTCCACTGTATTGGCATCTCTCACCATCTTATTCCCAACAAAATAACCTTGAGTGATAACCTTACAAATTGATACCACAATTTTTCTCTTGGCATGTAAAACAGCACTGATCTCTGATGTTGTCACTTGGTTATTTGAGGAAGGAAATAGGCGTTTATATTGTTCAAGCCTGTTCTTCATTGTATTAAATTAATGTTTAAAATTTCCCCAAAGCTAGAAAAACCTGCAAATAAGAATGTCCTATGTTGGTTACTGTTGATTGCCTGTTAGCATTATTCCTCTCTCGTGTACTTTTTTAAAAGAACCTGTTTTGTTCAGGCATCTAACATTTCTTCATGTGACTCAGAGAAAGGGGTCCTCATTCCTAGTTCCAGGGTTAATTGTGGTAAGTCTAAATGGTATTCCCTTTCTTTGCTAGTAACAGATTCAAAGATGGGCGGATCACAACCTTAAACTATTTTGATCATCTTGCTTCTAGCCTGTGGATGAAGTTACACATAGGAGGTCAGATCCATGGGAATTCAGAGAATTTTTGAATCTCTGATTTGCAGTGCTTAGCTGCTCTACCATTGACTTCTTATTGTAGGATAGTGGTTATACATTTCCTTACTGTTTAAGGCAGTTGGCTTTTGGAATTTTCTGTTACTTTCAGATGAAAGGATGTTATCTGGCGCATCTCCTAATATTTTACACTGTGAAAGAATATTCAATAAGAGTTAGGTTCTGGCAACTAAACTGATGTGAATTCAAGAGAGAGGGAAGACTTTCAATAGATTCGAAAGTAGGATAATCTTTTAAGAGATCTGTGACTAAGAGAATGCATAAAATCATGGCTCATAAAGCATCATAAACCACTGTAATTTACCTTTCATCCTTGCAGCTCCACTGAAGTTTTCTTTTACTGTGAACACCTAAATCCAATGGTTTCTATTTATTCCTTATCTTCTTTGACCTCTCTTATATTACACCTATTTCCATCCATGTATTCTTTTTCCTTACGATTTCTAAGGTATCATTCTATCTTTCTACATTCATGATAATTCCTTTTAAATTTTGTTTACTGACATTTTCTTCTGCCTCTCCCTTGAATAGTAATGATTTCTTTTGTTCTACTTCTTGGCATAATTTAAACAAATTTATTATTTAGAATAATTTTAGATTTACAGAAGAATTGTGAAGATAGTATAGAGAGTTCTCATATACCCTACTCAGTTTTTCTATTATTAATACCTGATATTTGCTTGGTACCTTTATTAAAATTAATGAACCAATATCTATACATAGTTATTAATAAAAGTCCATACTTTATTCAGATTTCTATAGTTTTTATGTACCATCTTTTTTTCTATTCCAAACTCTCATATAGGATACCATATTACATTTAGGGATCATGTGTTCTTACTTTCCCCTTGGCTATGACAGTTTTTTAAACTTTGTTTTTGATGACCATGACAGTTTGTTTTGATGAGTACTGGTTAGCTATTTTGTTGTTTTTCCCTTAATTGTGTCTGGTCTGATGTTTTTCTTGTGTTTAGAATAGAGTTATGAGTTTTTGGAAGACCGCAGGGGTAAAGTGCCGTTTTTATCACATCATATCAAGTGGACATGCTATCAACATGACTTATTGTTGATGTCGACTTGGATCAATTTACTGAAGTAGTTTTCATCAGGTTGTTCTTCTTCGAAGTTATTTTTATTATCCCCCTTTCCATACTGTATTATTTGGAAAGGAGGCACTATGTGCAACCCGCCCTTAAGGAGTGGGTAGAGTATTTATATATATTATTTGGAATTCTTCTGTATGGAAAATTTATTCATTATTCCACATTTATTCATTCATTTATTTAATCATTTATATCAGGGCTCATAGATATTTATTTCTACTTTTCTTGGCCCAGTTTTTAAATTGCTATATGTATATTGATGATTTCTAAATATTTTTATCCCAGCAAGTTTTCCCATCTCTCTTTTACAAAGAGCTCTTTCTGGTCAACTTCTTATTGCACCTTTTCCCTTTGGTCTTTTATTAAAACCTCAAACTATGTTGCCTAAGATTAAACTAATTACTTTTTACTTCATCGCCTTCATTTTATACCTCATTTCTTCTACATAAACTGGCTTTTCCACCTGCTTATTCAAGCTAGAAACCAGTGAAATCTTTTAGTTTTCATTTCTTTTATTCTCACTTCCTCAGTAGCTTTCATTTGGATTATATTTGTCTGTAGTATTTCCCTAAAACCAGCCTATTCTGCTTCCACACTATTATCCACATTGTCTGATAGCCATTTTCTAAATACATGTCACTTATTCTGAGTACTCCTATCTCACATTCCTTCTCAGAATTCTTTAATGAGTTCTGTTTCTGACACTCATTAACTTATTTTAGGCAAACTACTTGGTTTCTGTGTAGTCTACGTTTATTTAAAAAGTGTGAGTATAATGATAGGAATCTTCTGGAGATTAAAAGTGATAGTGTGTCTTAATAGTTCAGGTATGTGTCTGGTACAAAGCACTACACCATAAAAGATAATTATTTTTATTATTCTATGGCTGCTTCCAAAATCCTTAGCATGGCCCTTCCTAATTTGGCTCGTAGCCACTTGTTCAGTGCTTTTATTGTGGTTATTCTCCTACCATAGGTACCTTATCATTCAATGATTCTCTTTTATTTGTTGTATTTTAGGTTTGCCATGCTAGGTGCTTTATGAACCTGTCCCTTCTCATTTATTCTTTTGTCAGGAATGCCTAACAGGAAAACTAGCTTTTACTTATCCCTCAATAGTCAATTTAAATATTCCCACCCATGCGGAGTTAATTATCACCTTTCTTTGTGTTCACTGTACCATGTATAGAGCTATATTATGTATACTGCATATAAGTTTGCAAGTCTGTCTGTTGGTCTGTTAAATTGTGACCTCCAAAGGACAAAGACTAAACTTAATTTATCATTACATCACTAGCATTTAGTATCACTTAGTTAACTTTTGTTATATAGGTTACCTCGCAAGTATGAAATCACATCTAATTTTTTATTTATTTATTTATTTTTTTTTTTATTAATGGTCATCAGGCTTCTACTTGAACCTGTCCAGGAGTGGAAAATTTGTAGTTGGAGAGGTAGTGATTACTTTTGGATAGGTCTAAATTTTAGAAAGTTATTTTTATGTAGATTTGAAATCTATCTACTTTTTGCTTTCATTTGACTGTTCTCTGTAGCCATAAAGTATTAAGGGAGAGAATTCTAGGGAATAGCTTAGGCAAAATATCTAAAGTGGGACGGAACTTGCATGCTGAGAAAGTTAAGATAAGGCAGTTGGATTCAGAACTTACTAGATGAGGACAGTTTTGCTATCAGAAAGAAAAAGTCCTTTCCTCCTATCTCTAGTTGGAATCATCATGAGAGAAGGTTGATTGATCCAGCCGGAGTCAGTTTCCTATCCTTAGGTAATTATTATGACTGAGACTTGTGTTATCTTAGTTAGCTCAGTTTGGGTTAATTGCCCACTCTTATAGCTGGAAGAAGCTTGGAAAGAAGGTATCAGGCTGGCAAAATGAAGATATGCCATTTACTGTAGGCCTTGTCGGTCAAAAACATTTCAGTTTGTTAGCTGATTGTTCTGTTTTAACATTATTGGAAGATACCTATTAATTCTTATCTTCGTTGACTTTAATCAAGGCTAAACTTTTGTAGTTTTTTTCCAATTTCTCTTTATTCTTCTATGCAGTAAATCTTAAATGTATTATTTTAACATTGCATGATAGTGGTGAGGGTGAAAAGTGGAATGAGAAGACAAAAATCTTGGGGCATCCTATGAATATATCCATTCTATTCCCTGAATAGCTATCAATGTGTAAAGGATATATGTAATTTGGGGACTCTCTGAACTTTATTTCCTAAAGCACAGAAATTGGCCAGTGTATTTTAGAAAGCATTTCTTAACTTGAAAACAAAAAGGATTTCCAAATGTCTCTGTATAACCGAAAACACTTTCTTAACCCATATTGTTCCATCTTTGAAATATTCTGGGTAAGCATTATTGAGTGTTTTTGCTGATTGATTTTTGGTAGTGTTAAAAACTTCAATCTCATATAGTAATGAGAATTGCTTGTTTAAATTCTATATAGCAGTAAGTGGACATAATATTAACTCACAGTGGTTTCACTATAATGGGCAAAAGTGGGTACTAGATTTTGATGTTTCTGAAGTGAGGCAATTGCAGAATATCAGTAATATATGATGTTAAGTGACAATCTTAATTCTTGAAGTCACATGGAATAGGCGCCTGTAAAGAAGCATGAGGCTAATTTCCATAAAGAATCGAATATGAGGTTTACTGTTAAATTGTGCAATAATTGTAATATTGGATATCATCCTCTTTTTAAAAAATCATGTCATTATTTATTCAATTTACAGTGTTTGAGCTAGGTCAGGTTTGATTCCTAACATAGAAGGAACTCCTACATTAGACTTTCAAGGTGAGCCTTTTGTGTTTGAGTACTTAGTTTAGATGTTGAAATGTTGTGTATTATGGATACTAGAGGCTTAAAAAACTTCCCAAGAAATAGAGCTCTATGGTGAACTTCTTTGCTTTACTATTATTACAGAATTTTAACAATGCTTTTCTATGTTGTAATTTTGGGTTTTGTACATGTGGGTTGTGAGAAATAAACTAGAAATCCTGTCTCCGTGGGTTGGAATGTGGTGTGGCTTCAAAAGGCAAACAAAATATTTTAACTTGTGTGTGCCAGGTAAAAATTTAAATGAACTTTCCATAGGGTACAAACTTTTGAAGCCAAATAATGTAAAGTGATTTTATAGTTGCAGACAGACTACTACTATTGACTTACATTTGGTTTTGTTAACTTGGTGGGAAATCAGTAGCTGATTAAGCAAACAACTATAAAGAAATTTCTTTGTACATCCTAGTACAGCTTGTTCCTGCTCATTTTGTGACAAGTTGTTTGGGGAAGAGTTCTGAGATCTCATGCCAAGACTTGATATCCTAACAGTGTAGTGTTTTGTTTTTTTTTTTCTTTTTTATATTTTTGAAATAACAGGTGTATTTTTGAGATCTAGACTATATTGATTTATTTAAAGGACTTGTCCTAGAAGAATTGTAATGAGTAATTTTATATTTTTAATTGTACTTAAATGAAGATATGTATGTTTTTTTTCCTTTCTTTTAATTTATTTGAGAATTTTAAAAAGAGTATTGTAGTACTATTAGGGTGGCCAAATTTAGAAAAGTTTAGGTGAATTTATTGTTTTTCAGCTTCTATTATGCTTATTTATATGACTGGCTGGAGATGTCACTTGTAATTTGAGGTCTACATCTGGTTTTATGTTAAGCGAATCTGATCCGGACTCAGCTCTCTTCAATGGTGATTTTCCCAGCTGTAAATTCGGAACTTGGCATTGAAAACCATGTGGTTTTGTGTAAGTAGAATTCAGATTGTGATGTTTTCTGTCACTTCATAATTCTAATTTTAGAGTTTCAAATTTTAAAGCAGAATAACTCACTCCAGAAAAGTCTGAAATCTGTGATTTTCCACACATTGCCAGGAACATTGATGGTCGATGGTTTGAATCATAATGAATATCCTTTATTAGAAATATGGTGGAGCCTTTTACTCACCCACTCATAGAATTGTAACCATGACTTTTCTATCTTTTATTTACAAAGCTACAGGAGACCCTTTGTATTTTCATTCTTAAATTTCTTGGAAACACATAGATATTTATGGAATTTTCTTGCACTGGTAATAAAAAGGGAAGAGTGAGGAATAAGCATAGAGAATGAACTACTTACTGCTCTTTTGCTTTAGTTAAAAAATTTTACCTTTCAAAATATTGCTCTAAATTGCACAGGGTTTCATTTTGACTATTGCAGGTCCTGCTAATAAGTCTTTTCTTGTAGCTATTATCTACTTGTATAATACCCTCTATCAGATTATAAATGCCTTGAGGATAGAAATTACTATATATTCATCTTTATATTTTGTTATACTTAGTTCCTCACAGAATAATTTACACAGAATAAGTATAATAGGATTGTTGAATTAAATTGGACTGACTTGAATTAGATGAGAGGAATTAGGCAGATGGGAAAACAGGGCTAACCTGAGGAAAACTAAATTTTGTAGTCTTTCTAGATATCTTGTTTTAGTTTAAGTAATCAGTGAATGGTGATATTTTATTCACCTTTAAAACCCTTATGATTGACTAGTCAGAAATTGTAGCATCTATTTGTTCTGTTACCAGCAAGAAATTTACCTTGTAATAAGTTGCTCTGTGTAATAATTCTTGTGGTTAAAAAATATCATTATTTTGTTTCAGGTCATAACTCTCATGAATTAATTTCTAGACTAATTTCTTTAGTCCTCCCCCATTAAAAAATTAATATGTAATTTGCATATATTGTGTAATGTACAGAGGTTTATAGTTTGTTGAGTTCTAACAACTATATAGCTGAGTAACTATACTTCAGTCAAGATATATTGTGTAATGTACAGAGGTTTATAGTTTGTTGAGTTCTAACAACTATGTAGCTGAGTAACTATACTTCAGTCAAGATATAAAACATTTCCACTTCCTTAGAAAGTTCTCTAGTTCCCCTTGCAGTCAGTTTCTCTCTACACCTGCCCGCTCTATCCCTTCCCCTGCTTCACTCTTCTGATTTCTTTTACATACATTAGTTTTACCTGTTCTTGAACTTCATATAAATGGAATTATATAATATGTACCCTGTGAATGACTTACTTTGCTCAATCTAATGTTTTTTGATTTTTTTGATTATTGTAAAGTCTTTTTCCTTCAGTCTTTTTGAGCCATAACACAAAATTTACCATTTCAAAGTATACAATTTAATGACATTAAGTGCAGTCACATAGTTCTGCTACCATCGCCACCATCAGTCCACAGAATTCTTTTCGTTTTGCTAAACTGAAACTTCATCCTTATTTCTTTATTTAGAAGACATTTTTTAGAAAGCTTATAATACAAGCTCTTTTATACAATTGAAATGGGTTTGGTAATTATAAGTTTATAAAAAAATTTTTGGCTGCGGAGGTAGTCATAAAAATATGTTCATACCTTAAAAGATAGTATATATTTACAGCTATATCTTCATATTGGGCCAACATCTTTTCTATGAGTATAGGTCTCTGGACTTCATCATGACTTTTTTTCAGTCACTTTCTTAAATCTTTATTATCTTCAGTTTATAGTTTTGGCTTGCTTTTAAGTGTAATGCAGATAGTTGAAAATAGTCCCAGTAGTTATTGTACTAAATTTTATATCTTGCCTCTTGACAGTATTTTTTTTAAAGCAATTAACCTTTATCAAGTTGCTGTGAAGTATTCAACCTATTCATGAAAACGGCTGCTTCCAGTTCTTATATTTAATAATATTTAATCAAATTTTAAAACTATATTAACAGATAAAACAGACAAAATGTTTAATACAAAAATGACTGGTAGTATACAATTCAGCTAATGGAAGTACAAGTGCAGGATCTTGTCTTAGTAACCTCAACACTTTTCTTCACACTGTGAGAATCAAAAGATTTGGGGAACTTTGGTTTGTCTCATGATTAACTCGTGAGTTAGATAATGGAAAACAAAAAAAAAACTTCTATAAGTAGTAAGTGGATAATTTAAAACTTTTTAAAAGTTTAATTACCTTACAATTACAAATTGGCAGTCTGCTTTCTTTCATATTGTTGCAGTGAGTTTATTCATGTCATAAAATGAAATTATAGTTTTTGTTTGAGTTATCTGTTGTATAGCAAACAGCTCCAAAACTTAATGGCTTAAACAACTGTTTTATTTTGGTCACAATTTTGTAGGTCAGGAATTTGGGGATGGTTTCACTGGTCTTACACTGTTATAGTCAGGAGGTGGCTAAGGACTGGAGTCATCTGAAGGCCTCTTCATTCACGTATCTAGCACCAAGGCTACGATTACTCAGTGGGAGATTCGTTGGATGTTTTCTCTTCATATGGTCTCTCCACATGGCTAATTTGAATCACCTTCCAGCATGGTGGTTTCAGGATAGTCAAATTTCTTTTATGGAGGGTAGCTTCCTCCAGAACAGGTATTCCAAAAGACAGTAAGTGGAAACTGTCAATTTCTTAAGGCCCAGGCCCTGAAAATGTTATAGTGTCATTTCTGCCACATACTACTGGCCAAAGCAATCACAGAGCCCGTCCACATTCAAGGGGAGGAAACATAGACTCTGCTTCTCCATAAGAGGCATGCCAAAGAATTTGTAGTTATTTTTAATCTGCCACAGGTTTAAATGGTGTATATAATTAATGACATTTTATTTTAAAAAGCTTGAGAATATTTCTGGTGGATGTCAACATTGAAGTATATAGAAGAACACATGGGTTTATGTTTAACTGATTTGAATTATAAATGAATATGAAACATCTGGAGAGAGTAAAACTGACAAAGAATAGAATGCTGGTGGTAACTTCATTATAGTAATGGCTACTGTAAAATTCTTATTTATCAATCCAGCTCCTGTCCCATTGTTAGGTTAGAGTTACAGTGCCTCACAGCGTTAAAAAAATAAAATAAAATAAAGAAAAAAAGACCGAGAGGAAAACAGAGCTCAGGAATGACTAGATTAATTCGAGTTTTAATCTTTCGGCAAGCTGCAAATCCCATTTGATATCCTGGTAATACATTTTAGACAACAATGAGAATTGATTTTAAGTGGACTAGGTCTGAGTGTCATGTTTTAGAAGGCAGAATTTTAAAATAAATTTAACATTTGTAAGTAACTTTTTTCTTCTTTGTCACTTAAACTGGATGTAGTATCATTTTTGTATATAATTTGGTAAAATTTACCTTTGACTTTAAATGTAGCATCTTTTATCATCTATAACGATAAAGGACAGTCAGATCTTCTGAGTAATATTTTTTTCAATGACATGCTTACTGTATAATCTTTTTTGATGATAAATGAAGAAACAGTGAAGAATTTTTAAAATTGTCATTAGAAATAATTTATTAGGTTTTGCTATGCTTTGCTGTTGGAAGTAAATCACTTTTATTAAGATTAGACAACATTTGAGTGTTATGTTGAGTTTTATTAGATGCTGAGAATATATAGAGCAAAGAAATTTCTATATTCTTATTTAATTTACATCAAATGAATATAATTAATAGTGGTATTGAATTGTCTTTTGAATAAAGCAGGAATGGAAATGCTCTTTCTTTCCTTTTGGTCGTGTGGTACTGGCACCTGTTTTCCTGATGGTGCCAAGAGGAATTACTTTCAGATGTTAATACCACTATAATTTTAAGAGAATCTTCTCTTTAGGCAAAAACTGGTTATTTCCAGTGACTTGTAAAAGATTGTTTTTGGAAATGACTCATTAAATTGCTTATGTACTTTTCTGTTACGTAATTTATAGAAATAAATTGATAATTTTTTTGTAGTCATTAACTTTGTTCCCGTATTGTATATATATATTATATATTAGAAGGTTGAGGTAATTTTTTGTGGAAGAGTATTCCTGTTTGGTTTTATGCTATTTTATTTATAATATAGCAGTATAATTGCATTTATAAGTTTAATGTTACTGTTGTATTATAATATTTTTTTTCTCTTCCACTCAATCTTTTTTGGCTTGAATATTCTATTCCTAAATTACTATTGTATCTCTTATTTTTATGTTGAGGTATCATTTCTTCATTTTCAACAAACTTTGAGACTTCTGTATCTAAAACACTAGCTATGAGAGTTTTTATATTACATTAAAATATGGCTCAGATCATAAAATGATGCGTAGTCTTTGTTATCTTAAAATTAGCCACTTGGTGAAATATGAGAATGATTTTTTAGTAACTAGGGTATCTTTAAAAGCTGTAAAATATGGGTAAAGCCACAATTTAGGACCACATGAAATAGGAAAATCTGATTTATGGAGACAGATTAAGATTTATTTTCGTTATAGAATGTTTTTTTCCTCAAAGTTTGTTGCAAAAAATATGCTTCATGGGTAATATAGATGTATAATATGTATAATGTTTGTGCAGTTTTTTTCAATACTTAAGAATACTTTTTACTTTTGCATAAATAACCCATAATAATAAGTTTTAAATAAAAAATTGTTCACAGCTCCACCTCCCTTACAAAGCTGCACCTTTATCTCCTTGAGTCCCTTTCATTTGAATATAGTAGGTATGGTAGATAATGTTGTTTGCAGGAGATGCTCTTAATAGGTAAAATGTAAGGGGGTAGGAAAAGGTATACTTGCAAATATCAGTCGTAAGAAAGCTGGATTATTGTTATTAATGCCAGATAATTTAAACTTCATGACAAAGAATTATACTATAGATAAAAAAAAAGAACATTTCATAGTGATTGAAGTGTCAGTCAAGAAGATATAATTTTAAATGTGTATGTACCTGATAACAGAGCTTCAAAATTCATGAAGGAAAATATGACTATGTGAGAGTAAAGACAAATTTGTGTTGGTAGTCAAAATATTTTAAACCTTATCAGTATTAGAAGTAGTCAGAAAATAATAAAGGTATAAAAGTTTTTAATAACATTTTCAACTAATGTGATCTAGATGACATTTGTAGATTGCTATACCCAGTAATTTCAGAATATACATTCTTTTCATATGTATATGGAACTTTTACCAAGATAGAACACATACTTGGCCATAAAACAAATTTTAATAAGTTGAGAAATGCTCCCTCTTCTTTTTTTCTGAAAAGTTTGTGTAGAATAAGTGTCCTCTCTATTGGTTTCTATTGGCTTCTGCCTAGGTTTAGAGAGTGAGAGAGTTTTCTGCCTTCCCCCAAGTGGCCGCTTTCTTTTATTTTGTATAATGGTTCTGGGATGTGGGTAGCCAATGACTTTCTTCATGCTTGTACAATTAGAAAGACACTTTCAAGTAGTTGACCCTGCCCCAGTCTTTCTTTGAGTACCTAGTGGAGGCCTTCTTAAAGGGTATTTGGACTATTATTATTTACATTGAAAATTATGGGGGGGTCGGGGTATAAAGTATCATCTTATTGTTTTAAAATTTGTATTTTCATGATAATCTTTCAGTTTGAGAGTTTTATTCATTCATTCAACAAGAATACATTGAGCACCACCTATGTCCAGGCACTTCTAGGTGATGGAGATATATTGCTGATCAAACTGATAACAGTATCCATCCTTGTGGAGCTTGTATTTAGAGTGGGTATGGGGAAGACAGACAATAAACATAACAATTAAAGAAGTAGATTAATATAGTATGTTAGAGAATGGTGATTGTCATGGGGGAAAAAAAGCCAGGAAAGAGGAATCAGGAATGCTGGGGTGGGTGAGCTTTATTATTTAAAGGTGGGTAGTTACAGTGGAATTGATATTTGAATCTAGACTTGGTGGAGCTGAGAAAGTTAGTTAAGCAGCTATCTGAGGAAAGATTATTCTATGTAGAGAGAATAGTTGATGCAAAGTTTTGAAGCATTTTTTAAAACTGGCTACCTATATTAATATTCAGAATCAACTTTGAAAAATTATATTAGGACTTGATCACTTTATAATGGTAAAAGGTTAAATTCGTAAAGAATGTATTGAATCAAATGTACAGCAAAAGATGAATAGAATTGTAGGGAGAAATTGGTACGTCTGCTGTTATAGTGGAAAACTTCAACTCGCCTCTTGTAATTATTGCTAGGTGAAGAAAAAAATAAGGATACAGATCTAAATAACACACTTCGTGGACACACTTCATAGAACTTAGTATGCATAGAATGAAAAAAGACATAACCACAGATAAATCAGAGATTACAAAGATAATGGGAAATAAACGGCCTCTAAATTGGAAAGGAAGGATTAAAATTATCTTTGTTCACAGACGATATGATATTATATGGAAAAAATCCTAAAGATTCCACATAAAAAAAAAAAACTGTTGGAACTAATAAATGAATTCAGCAAGGTAGCTGGACACAAAGTTGACACACAAAAAACAGTTGCATTTCTATACACTAACTGAACAATCTGAGGAGAAAATTAAGAAAACAATTTCATTTATAATAGCATCAAAAAGAATAAAATACTTAGCAATTAACCAGGGACGTGAAAGACACGTACAATGAAAACTACAAAACATTTCTGAAAGAAATAAAAAAAGACAAATAAATGGAAAGACATCTCATGTTCATATAATGGAAGACAATATTATTAAGATGTCAGTACTAATTCTAAGTGATTGACATATTTAGTGAAATCCATATCAATCGTCCAATAATTTTTTTTTTTGCAGAAATAGAAAATGCCATTCTAAAATTTATGTGGACTCTCAAGGGACCCCAAATAGCCAAATTCATTCTGAAAAGAAGAAAGGTGGAAGACTCACACTGTCTAATTTCAAGTTACTACAAAGATATAGTAATCAAAACAGTGTGGTACTGGCGTAAGGACAGGTATATAGACCAATGGAATAGAATAGAAAATTTAGAAATAAACCCTTGCATATATGGTAAAATGATTTTCAACAAGGTTCAAGACCATTCAATGAGGAAAAGATAGTCTTTTGAACAAATGGTGCTGAGAAAAGTGAATATCCACATACAACAGAATGAAATTGGACTCCTACCTTATACCATATACAAGAATGAACTCAAAATCGATCCATGGCCTACGTGTAAGACTTAAAACCATAAAACTTAGAAGAAAACACAGGGCATAACTTTATGACATTGGATTTGACACTGATATCTTGGACATGACACCGAAGGCACAGGCGACAAAAGAAAAACGACACACAGAATGGGAGAAAATATTACAAACCATATATCTGATAAGGAATTACTATTCACAATATATAGAAAGCTCCTACAACTTAACAACAAAAGCAACTAGATTCAAAAATAGGCAAAGGACTTGAATAGACATTTTTGTTAAGAAGATATACGAATGGCCAATAAGTTCATGAAAAGATGTTTAACATCATTAATGATTAGGGAAATACAGATTAAAACTATGAGATACCAGCTCACATCCATTAGAAAGCTACTACTAAAAAATCAAAATAATGTGTCGATGAGGATGTAAAGAAATTGAACCCTTGTGCACTACTGGTGAGAATGCAAAATGGTGCAGGTGTTGTGTAAAACAATATGGCAGTTCCTCAAAAAATTAAAACTACAATTACCATATAGTCCAGCAATTCCACTTCAGGATATATATATATATCCAAAAGAATTAAAAGCAGAATCTCAAAGAGATAATTGTATACCCATGTTTATAGTAGTATCATTCACAATAGCTAAAACATGGAAACAGCCCAAGTGTTCATTGACAGGTGAATGGATAAGCAAAATGTGGTATACACTTACAATGGAATATTGTTCAGCCTTAAAAAGGAAGGAAATTCTGACATATGCTACACCATGGAAGAACTTTGCTATGTGAAATAAGCCAGTCACAAAAAGATACCTACTGTATTATTCCACTTAAGTGAGGTACTTAGAATAGGCAAAATTATAGAGACAGAAAGTAGAGTAGTGTAGTTCGGAACTGGGGAGGGTAGAATGGGGAAATACTGTGTAATGGGGACAGAGTTTCAGTTTTGAAGGTGAAAAGAGTTCTGAAGATGGATGGTGGTAATTGCACAACAATGTAGATGTACTTAATACTACTGAACTATAAAAATGTTTAAGATGACAATTTTTATTATCCACAATAAAATAATGACAAGACTGTTAGCAACTATGTGCCAACTATTTTTTAAAAACTTAGAAGTAATAGACACATTTTTAGAAAAATATTACACAGAAACTGGGGAGAAATTAAAATTCTGATTCATCCTATAATTACATGAAATTGAATCTTCCCACAAAGAATGCAACAAGCTCAGACAATTTGCTAAGCAAATTCCTAAAAATTTTAGTAAATATTATTTATTCCAACTGATGCAATCTCTTTTAATTAATAGAAAATGGTCATCTTCTCAACTAATTCTGAAATCCCCACATAATCCTGATATCTAAACCAGATAAAGACATAACCAAAAATGAAAATTACAGATGTATTTCACTCATGAATATAGATATAGAAATCTCAAACAAGATATTAGTATATTGAAACCAACATTGTATAAGAAGGTAAACATTACCAAGTAGGGTTTATTTCAGGTATGTAAGGATGATTTACTATTACATGACCCATAAATGTAAACGATGACATTAATACATTAAAAGAGAAATAATATGACCATTTCAGTAACGAAAAAAGCATTTGATCAGTGTAAATTCATGAAAAGAAAGGAAAAGAGGGAAATTTTTTAACCTGTTGTCATGCTTAAAAACACCTCCACTAATAATACTCAGCAGACATATTTTTAAATAGGGAAATATTAAAAACAAATAATATAGGTATAGTTGTTATCACTCATTCTAGTTGTTATTGCTACATAACAAATCATCTCAAACTTAATGGCATAAAACAACTATTTTATTACTGCTTACGGATTCTGAAGGTTGGGCATTTAGATGCAGTGCACAGTAGGATAGTTTGTTACTCTTACACCCACATGTTCCAAGTAGGATGACTTGAACACTGGAGGTGACTTGATGGCTAGGGACTGGAATCATCTGGAAGTATCTTCATTTTCTTTTCTGGTGATTTGATTCCAGCTGTTGCCTGGGAACTCATGTGGTTTTTCCAGGTGGTCTCACCAAGTGTGCTGGTTTGGCCTTTCTCACATCATGGCAGCTAGGTTCCAAATGCAAGCAATACGAGAGCACAAGGCAGAAGTGCCTTAAATTTTTATGATCTAGTTGGGGGAGTCATACGGTGTTAATTCTGCTATACTGTATTGGCTGTGGAAGTCATAATAATCTACATAGGTTCAATGGGAGGGGACAGAGACCCTACAAATCATTGGGGGGAATAACAGTGATACATTCTTAGAAGAATATGTGTTTGGGAGATATTTTTGATACCATCTTTGGAAAGTCATCACATTACCTCTTGTATTTAGCGTTGTATTGGGAGACATAGCCAGTGCTTTAAGACAAGAAAAATAGAAGTATAAGAATTGGAAAAGGGGAAATAAAATTGTTGTTATTTAGAGGCAATATGATCATTTACATGTAAAATCAAAGGATTATAGACAGATTATTAGATATAAGAGTTTGGCAAAGATGAATGGATATAAAAGTAAAATACTGAAGTCAATTGCATTGTTATACAACAGCAACGAATGACTAAAAAATGTAATTAAAAGAAGACATTAAAGTAGTAGTATAGAATATCAGCATCTAGGAATAAACCTAGCAGGATATATGCAAGACTTCTTTAGAGAAAATTATAAGACTTTGTTAATAGGCAATAAAAAAGGTCTTAACTATGGTATATCTTAATTATAAGATATACCATGTTTATGGACAGGATGGCTCCATATTATAAGGATTTCATTTCCACTGAAATAATTCTATAGCCAGAGACAGATTCACACATTTATGAAACTTTGATATATTATAAATATGGCATATCAGATTAGTAAGGACAGAAGTTAGTATTCAATAAATGAAATTGGAAAAAATCCGTATTGGCAAAAAAATATTAAGCTTTGTATCCACCATATGCAGAAATTAAACCTCAGATGAGTTAAGTATTTATATGTCAAAACTAATATTTTAACTTTTTTTGGTAAAAAATACAGATGTATATTTTTAAAATCTAGGGATAGGGAAAGATTTAAAAAATAAAACTAATATAAACTAGAGGATGTTTGCAGTATACACAGCTGACAATGATTAATATCAAGAATATTTTTAAAAAATCATACAAATCAAAAGCATAGACAACACAGTAGAAAAATAATGAAAGATATAAATAGGTGTTTCACAAAAGAGAAACCATATATTAATAATCATATGAAGATTTAAATTTCATTAATGATTGGGAAAATCAAATTACACAATGAGATACCACTTAAAATCAAGTGTTGGAAAGGATGAAGATTCACAGTATTTCTATACATTGCTTTCACAAGCAACCATTTCGGAAAATAGTTTTTTATAATCCTGTGAAGTTAAACATAGACAAACCTTACAACACAATGATTTCACCTGTAAGCGTATACCCAAGGGAAATTATGTGTATATGCAAAGGTAGATGTGTTGGGGAATGTTCAGGGCAGTTCTGTTCTCAATAACAAGGTGTTGTAAGTTATCCAAATGTCTATTGACAGGAAAATGATTGAATAAACTGTGGTATATTATAGTAGTCAAAAGAATGAATAGTAGGTACAATAATATTAGCAACATAATTTTATGTGAAAATTTAAGTCCCCCAAATTTATGTTATAGGATATCCTTTAAAATTTTGGTAGTGTAATGTTATGTAATGTTATGTAATGTTATGTTATAGGCTATCCTTTAAAATTGTGGTAGATATAAATAAAGCTTCATTAATTTGAAAGCAGGGGGATGATGTAAACTAAATTTAGGATTGTGAGTCCAGGGAGGTACAGGGAGTGATTACATGTAATTTGTTATAAGAATCTTCAGTTTTAAGCTGGATGGTAGGTTTCCATATGCTTTTATTTAAAAACAAACAAACAGAACAACCAGATGCCTTGAGAGTAGAATATGACTGGTAGAGATGCTATGTAGCTAGAACAAAGTGAGTCAGGGGAGTTATAGATGAGGTCAAAGAGGTACTGGGAGCCTCCAATTATATCTAATAGAAGAATAAATAAAATGTCAACAGGGATTTAAAGCTGTCTATGATTAAAGTATTTGAACACTGAAACATTGAGTTTATTATTTCAGTCTTGTCTACCCAAAAGAATGTTGTGCTTATTTTATCAGAATAACCATGTTCTAGGTGGATGAGATTATTGGATGTATCTGTCTAGATAAATGAGGCTTCACTATAGATAGAAAATAATATAGTTGAGAGCAGATAATACCATGAAAGTTATGAAATGCTTTCTTATTAGAGAGGACATTAAACATGTGATCATCTGTACTTCATAATGTTATCAACACTTATTTTACTGTGTTGTTATCTAACACTTTATTATCTGTCGTATAAAATACCTTAATATTGTGATATAGGCTTTTTAAGGATATATTTTTGCTTTCATTCACTAGTGCCACCACAATTCACAACTTTGTCTTCATGCTTCTTTTGCTTACATGTGTGACTCCAAAGCTCATGTCCCATAGAGGTATATATTTTTCATTACTTTTTGGAAAGATTTGGATTTGAGATTGACACGTTGGTTTTAGAGTTTAAAACGTCATTGCTTTATAAAGAGTTATCCACTGTGATTAATGTGTTGGCCTTCAAGCTCATGTCTTAATATGGGTAGAGTTGTTTTAGTGTTAGCAACATGGTCTTTTACTGCTCAAGGTCCAATGTGTTTTTCTTTGAAAAATAAGAGGGAAAGGGAAGTCATGTGGGAACTATTAGCAATGCAATTGCTTTCATTCAGTAATGTATTCCAAAAGCATTGATTCAAAATAGTCTTTGAGCTCCTACTATGTGCTAGGAAGTAGAAAACAGTTAAAAAATTGGTTTCCTACTGTACCTCAGAAGAGCTTATACAAATTTAGATAAACAATTTCCTTGAACAGATAAACCTGAAATTCTGATCTTATATGATTAGACTCTTCAAATAGTTAAGTCTTAATGGCTGTTCATTTTTAACTTTAAGTAAGGGTGTGTGGTGTGTGTGCGTGTGTGCGTGCGTCCTGTTTCTTTCTGATTTACGTTTGCTTGGGACAATCAGAAAAAAAATCACTTGTCTATTGTTTCTAGGAAACATGGCATGAAACATCAAATGGAAAAATATTGTGATTATGAGGATATTGGTTAGCCAGTAGTTTTCCAGATGGGATAGAGATTGAGTTAAATGCTAAGTGGACGGTGTTAACAAGTAGGGCATTTTGGATTGATTGAATAATCTGGATGATCTCTGGGGATTGTTTTTTGAAGTCAGTTACCTTAGTGTCTTTTTTCTGTTAGGCATTTTTTTTTCCATTTTGTTTTGAACAACTTTGTTGTCTGAGATGCATTTTTACATTTTGTATAACTACTTGTCATATAGGAAAGTGTTATGAAGAATACTAATATAAAAAATTTAAATTTATTCACTGGTTAATTGCTAATTTAAAACATTTAAGCCTTTTTTAGTTTTTGTAAAAACAAAACAAAATTTTCATTGACTTTTTTTCAGTGTATTTTGATGGAAATAATAGGTTGTTGGCTCATTGTGCCATATGTTTTTTATATTATCATTAAAAATAAATCGGTTACGTTTGCCCATAGTTTAAAGCTGTACAAAGCTTGATATGACACACAAACTCTGCAATGCCTATTCTTCTTTTCCGGCCTCTCCATTTCTTGTTTTCTTGAGGCAACATGTTTAGCTCATATAGCTGATTCTATTAGTGTTTACCAATACATCCCTAAATAACATATTTATTGTACTACTTCTTGAGTTTTCAGTTTCTATGTGTCAGCTTTCCAATATGGAAGATGGGGCTTTAACTGTCTTTTATGCCCCCCTCTACCCCATACCATATACTTCATCTTTCTCTTACCTTCCCCAAATAGTTATAATTTTGATGCAGTTATTTATTCATTGTTTATATTATTATGACTGAATAATATTCACAGATGAGAAATATAGTATATAATGTTTACTTTTTCTATCATATTATTTTCTCTGTTTTCATTTGGTTAATTTGCTGATCATTAATTCAACCCCAAATATTCCCCTATTTGTTTGAAATCACTCTCATGATGGTAAAACACGATACGATACAGTCTATTGATTTCATTTGTTTGAATACATCTCACAGGAGCTTTCTGATATGTTCCAATGTAGACTGGTTGCTTTCTATTCTTGCTACATAGATAACTTGGGAATTTACTTCACTATTATTTTGGGAGAATTCATTTTCTTTTCACTTTAGATGGATCTCCTGTTTCCTAATCTCATGTTTTTCTGTGTCTTATTTCCTTGGCTTACTCTATAGCTTTTTAAGAAAGAATGTTTGGGAAATATTTTTTTGAGACTTTGAGGGTATGATTATGACTATTCTTTTCTTACCATAAGTATTTGTTAGTTTGGCTGATTATATAATTCTATGTTGCAAATCATTTCCCCTCACAATTTTATAAGCATTGGTCCATTGTTTTTCATCTTCCAGTGACACTGTTGTGAAATCGAATGCCATTATATTCTTTATCCTTTGTATGAAACCTATTTTATCTCTCTAGAAGCTTGTAGGATTTTCCATTTGTCTCTAGTGTGACTTAAAGTGGTTTTTTTCCTTTCTATTTTCTTGGATATTTTAGGATCCATTATATCTGAAAATCCTATCCTTTGGTTTTAGAGAATTTTCCTGAATTATTTTGTTGATGATTTCTTCCTTTTTATTTTCTCTGTTCTGTCTTTGTAGAATTTCTAATAATTAGAAGATGTCTATTCTGGACTGGGTCTTGTAATTTTGTTATGCTTTCACTCTGTTCATTTCCTTTTCTTTTATACTCTGCAGTTTTTCATTTCCGTAATTATATTTATTTTCAAGACCTTAGTCTTGTCATACACCCCTTCTTCACCTTCTGTACTGCCCCCAAAATTAGGTCTTCCCATTCTTATTTCATAGATATACTATCTTCTGTTAACTCTCTAAAGGCATTAGTTATAGTTTTTATTTTTTATTTATTTTTTGAATATTTTTTTGCTATACAGTCTCCATTTCTTCCACCTTCTTCCTTTTTTTTTTGCTTGGTCTCTATTTTTCACATTATAAATTTTACTTATATCTTTAATTGTCCCTGGCAGTCCGCTCATATGTAAGAGTGAAGCACTAATAATAAAGCAGCAAACACATATAATGCTTAGAATGTGTCAGACATTTTGAGTGCTTCATCTATTTTAACTTATTTAATTTTCATAATGACTTTAGGAGTTAGTTACCATTAATATTAATTATTATTATTGTCATCATCTGTTTTTGAGAGATGAGGAAACTGAGTCACAAAATGTTTAGTAATTTGCCTAGTGTAACACAGTTGATAAGTGGCAGAGCTAGAATTTGAATCCAGGTAGCCCGACTCTATTGCCTCTTCTTTTAACTTTTAGACTGTTCTGCCTCGTATTAAAATCAGGAACGAATTGGAAATTCTATACATGTGGATAGGGTTTGTCAAAGTAGTGTTAGCTGAGTGAGCTGTTTGTGGAACCTCTCAGGAGGTCCTTTTCAGGGGTCGATTAGATTCACCAGAGAAGTCTTATAAACTGGTTACTAGAGGTTGAAGTCCAGCCGCTGGCAGTTTGGTCTTTGAGTGGTGAAAGAGGACCTGGAGCATGGGTCTCAATATTTGATACAACTTTGACTTAACCCACCTGTCTCAGTGTCTTCCAATTCAGAGACCCTCGGTTTTACCTTGTCTAGGGGATAAACCTTCAGTCTTCTGCTGTGATGAGGAACTGTAAGTTGCCCAGTTGTGCAGATTCTGAAAGGGGGTCTTAGGATATACCTGTGACTCTTTATGTTGAGTCTGCCCTTTACCCAACTTTCAGTGCCCCCAATTCCTTAGCCTTTTGTGCATTCTACGATGTAAACGTAATTGATTCTCATATTTCCTCACTGGTAGTTTAAGGTTCACCTTGTGTTTGCTTTCAAATTTTTTGCAGTTTTCTCATTTCACATTCTCTTACACCTTGTCTTTATGGGGAAGCAAACAATCAAAACAGATCTTTGCTATCTTTTAAGAAAAAGCTTTTAGGAAAAGGCTTGACTAAATGGCATGTTCTTAATGTGCCATTTAAAATTCTCTATTAGGTCTGTTAAAATAGATCTCAAATGTGTCCTACCTGAAGCATTTCATGATGCTACAACTAAATACATCACCTAAAAATCTTTCCTCTCACCTTGGACATATTTTCTTTTTTCTTAAGACTCTTTTATATTTAATATTATTGTATTTGCATGCTTTTCATACACTCTGCCCTCCCGCTCCTGTACCTGACCATAACTCCTTAAGGACCTTGAGTGATCTTCTTCATAGAAGAAGCTCAATAAAAATTTGTCACATTAAGTCTTGCATATATATTTTTCTTGAAAACCGTTAGCAATATATTAAATATTGAGGATAGTAAAGGAGAGAATTAATACAGTAGTGCAACAAAAGAGATTGAATTCATATGTAAAGAAGTGTGTATATTATTAAACCTAGATATTATGAGATCTTTCAATGTCGATATCTAATCAGAGCAAAGTACACATCTTTCCCTCTTCCAGGACACGAAAGAAAAAACTACATGCTCTGTCAATTTTTTGCCCATGCTCAAGATTCTATAACTTAGATACGAGTTATATTTGGTGTTGCTATATTTGTAGTGTAATGAGATACAGTGTTATGTGCTAGAAATATTCTAAAAAGTTTATAGGTGGACTTTATATAAACTACTGTTTTAAATGTATTAGAGAGGCTAAATCCATAAAGAAGCCCACACTTGTAATATTTCCTTTTAAAAATTAATTTTTCGTTTTTATATTTTGTAAAATTAATTCAGTGCTGTAGTTTTCTTTCCTCCTGATCTTTAAAATGTTCAGAAGGGAACAGAAACTGTTTCAAGACTTGAAACTAAATTATTCAGAGAAAGATTATTGCTTTAGAATAAAGTTTATTTTTTTCTAATACTGTATTTTAAGAAACTCAGGACACATTTGTCTTTTAAAATGTATTAATATTTCTTTGATGATAAAATAGAGAAAAACTATCATCTGCGTTTTAATATGAAAAAGTGCTGAGATATGGAAGACGTCAGTGATCACCAATATGTTCTTTTGTAGAGCTATATCGGTACTTAAGAACCTGATGGTATTTGGTTCATTATGCAAAGCTGAAATGATTGTTAGGCATGGGTATTTGTTTTTGTTTTCAAATTTTCTGGCACCTTACAAATAATTTATTGGGATATGTCTTATGAAAACACATAGAAGCATTACTCTAATAAAAATTCCATTCTTTTGAAACCATATTATTCGGGTACAGTGTTTGTAGATGCTAAAAATATTTTTTAATTGTCTCCTGAGATTTGTGGGATACATGTGGAAACGACAAACTTGGTTTTTATAGTTTGACTTGGTTAATTCTCGGTATCCATATCACTCTTCTTTCCTAATTTCTTCATGAAAAAATGTAATCACATACAGATTTCTATTCAGTTGCGACACAAAATTAATGTGAATTCCATTTCAAACTAACCACCATCAAAAGTTTCTGAAAGTCTGGTTTATATTTTTTAAGTGCAGTATGCGGATGACTGGCTTAGTTTTGATTTTTAAAGTTTTTAGATTAGAATTTTAAAATATGAGTAATGGTGACAATACTTGTATCATATTCAGTTTAATTTAATGTCCTACCTTTTTGTAAGATTTTTTTGTTTACATGTTTCTTTTAGTGTCATTACCTACTGAGTTTCTGTGAAAATAAATTTTCTTTGCTTATTAAATCAAAACAATCCTTGAGATAGTTTTTTACTGTTTATTTACCTTTTTTGTTTTATTTCTGAAGGCATTAATATTAATTTCAGAGAAAAGGTAAAGCATAGCTATAGATGACTACTGCCTCATTGCTCAAAGCAAAGTGCCATAGAAAATGCCTTTAGAATTATTGCTTAAGATGCGCTTTAATTCATTTAGCTGTTTTATTTTTAAGAAGTTGGCGAAGACTGTTTTCCTATAATTAAGTCCTTATTGTATTACTGAGTCAAGGAAACTGTAATTAATATATGGATATGTTCACTTTTGAAATATAGAAAAGGAAACCAGTTATTATTCAGTAGAATATCACTTACAGCTACTGATTCACAACTTATTATGAATTTATTTTTTATTTTAATGTATACCACCTATTTCTTATTTTACTTCTCCAGGTTTTTTAGTTATTTCTTGGTTTATTAGATAAAAGCTTCTTTTTTTCTTCTTTTTTAAAAAGCCCTAGTACTCATGGTTTTTTCCTTTTATTTTTATGATATACATTTAGGACAAAATAAAGCATGTGTTGTCCTACTGCCTATCTCTCTTACATACTTTAAGGGTAAAGTAGAGAGGAATTCTGGATATTTGCTTGTGTTTTTCTCTCCCCTGCTCTCCCATGAATACATGACTTGATTTATCTTGATCAGCCTAGTAACTTGCTCCACATTTTTCCAAAAGTGCAAAGCAGTTTTAGCTAAAAATACACATATCAAAATGCTCCAGAAGTTGTGGCCACAGCTCAAAAATGCTGATCAATTTTGAAAATCTAAATCAACCTCGGCCATGAAACCAAGGGAAGAACCTTTGTGGTGGAGGACAGATTTCCAAAAATTCACCACAGTCCTGTTCTTAGCTAGAGTTTGTGCTGATGTTGCCAGACAACTGAAGAATAGATGCAAAAAGCAGGAAGCATTATTGAATTGAGCCCTAGCGCCAATTTGGGAAAAGCAAATTAAAATGTAAAAGAATATTTTTCCACTCCTGGAGTCTCAACATAAAATGGCAAAATACATGGTTGCTGAAAAAGTCACAGAAATTGCTAATGTTGCCAGAATGGCTAATTTTGCCAGAAAAAAATCCAGTCTTTTTGAGTTAAAAATGCATACACACATAGTTTCTTAAAAAGGATTGTTTTTAAAACCCAAATGAAATAGTTTTAATTTACAAATCACGATGTATATACATTTAAGTCAGAGAGTGTTTTGACATAAATGACTGTGTGTGCGGAGTTTTCAGTGTCTTCCGTTATTTTTCAGGTGCACTTGAAGAATGGATGATGATGATTTTGGTGGTTTTGAGGTATGCAATATTATTTATCTTATTTTACTTACTTATGTAATTGTTTTAACTGTTCAAATTTTAACTTTGAAATGTTTCATTTATCGTTGGTGTTCATGATCTCTTTCTCGATGATTTTGAATGTAGCTTTGGAATAACAAATAAAATCAAGGGAAATTAAAATATATCCTCTTTGAAAGTTAAACTGATTTACTATTATTGAACATTTCATTCTGCTCATAGGAATGGTTTAAATTAAGGTAATTAAGTGCTACTAGTGGAAGCACTAAAGAAGAGGTTTTAAAAATTGTCAGCAGATGATTTTGTTGGGATATGTGTCAATTAGGAAATACTTGTGAGATGAGAGATGACTATTGAAGATCTGTTACATATTTTCTTGTTTATACCTGTAATGAGTTGAGTTAGTCTATTAACTATATAGCCTTTTGGTGGTTTAAAGAGCTAATTAGTATGTTTATGTTGTTAGATTATTCTCTCAGGTTTGAGTTGTATATTTTTTAAGTGGAAATTGTTAGATGAAGAAACACTGTCTTTTCCTTAATCCTTTTCAGTGAGTGTTCATTTTATTGAAATATTTTGTAACCCAGTTATTTTTATGGAGCCAGTATAGTCTTGCAGGAAAATCTCTGGATTAGGAGTCAGGATGCATGAGCTCAAATCCTGGAACTACTATCAAATGAGCTTTGTGATTTTTCTTTTTTAGTAAGATTTAACATAGTTTGAATTTGGTGAAAGATTGTTAAAAATATGGAGTATAATTAATGACATTAATAGGAGATATAAGATACTAAGTATATATCCAGTGTTCTGAATATCATGAAAGAATGGTGTGAGTTGAGTTTTTTTTATGTTAGGATCATTTTCTCTTCTGTTTATCTTTAATTCTGTCAATATGGAGATATTTAGAATATTAACACCGCTTTTCTACATTTCATCTAAAATTGTTTTTGGTTTATTATATATTAATATTTGGGGTTTTATTGGGTGATTGAATCTTGTTTATGTTACTGAAATATAACAATTAAAATTTTGTTAAAATTGCTTATATTTTGAAGAAATGTATGTTTTAGATGTAATCTTAGTTTATTGTTTAGAAATTGTTCGTTATATGAAGGTTAAAACTTGGTATAGTCTTATTTAAATCATGCTTGATTTATTATATTAAGAAAAAAATGAGTAGGTAGTGCTCCTTAGAGGAACAATTATACTTCGACGTTATAGTCAGTGGATCTATTACTTTTAATATTGCATAGGTGCAATGTTAACCAACCATGCCAATTTAATTGCGGTTATTAGGTTTCGTTCTTTCCATATCCTGTTGTAGAAATATAGAAGCTCATTATCCTTAGTTATATAAACCATGTTTATTTTTCATAGTTTGTAGAGAGTAGCTACTGTGCTCTACATCACTTGGTAGATTTCCCCAACTTCTCCTTGGCTGACACTCAATGCAGAATGTGAATCGAAATTATGATATTTTTTCTATAATAATTTTACTTTGACCTGGATGCTTAAGAGACAGAAAACTGCACTTTACCCGCATCTCAACATTAAGTAATTGTCCCTTAGTTGTAAAAGTGTCGAATAGGAGGGCTTGTTTGTTTAAAATATCAGCTTTAGGAATTCTACATGTTGAATACTAGTAAATCCAGCTGGTGGATTATTCAAGAATTTAGATGAATCCTGTTTCTTTAGATTGATCTCTAATGAGGTCTTATGCTATTATTGAAAAAGATTTGGTCTCAAGAATTTTAAAGAAAAAGGATTTTTTTTTTATATACATAGGTAAAGGTGGTAAGTTAGTTTAGAGTACTTAGACATAAAATTTACAACTGAAAATGTGGTTAAGGATAGATACAGTAAAAATTTTATTGGCAGGAGATATATCTGAGTAAGAAAGGAACATTTTACTTAAAGATCATAGAGCAGGAGTACAGGGGAGGTAAGTAATGCTGGGGTGGTAGCAATGAAGACTGAAAAGCAATTAAGCATTCGGAGAGAATTTGAAAATGTGTGTTGTATTAAAAAGAATATGCTTGTAGAAATGGAAGTTTGATTGCTTACATAGCATTTCCGCTTTTCAGATCTACAATAATTATGCCTTTATTTTCTAGGCTGCAGAGATTTTTGATGGTGGAAGCGGTGAAACCCAAACTACATCTCCTGCTATTCCTTGGGCTGCTTTTCCTACAGGTACTGGTATACCACAACTAGGAATTTTTTTCTTATTTAACACTTTTGCCTTTTCTTTGAAGGCCTCTTTCTATCTTTGCATGTGACCTTCTCTGATCTAAAAAATGAAATGACCCAGATTTAATCTAGGTTTTTTTCATACCAAATTATGAATTTCATAGCAAATTCTCAATGGTGACTTGAGGCATGATTCAAAAAATGATAACACGAAAATTAAATGCAATTAAAAAGTGCAGTTTACATTTCCTTATATGTCTTAGTTTTAGGAAGGTATGGTTTAAATAATTTTTTTAGGTTGTCCAGTTTATTAATTAAAGACTTTCTTTTTATGTTCTATAAATATTCTCAAATTTTATGAGAGATTCTCTAAATATCTCATAATTTATCTCCACCAGTATTTATCTCTACCACTATTTAAATTTAGAGGTTTTTACAGGAAAGTCATTCAAAAATATTAAAAATTAAAATTAAGCCATCCAAAAATTAAATAAAAAGTAAATTCCATTCTCGAGAGATTTTTGGAAGTCTGAGTACTAATATAATTTATGTCTAAATAGTATTTTGAGTTTCTAGACTTTTTGTTCTGACAACTCATTGTAAGGTCAGAGGTAGAAGATGAAAATATTCTTTAACAACTCCTCTTAGTCTTAAATTATTAGAGGTATTCATCCTACAAATATTTTCTCAGTGTTCGTTATACAGTTGGCACTATGGGAATATGTCCTTTATTTCAAAGGAAGATAGGGCAGGCACATGCATATTTGTGATTTGGGCAGAATGATCCATTTCATCATCCATTCGTTTAGCAAATGTTTCATGCGTATTAGGAACCAAATATTATTCTTGAAACAGTTTATATTGTTGATCTGGACTTTGAAGGATGCATCTGCTTTCAGTGGCAAAGATGGGAGAATGGAGAAAGATTTTGAAGGGAGAAGAAGAAATGGAACAAAGGTGTAAATAAATGTGGGAGAGAAGATAGCATGATTAAGAGGCTCATTCTTATTTGAGGGCATTATATATGTTGTTTTCTTTGCCTGGAATTTTCCACCTTGATTTCCACTTCCACTCTCTCTCACTTCCTTACTGTACTAATTCCTATTTGTTTATGTGTTGTTTCTTGCTTTAATCTTTCTTTTTCTGGAAAGCTTCCCAGAGAACCCACTCACAACGGCATGCACCTATATTGACTTTCATGTTATACTGTAAGTTTTTTGGGTTAGGCTCTATATGTCTGTTTGTCCTGTCGTTAATGTCTTAAACGCCAAGCATAGTGCCGAGCGTATAGTTGGCTCTCAATAAATATGTGTAGAAAGAATAATTAAAGAAGAATGAATGGATAAATAACTGAATGAATGACTAGACTAGGGTGACAATGGAAATTAATAGGGAGATTTGGGATAATGATATTTATGTAATGGTTTAGGATTTGTAGTGCACAGTCACAATTATTGTAAAGTAAGTAGGGAAGCGACACTATTTCTGTTGTACAGATGATGAAATGTTGGTTTATTAAAGTTTTAGAGTTTGATACAGATAAATATATTAAGGAATAAAATCTAGTCTTTCAAATTCTATCCCAGTTCTTTTTCAGTTTTTTGAAAGAAACATCAGCAGGACTGTCTGACTGACTGGATATCAGGATGAAAGAGGCATCAAAACTGACTTTTGAGGTTTCAAGCCTTGGTTCCAAAAGAATTGTACCTAGAGTTTAGGGGAAAGGTCAAGGTTGGGGTTCTTGGTTTGGGAGTTTTTCCACTGATATGACAGTCAAAGTTGTAGGAGATCGCTGTGGGAAACAGTATGTAGAGAGAATAGGGTTAAGTAGAGAAATCTGGTTGTCCATACTTAGGGAACAGGAATAAGAAAAAAAGACAGAAGACTTGAGAGATGAGAGTATGAGTTGGTGCTGCAACACAGACATCAGTAGGAAATTTCAGAGAAGGTGTGGTCACTGGTGTCAGAGGCTATAGAGAAGTCAGTGAAATCTGAGACTGGGAGAAAACCCACATACAGTTATCAGTGGCTTTTAAGGAGATAGCTTCAGTAGATTGGAAGTTGAGGCCAAACTGCACTTCATTACTTTATGTGAAAGCAGGAACCGAGTCTATTTTCCTATAATTATTGTGGCAGTGCATTAAAGAATTGTGTGTTGTGGGCAGATTATCTAGTTCCTGTTTTCCTAGAGTGAATCTATCTCTATCTCTATCTCTTTATGTATAGATGTGTGTGTGTGTGTGTGTGTGTGTGTGTGTATGTCTGTCTGTCTGTCTAGTCTCGAAGCCTGAATAAATGAGCATTCAGAAATTAACCTCTAATGCGCTTAGTGTGTGTAAACACACACACACACACACACACACACACACACACACACACACACACACACACACACACACACACACACACACACACACACACAATGTCTCTCCTTCACTCTCTTAAATAAAAGAATAGATCTGAAGAAAGTCTCCTCTCTGATTTTCCTTAGTGACTTAAAGAAGTGGAGGAAAACAAACCTGACCAGGAGCTGAAGTTAAAGGTAGGGTAGGTGTTTGCTCAGCCAAAACAATTTTTCTCCTTTGTAGAAAATGTTTGTCTTCCTGTGGCTGCTGGAAAAGTCGGCCTCTGATTCAGGTATCTGGAAGTTGTTTAGACATGAGTGATGTGAACAACCTAATTAGCATAGCAATTTAATCATTTCCATACTAAAGACCAGAGAAGACGGGGAACTTTAAGAGATCTAAAGCAGATTCTTTTCAGTTTAAGAAAAGACTAATAGTCTCCTTTTGTCTGTTTCTCCATCTATATCCTAGCTGTCTGTAATATATATGAAAACTATTTTTAAGAGAGATGAATATTAACCAAGCTCTAGCACAGCTTAAAATCATAGAAGATTACTCAGAAACATTTGGTTTAAGATTTTGAAGTATTTAGGGAGAATAGAAATTTTCATTCTTGGGGTTAGGATAAAGGATTTTGTTAAGTAAAGAGTGTAGTGGGCTTAGGGTACCTGGTGATTATCCTGCTTCAGAGTTGGCACTTAGTTGGAGGTTGATTTCATAATAGCAACTGGAATAATGAATCTATCTCTTAAAAGTGTCTGTAACCTGCAGTACCTACTGTTAATGAATCGAGTTTCCTCAGGACATACATCTCACTGTGATAGTACCATCATTTACAGAGTGGGACCTTCTAAAATGCTAGTTTATGCGCAGTACTGATGATAAAATTAATAATTTGCCAGTCAGAACAAATGAAATGTGCATATTGGTTCTTTACACAAACTATTATCTCTTGGCTCATATCTTGTTAAGGTATGGCATCTAACTTTTAAAATGTGTCTCTATTTCCATTATCGTAGAGTTGGAGTATATAAATAAGAGATACATCTATGGAATTTTCAATTTCCAGTTTTCCTCTTGTCTTTACTATCATTAGTAAGTGTGGCTATCATTTATTTCAGTGAAATAAATGAGAAGAATTGTCTCTATTGAATCATTTTCTCCCTATTTCATAACCTTACCCTCCAGCTTGTCCTCCATGGCTGTTCTATTTGAAGCCTGTGAGCTAGTCAAACTGTGATCTACATTGTGTTCCTAGATGATATCTGTTCCTATCTCTTTGCCATTGCTTTTGATTGTGATACCTTCCTTCATGTCCCATCTGCTTACTTGAGTCTTTTTTCTTTTAAGAAAAGGTATTGAGCTTTCACTGAATTTGTTCCACATGTCTTAACTGCTCCTTCTTCTTCTTAACTACTTTTTTCCTGCACCACTTGCTTGGCACTTAGGTTATGCCAATTAGTATTTTTTTTTAATTGTGGTAAAATACATGTAACATAAAATTTACCATATTGTCCATTTTTAAGTGTATGGTTCACTATTCAGTATATTCACATCATTGTGCAACCAATCTCTAGAACTTCTTCATCTTATAGAACTGAAATTCTGTAACCATGAAACAATAGCTACCATTTTCTCCTCCCCCCAGCCCCTGGCAACTCCCACACTACTTTCTATTTCTATAAATATGACTACTCTAGATATGTCATATAAATAGAATCATATAATATTTCTGTTTTTGTGACTGATTTATTTCACTTAGCAGTGTCCTCAAGGTTCATCCATGTTGTAGCATGTAATAGAGTTTCCTTGTTTTTTTTTTTTGACTGAATAATATTACACCATATGTATAGACTACATTTTGTTTATCCATTCATCTTGTCATTGGACACTTGGGTTCCTTCCTTTAGCTATTGTAAATAATGCTGCTATGAACATGGGTGTACTAATTTGTATTTTTAAAATATATTTTTATTAGTACAACTCCCATTTCTACGTCTATTTTTGTCTAAGCCTTTGAGGGAAGAGACTGTGTTTTAATCCTTTTTGAATCCTAAGTACCTAGGATATTATTGTGCCTCGTTAGTAAACAATACTCAGTAACTGTTTCTTGATTGTTAGAAGAGCAGTTTTACTTTAAAGTAATTATTTTTTATTTTTAAAATTCTTTTGGGGTAAATAGTCTTTCAATTACAAGTTAGAGGAAGCCAAACCTAAATTTTCCAGAAAAATTATAACTTTGGAAATCTTAATTACTCAATGATGGCTAAGAAGCTACTTCCTCTAGGGCTCAGTTAACTTTCTTGGTCATTCCCAATTTAGATGATTTGGAAATAATGATTAACAAGAGTTGTCACACATTCTTGGAAAGAGAGAATAGCTATTGTGCTGGTTTTTTTTGTTTTGTTTTGTTTTTTAATTTTCTTTCCTGATACTACTGCATTTTAGCAGGTAACACCAAAGGACAGGAAAAGCTAGACTAAATTTTAGTTCACAATACTAGGGCGTCTAGAAGCAATAATAATAATTCTGTAACCATTTCTTTTAACTGCCCCTTTTTAAATTTATTTTTCTAAACATTTTTCCAAAGGAAAATCATTCCATATTTTGCATAGCATATAATATCAGAATGTTTTTGAGTTGGCTACTCATGGAACTGTATGTTTTAGATTTTTTTTTTTTTTTTTGGCTAAAAATTCTCTCTTTTTTTTACATCATTGTCAAACAATTCACTATGTTTTATAATTTTTTTAAAAAAATATTATTTATGCTTACAGCACCTGGTCTTCTTGGGTGGTCTCCCATCCAAGTACTAACCAGGTCTGACCCTGCTTAGCTTCTGAGATCAGACATTGGGCTTGTTTAGGGTGGCATGGCCGTAAACCATGGACTGTGGCTCTACTGAGGCGCGAACCCAGGACCTTCTGTGTGTAAAGTAGACATGCTAACCGCTACATTATGGAACCACATCCTCTTTTGTAAATTTTTTATGGGACTTGTAATGCTCTACTTTTTGGTAAACTAACTTCAAAATGAATGTCTATCTTGTGATATATACACATGCATGTATATACATATAAATGCAAATATATGTGTGTGTGTGTGTGTGTGTGTGTGTGTGTGTGTATCAGAATATAGACATATATATAGAGATAGATAGATATTCCGATTTCTTCCTCATTCTCTACTTTTATTTCCCGGTGCAAATTCTCTTCCCTGTCATTCCCTTTTGAGGGAAGGACTTTATCTTTCCTGACTTTCCAAGTTCTAAGATCATTACACTGTTAGTCTTGGTTTGACTTCAGTATATTTCTGATTGTTTCCTGATTGCAGCAGACCCAAAGTTTCAGAATCCATGAGATTTATTTAAATTAATTTTTACAGTGTTCATATGACACAGGAATCCGTCTTCTGGGTATCTATCCCAGAAATTTGAAAACATTTATCTATAAAGATATATGTACCCTTGTGTTCATTGCAGCATTATTCATGGTGGCCAAGACATGAAAACAACTGAGTGTCCTTCAACAGATGATTGGATAAAGAAGATGTGAAACATATATACTGTGGAATACTATCAGCCACAAGAAAAGATGAAATATTGCCATTTGCAACAAAATAGATGGATCTTGAGAATATCATGGCTAAGCAAAATAAGTCAGATGGAAAAAGTCAGGAACCATATGATTTTAGTCATATGTGGGATATAAAACAAAGCAACAAACCAACAAGACAAACAAAAACTCATAAACACAGAAATGGTTTATTGGTTGCTGGATGGAAAGAGAGGGAGGGAGAGTTAGAAAAGGGTAAAGTGGTTCAAATATATGATGGCAGAAGATTTGACTTTGTGTGGTGAACACAACTTGTAATAGATGATGTATTATAGAATTGTACACTTGAAACCTATATAATTTTATTAACCTATGTCACCCCAATAAATTTAATAAAAAAGAAAAGACAAAAGATTTAAAAAATTGTTTTCATTCATTCATTCACTAATTTGCTCATTATCACATGTTTAAAAGTATACTGTGTATCAGATACCACATACCATGTGCTGTATATCTTATCCTGTTTTCAGTGATGCCATATGCAAATTGTTGCAAATGACGGATGTTTCATGAAATGTATTAATATTGGCAAACACTTTTTTCAATAACTTTAGCTTCAAATCTTTGCTAGAGGTTGTGTGAAAAAATACGAAGTCAGAAAGCGTTGTCTTGTTGCCATTGTGTACAATGTGGGTGGTACTGTTTTAGAAGCAAATGACTGTTCACTTTTTGCTTTTAACTGTATAAATATAAATTGTCCTGAAGGCGAGGTGGGAGGCAAAACCTTGAATACTGTCCTTTCCAATATGTTTCTAAGTTCCTCGTAGCACTACACAGACCACATTAGAATGCATTGACCATCAAAGGGAAAAACAAGAGGTCCAGATAGATACTTTAATCCAAATTAGCTCCTTCAAAACAGCTTATATAGAAGGCAAACTAAACTGTCTGTCACAAGCCAACCCTTTAGAAGGAATAATGGGAATTGGACCAGCAGATGTTGAACCAAATAACTTAGATGTGGTTCACTTTGCATCTGGAGCTATTTGCATACAAAGCCAACAGGAAAGTTCAAACATTTTTCTCAAGACATTGGCAGAGAGAAACCTGGAAGACAGATGCCTTTTTGATTTCATGGTTCAGTTTTTCCATTCTCCATTCTCCTGGCCAGAAAACCTAGGACAACAAATCGGTCATTTTATTAATATCCCATTACTCTCCTTGCTAACCCTGTTTTTCCAGTAGAATCTGTATTACACATCTACAAGAATTCAGAACCTGAGTCTACACATTTTTGTTTGAGAAAAAATTTTGATATTCTTTTTTAGATTTATATGAAGAATAATAAACATTAACTGAATTTTATTCTGTTCTATATTTGAGATAAAATTTTAAGGTGAATTATTACGTAGTCACATGCTGGTAGGCAGTATATACCTATACAACTGTTTAAAAATTTTCCAATCCTTGTACTTTGTATCCATAGTAGACATTTTTGCTAGCACATAAACTGGATTTCCATTGTAGAATAATAATTTTATAATATCTTTATACCAATTATTTGATAGAAGATTGCCAGATAGCTTCTTTTTGCTACTTCTGGTATTTTTTTCTTAACTCCCAGGTTATTAACTTTTCTTCGTTTTTTCTGGAGCCAGATTTTATAAATGGTGACTAAGCTGATAGCTTCTATAAAGCTGTGAGTTATTACCGTGCATGTAAGTATTAGTCTTTATGTGGATTTTCAGTAATTTATGTCAGTTGCTGTCTTCATTAATGCATATAACAGGAAATATATCAGTGATTTTGTTATGACTTTGAAGATAAGGTTTATAGTGTTTAGAATCAAATATCTCTCTCTGACTATGGTGTGAAGACTTTTGCCTTTGCCTTCAACTAACTGTAACTTCTCTGAAACTCAGTTATTTAATCTATAAATCGAAGGAGTAGATGATATCTGTGTTCTTCCAGATTTTGAGTTCTAAGTTTATTTCAACATTTATTTTCTGGTTATAATGTCTGTAATATGAGTACAGGTGAATTATGGTACCTGATTTCAACTGCATGGTTCAACTCTCACAGTACTATTCTAATAAATTACATCTTTTCTCTGAAAACATAGCTATAAATGTAGAACACAAATATTAATGTGAAGGACTATAATATTGAAGAGAAACTTGGTCCTCTTCTATATATTTTAATTATTATCAGTTACTGTTGAAACTGATTTTTCTTATAGTATTTTATACTACAATCTTTATCTAATTCTGAACTTGCTTTATAAAAAGTGGTTTTGATTTTAGGATACTATAGAATATATTTTAAAAGATAAAACAATTTTAAAACAGAGCTTTGCAGGGATTTTCTCATATTACTAAAAAATGAAACCTTGGCTGTTAATTATTTTTCTATAAGATGAACATAGTGCTCTATCATCATAATCCTGAATTAGCCAAAAATAAATCTTAGAATCTACTTGTTTCAGTAACAGTAAGAATCATTGCCCAGTGTTCATATACCAATATAGAAATTTCTACATAGTTATCCCTCTGAATTATATTTGGCCTCAGAAAATAAACTTTTTATTATTTTTGACAGACAGGCAGACACACATATATAGTATAAAAGGCATGAAAGAAAAGAGAAATGTTAATAAGGTACAATGAAAATTTTTTTTATCTTAGTCCCCTGGTTGCACTTCCCCGATTTAACTTGTTTTATATTTTCTTTTGCAACTCCTCAGATATCTTCCAGGCACATAAAAATGTGAATGTATCCTCCTTTTTTTTTTTTTGTTTTTACACATATGTCACATATTGTATATACCTGCTAATAACTCTTGCTTTTTTTCTCCCACAATAAGAGTTATTTCTACAGGAGTACTTAGAGAACTTTGAAATTCATTTTAGTGCTTGCATAGTACTCTTTAACATGAATGTACCCATTTTCATGTAACCAATTATTTCCCTCCTAGTTTCTTGCTGCTTACAAACACCCCTACAGTGAATATTCTTGTATGTATGTTCAGCAACACTATTTTAATTTAGATGATAATTTATGTTTCTGTGACATACTAGATAGATCAATAGAAATTATCAAATAGTTCACTTACTGACTTTATTAATGTAAGTATGGGGCAAACATGCTCTCTAATTCTAAATAATGTCAGATTTCATATTTATATGGTCACACATAAGACCTATTGATCACATTGAATGCGATGGTAATTTTATAAGTACATTGAAAATAAAGTCTTTTTAACTGACCCTGGACAAATTAGTGGTAACATGATAGGTTGACATGGTCTTTAGTTGTCACATTGTATTTTTTAATGTATCAAATAATGCTTATTGCAACTTTGTTTAGAATAACCCTAAACTAGAAACAACCCAACTGTCCATCAAAAGTAAAAAGTTTAATATTTTGGGGTATTTTTATATAATAAAACACTATACACTTGGAAAATTAACAGTCTACAGCTACACATAACAACATGAAAGAATCTCATGAACATATATACTGTCCTTACACTATCTTTAAGGGATCAATATGAGGTCTTAATTGACAAACTGTTTTATAATTCAGATCCTAGTGCTGGAATCCTTGAAGTCTACTGGGTCAGCCTCCCTTTGGAGTCCTGGAATTCTTTTTTTTTTAAATTTCCATTCCCCCACTCCCACCCCTTTGGCAACCATCAGCTTGTTTTCTGTATCTATGGGTCTGTTTCTATTTTGTTTATTCATTTATTTTGTTTTGTTTTTTAGATTTCATGTTTAAGAGAATCATATGGTCTTTGTCTTTGTCTGACTTATTTCACTTAGCATAATACCCTCTAGGTCCATCCATGTTGTTGCAAATGGCAAGATTTTATTTTTTTATTCCTGAAGAATATTCCATCATGTATCTATACCACATCTTCTCTATTCATTCATTTATTGTTGGCTGTTACTAGTAATGCTGCAGTAAGCACAGGGACGCATCTATCTTTTGGAATTATTGTTTTTGTTTTTGTTCAGATAAGACTCAGAAGTGGGATTACCAGATTGTATCGTAGATCTATTTTTAATATTTTGAGGAATCTCCATACTGTTTCCATAGTGGCTACACTCATTTATAATCCTACCAATAGTGCATGAGGATTCCCTTTTCTTTACATCCTCACCAGCACTTGTTGATTTATTGATGAGGGCTACTCTGACAGGTGTGAAGTGATATCTTATTGTGGTGGACCTCTTTAGATGGATTAGTTTGGACTAAGTACCTGTAATAATGGACACATATTTTAGGATAAACAACACAGAGACCACTTAAAGTATTTAGAAATTATAACAGAAAGATGTTTCAGGATATACTTTAGAACTGTGAAGAAACAGTGGAGTTTTTACCAAATCTTAATCCTGTAGAAAGTTTGCCTGATATAAAGGATTTGATCATTTTGTATTTGTCAAGTCTGAAGTCAGGATAAAGGAAGTGGGTAAAAGGTGATTCAGCTAATTTAGATGGAAACTTTAATTCAGTTTGGCAAACATCACAGAGTTGACAAAACACTGTAATCAAGTATTACATATAGTTTGGTTATTATGAAACCCAACTAAATTTAGCCAACTAAATCAACTGTTATTTTCTTCTTCAACCATCTGCTTAACATTTAGGGACACATAGCAAGTAAAACAAAGGAAAATTTTGGTGATATATTTGTTCATTTATCCAACAAATAAACATTTATTGAACTTATTGATCCATTAGGTTCCTAAAGGGACATTCTTATATTATTTTAAATCCTTGGTCTTGTGATCTAAACACAGATACTTAGTTTTGATGGAATGTTTGATGAAATTTATGAATTTTATTTCTCCTAAAAGTTGAAGATAGATTACCTGCACATTGGTTATGATCCTGTTTGAAGCCAGGGGGTAAGACTCTTTATTTTCTACCTTCTCTTGGTTTTTTTTTTTTTCCTCCTCTCTGTTCAATAAGCATTTGTTATCTATAAAGTACAGGGGGAATAATGGAAAACAACAAGATTGACAATGCTATGAATTCGTTAAATTAACATTTGTTAAGTGGAGCATAGGCTGCCAGATAGTGAGTTGCATTTCAACTGCAGACTGCAAGAGAAAGTGAAATATAGAAGTTTATAATTCACAGGTCCTGGAGGAAGTACATGGCATGTCTCAAGGTACCACATGGAGAAGTCAAGGCAGGGTACAGATGGAGAGACAGGACCTGGAACACATGCCTTTATTAGGGTCCCTGGGGAGTGATTTGGGGTTCCTGGACTAAGGCTGGATTAATCAATTCAAACCAAAAGAGCTAGGTTTTGGTAAGATCCATGGGGATGTTATTTTATCTAAGGAGCGCACAGGGGTAAGGCCCTGGGAGGCAGGGAGAGATTGTTGATCGCAAAGGCTGTTGGAGAAGTCATATCATATTTTCTTGTGACTCAGTAGGCTGTTATATAAGGAATGTACTTGCATGAGAGGGCTACTGTCAGTTTAAGGTCTCTGCAGGCCACTTGGCCAAACAAAATGGATGCTCAGGCAGCAATACCATGGAGTAGCTTAGCTAAACTCTTGACATACAAGATGTCTGCCTTCATGAGTCTTATAGACTAGAAAGGTGCACAGAAATGAAATAATTATAGATAATTAATTATAACTAGGACTTTTTGAGGTAGATACAGGTGTCAGTGTGAACAGAGAGAGTGAGGTGGGCACTGCATTATAGCCTGGAAGGATATCAGACCACTGCCCGAGTCCAAATAGGGGTAAGCAGGTTAAAAGCCTGTAATGTTTAGGAAGGCAAAGCTTATGTGAAAGACCTCAAAGCTTTGCAGCAGAGAGGATATAGATCTTTTTGCTTTCTAAATATTAACTTTAGTCAGTGTTGACACTCTAATTTTATTTTTGTTTTTTGGTTTATTAATTTCAATGATTGTTACTTGCTTTATTTTGTTGGGTTTATTCTTGTATTTTTTCTAATTTAAAAAATTTCGAGGTTTCTCTCTTTAACTTTTACTTTTCTTTTGAAATATAGGTATTCAGGGTTATAGCTTCTTTAACCAATCAGCATTAGGTGGCTTTCAATCTTGGATATTGTGAATAGCGCTGCCAAGAACATAGAGATCTTTATGAATTATTGTTTTGGTTTTCTCTGGATAAATAATCCAGAATTGCAATTGCTGGGTCAAAAGGTAGATCTATTTTTAATTTTTTGAGGACCCTCTAGGCTGTTTTCCATAGTGAATATACCAATTTGCAATCCTACCAACAGTGTATGCGGGTTCCCTTTTTTCCACATCCTCACCAACACTTGTTATTTTTTGATTTATTTATGATAGCCATTCTGACAGGTGTGAGGTGACATCTCATTGTGGTTTCAATTTGCATTTCTCTGATGATTAGTATACCACATCTTTATTTAATTGCCTACTGAAGGTGAAGGGATTAAGAAGTATAAATTGGCAGTTTCAAAAGTCACAGGAATGTAAAGAAAAGCAGAAGGAATATAGTCAATGATATTGTAATGACTACCTGTGGTGACAGGTGGGTACTAGACTTATTGGTGGGTCGGTGGGGAGGGTCACTTCATAAGTGATATAAATATCTAACCACTATGCTGGACACCTGAAACAAATATAATATTGAATATCAACTAATTGAAAAATAAAAAAAAATAAGAAGAACAAGGATAAGCACTTTCAAACAAATATAGTGAGTTTGCCAACAACGACCCTCTCTTTCTGGAAAATTCTCAAAGATGAACATCCAGCAGAAGGAAAAAGATTTGTGATGGAGAGTTCAAATTGCAAGAAGAAATAAAGAAAAAAATGGTAAATATGCAGGTAAATCCAATATACTTTATCTATATAAAAGATATAATAATAGCAATGCCTTGTGGAGTTAAATACATATTTAGCTATATAAATATATATGCAGATTGTGGGAATATATATGTAAAAAATACTGGACAACAATAGCATAATAACCAGAGAGGAAATTATTCAAGTTTAAATGTTCCACAGTCATTGTATCTTTCAAGAGGAGAATAAAGATACTGATTTGCTTCAGGCTTTAATAAGTTAAGAATGCTTGTTAAAATTTCTAGGAAAACTACCAAAGGAAGAGGACTAGAGTATTTAATTTCCAAACTGATAGAGCATAGGAAATAGGAAACAAGAAAATCAATTCTAAAAGGTAAAAAAAAACGAAAAAGAAACAGAATGGCAGTGTAAATAGAAAACCAAAACTAAGATGGTGGGGAAAAAGTACCATATATGTACATCAGTAATTACATTAAGATATAAATGGACTAAGTATTCCAATTCAAAGACACTGATTATCAGACTGGATAAACAAATAAAACTTAGCTTTATGCTAGATATGTATGTATGGAAAGGAGTTGTAAACCTTTTAATTAAAAGCTATGTTTTAAGATATAGTAAGAACCATCTGAATATCATAATTCAAAGCTCAAAATATATATATAGCCAAGTAAGAGATAACTAAAACAATGAAAAATAACTTTATTCAGAATATTTACAATGAATAAAAGAAAGACTTGTATGCTACCATTAAGTTGATAATCTTTTTTTCTGCCTTTGATAATTTTCATTATCCTATCCTTATAAAACAGTTTTTTAAATTCCAAATTAAATCTAATATGATTTAAGCAGAACTATGGGATAGTCATGCTATTCACCATAGAAGCTGAAATATATGAAAAAATTATTGTAGAATTATTGATAATTTTACTAATCTATAAGATTATTTTGAGTTGCTTATAACTCAAACTTGAAATAACAGAATATCATCTTTATTTTATTGCTACTTTTACTTAGATTTTAAATTTGAAATGTATTTATATGGCACATTATTGTTTCATGGAAATTACTGTTTGTTCATTGGTAAAGATATGTCTCTCTAGGGTAAAATAAACTTTGTTGTATATAGAGTGGAGACTTTAAAGGAGGCACATTTTGACAATCTCTATTTTAGAAGTAGTCAAGGAAGCTGCATGTCAATTGTTTATTTCCTCTAGGATGACTGTTGTGAGTAGATTTAAGTCTCTAGCCTCTTTAGATTCTTATAGTCTATCGATTTCCCACTATTTTCATTTGGATGTCTATTAGATATTCAAAATCAACATATCCTTTTTTATTTTTTGGCTTGGTGTTTGTACTACTATCTATGAAATAGTATATATTAACTATCTCCTCCTATAAATAGCTTCTTCAAAGGACATGTTGGATTATTTGACGTTGGATTAACTTTCTGGCTGTCTTCCCTTCAAAACATGATCAAGTAGAATCCTATTCTTGTTACAAGGCAGCAGTGCTCATGGATGAAAAAATGACCCTGATAAATTCTGTCTTGTCTAGAAGCTCTGTGAATTAGCTGTATATACCTCTTTGGAAGCCATAGTTTTTAAGTTTAATAAGTGTGTTAAAACTGGTAACTGAAAGTGTCTGTTTTGAGACCATGGTAGCTTTGCCTAGGTTGTTTCAAGAGATACTGACTCTTGTGGAACATATGGCAGGCTTCTAAGCCAAGGTGGGCCTCACCATTGCCTGTGAAGACCTTGTCTGCTTGCATATAAGTTGTGACGTGGGTTGATGGCAGAGACTAGCCCCTATATTGCTGCAGGGACTTGTGAAAGAGAAACTTTTGACATTGCTTGTGTGCTGTGTTTCTATCCCATATTTTGTAAGTGAATCTGATGCCCCTTGTGGTCTAGGATAGTTTTAAAGAGTCCAAGTGTCTAGTTGGAAATGAAAGACCCTCTTGTAGGCATTGCAAAGTTCAGATCTGAACTCCTTTTCTGCCCCGAACCTTCTCCACCAGCAGCCTTCCCCATCTTACTTGTTGGCAACTCTATCCTTCCATTATTACTTAATCAAAATATTGGAATCATCCTTGATTCTTGTTTTTTTTTTCCTCTTATCCCCTGTATCCAATCTGCCAGGGAGTCTTTTTACCTGTACTTACAAAATATATACAGTATTTTGTCACTTCTTATTTTTCTACTCTCGCCATCCTGATTTGTGTCACCACTATCTCTTGACTGGATTACCGAAAAGGCATACTGAACAGATCTCGTATTTTCTACTCTTGTCCACAGCAATCTATTCTCAAAACAACTATCACAGTGATTGATGCCTTTAATACATAGGTCATCTCTGCTCATAAACCTAAATTGGCTAACAGAAGTTTCCCAAACTTTTTGGGTGGCAGAAAATTTATTTCTGAGACAGGCGTTTCTCCCAAATTTTAGGGTATTTTAGGGTATTTTCTAGGCACATATTTGTTGCAGTACGAATAAACTGTTTTCTTGATAAAAAATTTAGTGTACACAGATAACTTTTGAGGCTGCCTGATTCAGTTAGATTTCCTGGACTTTCTAACTCCCTGCTTTCACCCTTTGTGCTTGTACTTTTTTGTATTTAATGTTTATTTATAGAAATAGTGAATGTTAGCCTATCCTTCTCAATCTCCATAAACATGGCCAGGCTTTACTTAGTTTTTGTGAATTCTCTGTTAGGATTAAAGTAGCACAATTTTATTCATGGTCAGCAGTGAGGATTACATAAAAATAAAAGTTTGTTATTTACTCTAAAATGATGTTTTTTGTGGAGTGGGGATCTGGTCTTTGCATTACTCTCTGTGAAATACTATATATTAACTATCTCCTATAAATAGCTTCTAAAGAAGAAGACTTTTTAATCTCTGAAATATAACTCTGTTTTCATGAACTTGAAAAGTTTCAAGGAATATTCCTCCAAGTGGTATTATATTATGGACAGTGGGTGGAAACGACTGTTATTAAGAATTAGGAAAGGTCCATTGTAGTCTTAATCTGTGACTGGTTAGCAGGATGATATAGGTAAGACATTTGAATTTTTTAGACCTCATTAACTGTTAAAATGTAAAATTTCTTCTTTATGCTGTTTTAGTTACAGACACTGGTTTGTTGTAACCAGGTGAGAAGTTTGGGATACTTTCCAAAGAGGCCTTAGAGATGGACAGTCATTTCCTTATTAAATTTGCCTCTGTTCAGGGTTGGGAATTGGTCCTTGCAGACTCAGTAATCTAATTTTGTCAATATATTGAGTTTAGATTCATCTCTTAGAGACAAACTAAATTTATGAAATTTAAATTTAAAAAAACAGAATGTCAGTTTATTAACTTACAATGATGAATTTCTCTGCCAGAGAATGGAATGCTCAGAATCCATTCTCTTCCTTTAGACAGAACAAATGGTAAACCACATTATGATCAAAAGGGGTGTGATAAACAAGGAATTAGAATAGAGTTAAATAACTTTATTTTAATGACACTATGGTGAGATAGCATGTTTTTTTCACATTATAGAAATGGATTTGCCAAAAGGACTGAAATAATTTAAAATGCTGGCTTGTGTCTTTTTTCCCTGGATAATATTTAGATGAACTCTGCCAATATTTGTCTGTATATCTTTCCTTTTAAGTTTCTGGAGTGGCTAATCAATATTTTTTCTAATTGTTTGTGTCCTAGAAAAATTAATATTTTCTACTTCAGCCTTTCTGTCTTTGGAATAGTTTTATTTAGAGATTTTATATATTTGTATGTTTAGATCACTCGTGATTATTATTCTTATTTTTAAAGCAATTCTCTAGTCATTATATTATTTGATTATCATAAATTTTTTTGTGGACGATAGTGTTGTTTTATTCATTTTTTAAATAAAGAAATGAAAGTCCAGTGACTTGTCCTGAGGTATTGAGTTTTAAGTGTAGAACTGGGATGTGACTATTAAAGTTCAATTTTTCCTTGCTATTCTATGTTTTCTCTTGAGGAATAGCTTGAGTTCCCTTACAGGGTACACTGAGGAAGTAAACATATATTTGAGGTATTGATGTCTCTCTAATCTCAACCTTTTTCTTTTCTTTTCTAAATTGTACCTTCATAGACAATCAAATAAGTTTTCATCAAGGCAATGTAAGTCACTTGTGTTTTATTCTTTGTTCATTGTAGATGTAGGATCACACTGCAGTTGACTATCACTTTTTTTTTGGTGAGTTAAATACTGAATATTTTAAACCTCAAACTGATATTTCCCTTAAATTTGTAAGGCTTCACACCCATTCATGAGTTTTTTTTTTTTGAAAGCATAGTGTTTTTCAGTATTGGTATTACTTATTAAATTTTTTATTTATTTTATTTGTTTTAGTCTTTTATGCTTCCAAGAAGTATAACTTTGGCATTTTATTGCGCATTTTTGTGACAAACATTCCTTAGATGAAGGCATATCCCCCTTTTGAATTTTTACTTTGAGAACTGCAAGTTGTACACCTCTTTCAATTTTCTTCAGCCACATGGTTCATTAAGTTTAATGAATATAATGGTCATAGAACTTTATTTAAACTACCAAATTCTGGATTTGGGCATATAAAATTTCTTGGAGGTAATTCTAGGATTTTAGTTGTCTAATAGCTGCTATTAGCTATTAGATTTCTAATAGCTGCTTTTAAATTTTTGGAAAAGAGGATATAATGACATCCAGTAGAGTTAAGAGTTTTGTGATATGTAGCACACTCAAATTTCGCTTTTGAGTCCCTGCTTTGGGTTGATTGGTATATGGCTTTACATATCTAGTTCTAAGAATATGTTGGTATGATGACTTACATTTTTTTAAGAATAGTATTTTCATCATATCGATTTTTAAAAAAAGTAGGCTGGTTTGCTGGTGTTGAAAACTGTTATGATTATAAAGTGTATAAAAGCCACATAGATGTATTATATATATAGTCCTGTCGTTGCTGCTTAACTTTGGTGAGAATATTTAAGTATAGCACTCTATTTGGGTAGTATAGGTGCTTCAAACATGCTTCAAACATAAACGTGGGCAAAATATCCTCAAGGCTCTAAAGTGAACAGTACCATTTGTAGACAGTAATACTCTTGTGTAAGTCTGAGTCAGCTTCTGGCAAATGGAAGTTATGGTGTAATCTACTGATACCTGTCAGTATGCTGCTATCAGACATTTTTATTGATACTTCTATTTTTGATTTTGATAACAGAGAAAGGAAATTTAACTTCAAGACACATAGTATTTAAGTTAAATGTATGAATATACATTATTAAAAGATTCGTAGCAAAAGTGACATGAGCATATAGAAGGAAAATAGTAAGAATAGTAGAATAAGAGAAGAGGAAATCTGCAGTTGAAGAAAGAACAGTACACTTAGAAGAAAGAGAGAATAGAAAATAATCTCCATAGCTTAAAGAGAATGGAAATTGTGGTAAGCTTTATAATGAAGGTTTAAGGAAAGAGAAGACATAATTGTGAATTATGTTTTGCTAATATTCACATACTATACCTAGATTTCCTTTGCCATTTGATTAACTGGAAGGGCAGAAGTGGTCTTTTGTTTTACTTCATTAGTCTTGCTTTCCATTGGCAGTAGGATACAGTTAAGTTCATTTGAGGACTGATGGTTTTACTTTATTCTTTTAATTGGCATTGTTAAATTACAGTATATATGCTAGCTAGGCATTTTTTTCTTTCTTTTTAGGTTTTTTAATAACAGAAGTAACTTGTTGGTATCATTAAAATGCATACTTAACTGGAAAGTTAGTTTCATTAAATTATTCTGAAGTTTTCATCTTTTTATTTTTACTTGATGCTTTTATTATTAGGTAGTCTACATTTTGTTTCCTTGTTTTGTATTTTTCATACACACTCACACACACACAAATTCAAAATCTTACATAATTTTAACTTGCATTTTTAGTCATTCCGGAGTGGAGAAGCTTTGGAGTCAGACACAAATTCTGATTATGACTTGACAATCTTCTAGCTGTAAGGTCATAGATATAATAGTTAAGCCTAAAATCTTAGTTTCTTCATTTATAAAATGGTTGTTATTGTAGGATCAAATCAGTTGACACACACAAAAATATTTTGTACCATACCTGGAGCAAAGCATATGTTTGGTCAATGACAGTTCTTTCTCCTTTCTTCAGCTTAACAGAAATTTAAGCTATTCTTTTTGTTTATGGAGAAAAAAATGTTTTTTAATGAAAACCGCATTGTCTAAATTCAGCACAAGTTTCATGTTTTTCTGATTCTGGCTCTGTTCATTATCTTTAAATTATTTTATATTTTATAGCTTTTTATATATTGAAGGTTACTGACAGACATAAATTCTGTGATGTCTACTTGAGTTTTGATTATTTTCTTCTCCCTTTCTGAAATATATTTCACTTGTAATTGCAATTTATTTTAGCATTGCTTTAGTCTCCATAAATTAGTGCTATTTTGACTTTTCCTTTGAACTGGTTATAACATTTACCTGGTTTCCTCATTGTTCAAATAGAATAAAATGACTATTCAGATTCTCTGTCCAGTTTTTAATTGGATTTTTTACATCGATTGTATGAATTTTTAAAAATATATTTTGGATACTAATTTCTAATCATATATATGATTTGCAAACATTTTCTCCCATTTAGTAGGTTGCCTTTTTGTTTTGTTGATGATTTTCTTTGCTGTGCAGAAGCTTTTTCGTTTAATGTAGTTCCACTTGTTCATTTTTGCTTTTGTTGTCTTTGCTTTTGATGTCTGAAAAAAACTCCTAAAAGTCCACTTTCCATAGACAGGAGCCCAAAACTGCCTTAGCATATCACTCTGCATATTACTTTAACTTAAATTTTGATATCTTTTTTTCTACCTTTTGGAAAATTGCTTAGAATTTGTCTATGTTTGGTCACTTCATGTGAGCAATACTTAAAAGGAAAGCAAACCTCAGATTTTAGATGGTAGCTTGGCTTAAAGATATTTATGATTTTGAAATTTTTTTTCTGTGTTTTTCAAACTTCCTAGACTCATTAGGTAATTCTGGATTTTATTAGTTTATTTCTCTTCTTATTTATATTTATATTTTGGATGTTGTGGGGTTTTCTTCCTGTTGTGATAATAAATAAGCAGTGTTGAATTAAGTAGCTTTTTTAAAATTTTCCTTTTCAAAAGGTTATATTAATATGATATTTTGTGTTGGTTGTGCTAGCAATCGGTTTTGCGGACTCCATTACATGTCTTGTTTAGAAATTAAAACATAGGTTTTTTTTTAGTAATTTGCATAATTCTAAAAATTGCTCTTTATGGTTTGTGATATATGGTGTTGCCTACCCCGTCCTTACAAACACATTATTATTCCTCAAAGAAACAAGTAGAAGTGGAGCTTTCATTTATAGAACACTCTGGAGAATAATGAAAGATAACTAAAATGGTAGAAGTTTCATCAATTATATAATCCCTCTTTTATTAAAAAGGTGACCATTAGTGTTTCTTGTGTTCCTGCCTATTGTCCTTTTTAAAGCTATTATATATTTTTCCTTAAATCTCTAACCTAGATATCCTAAATGAATCTTGAAATCCATTAAATTACCCATTAAGTTATAAATCAAGGGGCATGTCCTGTAGGGAATCTTTGTATAGAGTGAATACTTTTCTAAACACTGACTTTTACTCTGTTTTCTGTCAATTAAAAAAAAAAAATGTCTATTTTATATTTACTAAGGAATATTCAGATTTAGATACATTATTTGGATCTTTCAGTTTTCACATATTTCTTTTTCTTACATGAGTGATTTTACTATATATGTGACTTTGAAAATTCTCAACAGTGAGCATCAAACAGGAAAAAGTGGGTTCATACTTAGACCTGAAAATAAATCAGTGGATTAGAGGACTTGACAATTTGTGAAAGATAATCACTAGCCTCTGATGTACCTGTGAGATGAAAGAATGGTGAAAAAGAAGCACCTGGACTGGGTAAGAGTGTTTGAATGACAATTAAAGACCAAAAATATTTTTTAACTTAAAAGATATAAAAAACATTATTTTATTAGTATTCTCCTCCTGTGTTATTTAACTGTTGACAAAGATAAACAGATTTCTCTGGGTATAGTTAAAAATGCATGAGTACTTACACCTGTTTCTTGTTTAGACTTTATAAAAGTTATGCTTATGGAAATAAAACAGAGTTGACCACAGGCAGAATTACTGGAAAAAAATTGCGTACTATTTGGAAACTTGGTGTCTTTTGCTTGTGTGATGTTCTGCCGTAGTGAGTTTTTTTTGTGTTTTAGAAGAGGTCCATCAGTGAAAAATGATATACCCAGTGAATTTGCTAATTACCATTACAAAGTTAAACATGAAGAGTTGAGATTAATTGTACTTTTGATTATCTTTATAAGCTATAATGGAGTGTATGCTTACCTTGTATCCTCTAAGTCATAGGGTGGAAAGATTTTACATTTGAAATGAAACAAATTGTCTCTGTACTCTTACAACTTAAAATCAAGGAAACAAACAAAATATCTAAAATATCTAAAGAAACAAGTTGTGTAGATTTCTACTTCTTAAAAAATTTTTGGCTGAGTGTGGTGCTGTGGGTACACTTGACCTGAATTTAAATGTTTTGAGCATGAAGACTGACACCAGTCAACTGTTAACAGACCGAAGAATATTGTACAGTTTGAAACTTTAAAAAAATTGTATCTTCCTGACTAGGTGAGAAGATAGTAAAATTTTACATATAGGAAATTGTAGTTTTCTATTATTAAGCTTAAAAATTCCCATTAAGTAAAAATATATAAAACATATATTCCATAAAAATTATAATATTTTGAATCTACAGATGTAGACAGTATTTACCAATGTGGATTTTTTTTAGGGCGAGTTATTATTATTGAATAGTCACCTGAAATTCAGGGAAGATATGTGTATTCTAGCATAGCAAAAAACTTAGAGGTTAACTGAAAAAATTCTAGTTTCCCTTTAGAGGTTAATACATTTATACGTTCCCTTTTCTTTTACAGCACTACTCATTTATTTTCTCATTTTATTTTTAAAAGAGGATGTAGATTATGATATATTCAGCGAACATTTATATTATCAAGTTAAGCAAATTTCAGAAAATCCCACTAATGTCTCATAATTTGAAAGCACATGTAAATTATAGTCATTTTATAGTTCAACTTTATGTTTGGAGTAAGTATTGATGTGATTGATTAGCAGGATATCAGAAAGGCTTGCAACTTCAAATCTTGTGTTTATTTGCCTGTTACTGATTCTTGACGTCTTTTCACAGAAACATAATTTTTTGAGTAAACTTATTGGTATTATCTTTATTTTGGATTAGGGTTCCCCCTCACCCCCCTTTATCTATGCAGAGCAAGTCTTGATCCGTGGGGATAATGTAGCTCGTGGGAGTTAAGTATTACAACCAGGAAGGGCATTGAAACAAGAATGTTTCAGCATTATATTCTTTAGCATGTGTAATTATTTTTTTTGTTATATTTAAGAATTATACTCATGTATCTAACATTTAACTTAAGAAATAGAACATTACCATTTGTAGTGCTCTTCTTCCGTTCTATTCCTGTGCTTTCCCCCAGAGGAAACCACAATAATAAATATTTGCTATCATTTCCTTGTTTTTGTAAAAAACATTTTTTTGTGTATATGTGTGTATGTATACATATATCTTATATATTCATATGTATGTGTGTGTGTGTGTGTGTGTGTGTGTGTGTGTGTGTGTATATATGGGTTTGCTTGTTTATGTGCCTTATAAAAATGGGTTAATAACTGTGCGAACATTCCTGCAATTTGTTTTCACACAAATTTATATTTCTAAAACTCATCCATGTTTTTGCATATACCTGTACTTCTGCATGTACCTGTAGTTCCTTTATTTTCACTGACAAAAAATATTCTAATTTATGATTGTGCCACTGCTCATTTAACCTTTTGACTGTCAATGGATATTTATGCTGTTGTCACTTATTTGCTGTTATGAACAGTACTTCTAGGGCTATTCTTGATACATGTTTTTAGTGATATCAAGTCTTTATTTAGCACTTTTGAATAGGGAAGACTTCTGTTGAGACCAAGTATTTTCCCCTTATGAGTAATTCTTTGGATCTCTTGTTTCTTTTCTATTATATACTTTCTTTTTTTGCTCTTTCCTGTTGAGTTTTATTTTTACTTACAGAAAACCTGCAAGAAATGGACAAATAATTCTCATATACCCTTCATCCATTTTCTTCAAATGTTAACATTTTACATTTGCTCTATCTTTATTCTTCTTTTCCCTTCTCATTATCTTCTTTTTTCTTCTTCTTCTCAATGTTTGTTTGGCATCCTTTCTGTTCTTATGCTGAGGCTATATAGTTCAAAATATTGGGTCCTAAAGTAACTTAGGTTAGTTCTTACCTTCCAATCTTGTAATGTGATTAGATTATTTATTTGAAATATGGTTTAGTTCATTCATTGCTCTTTGTATTCCATTTTTGGGTTTAATCCCCCTATTCTCCTGGCAGTTGATTCTATTTTTATTTTATTGAGTATGTGAAACATTGACATGGATCTGAAACTCCGGATCTGTAAAAAGTACACTCTTTTTACGTGAGAAGAGATATTTCTCACTATTCATTTCTTTTGTCTCTCCGCTCCACCTATTCATCTCATGAGTTTTGGCTTTTTAAGCTTCCTGTTTGTCCTTTATGACAAATGTATCTGCATCTTTTTATGTAGTTCAGGGCTATTTGTATATTTTCTTTTTGGTGAATTGTCTGTTCACATTTTTTGCCCATTATTCTATAGGCTGTTTTTTTGCAGTCTCTTTATCCCCAAGTTGTAAATAGTCTTTATATATTTTAGGAATATTAGCCCTTTCTGTGATATATATTACACATATCTTTTTTTTTTTAAGTTTGTCAGTTGTTTCTTGATTTTATTTAAGATAATTTTTGACAGAAAAAAAAAGTGATTATATATCCCATAGTCAAATTTGTCAATCTTTTATTGTATCTGGATTTGAGTCATAGTTAGAGTCCTTTTTTACATCCAAGATAAAGAGGAGCTCATATTTTCTTTTAGTACTTATATGGTCTCTTTTAAATCATTTTGATCTCTGATAGATTTGGAGTTTATTTATTTTTATCTATAGTCTGAGGTTGAAGTCTAATTTCATCTTTTTTTCAAAGAGCTAATCAGTTGCTCTGGCACTATTTATTAACCAGCTCATCTTTGTCTGAGTGATTTGCAGGGCCACTTCTCTCGTATACCTGTACGAAACTGTGTCTGGACTTTCTGTCCCATATATTGCTGCATCAAATAAGTACACTGTTTTAATTATAATAGGTGTCTCATGTTTTAATATAATTGAATATAGTGTATCTTAATAAGGTCAGTAGTATGTTTTAATATAGTTTAATTAGTATATTTTAATAGGAAGGGCCGGCATCCTTATACTTTTTCTTTTTTAGTATTTTCTTGTCTATTTTTGCATTTCTAAATTAGATCTTTTTTACTTATTCCATGTGATGTTTAATGTCCATTTGTCTAGCTCCATTAGAAAATAGCTTATTGATACTTTTATTGGAATTGTATTTAGTCTGTAAATTAACTGAAGGAGTTTTAGCATCTTTATGATGTTTAGTTCTCTATCCAATTACAAGGGATATATTTACACTTGTTCAGATCTACCTTTGGGTCTTTTGAAGTATTTTAAAGATTTCCTCACATATTTTGCTAAACTTATTCCTAAGTATTTTATCTTTCTTGTTGCTTTGGAAAATAATATTTTCTCTAATATTATATCTTCTAAATAGTTATTATTTTTACATGTAAATGTTATTCATTTTTTTATTATATTGTGGTACTTTACAGAATATGTTTATTGTTTGACTTAGTAGGAGCATTAGTTTATTTTCTTTTCTTCTGTTTATGCTTTTATTTAATTTTACTTGTCTAATTGCATTGGCTCATGCCTTTAGTGCAATGTTAAATAGTATGGAGATAGTAGGCATTCTTGTCCTGTTCCTGATCTTAGAGGAAACACCTTTGGTTTTTCTCCACTAATTAACTTTCTGACTTTAGGATTAAAGTCTATACGTTTTATTGAATTAAGAAAGTATCCATCAATTCCTGTTTTCTTGGGCGTTTTAAACAAATATCAATGTTTGTTTTTACCAAAAGTATTTTCAGTCTTGGAGATAAATATCATTTTTCTCTTCAAGTCTATCACTATGGAATATTACTGAATTTCCTAATTGTGAACCAACCTTTCATTCCTGGAACAAGACTTTTCATTGTGTATCATTTTTTCAGTATGGCGTTGGATTCTATTTACTAATATTTTATTTAGAACTTTACCTCATTATTTTTAAGTGATGCTCTAAAGATCTCTAATTATGTTTTTGTATTGTTTTAATCTGGATTAGCCTGTAATGTTATATTATTGTTCTGTAAGCTAATGAAGTTTTTCCTCATTTTTAATGCTCTAGAACAATTTTAGAGCATTGTTATTACCCATTTTTTGAATTTTCATAGAAATCCTCTTGAAATGCTTTCTCAGTAGGGTAGTTAACCTGATAACTTTATTTTTTTTCCAAGGAAATAGATCTATTTTTAAACATATATTTTTCGTTGTAATCAGATCAGCTTTTATAAACTATATTTCTGTGACAAATTGTTCATTTATCTGGATTTTCAAATTTATTAGAAGTTTATAGAGTTTTATGATTTTTAAAAAAATTTCTTGTTTTAAATGTGTTCCTCTTGTCATTTAATTTGTGTATTTTTACTTTTGTCTTTTTATTGTTACTAAGTTCACTACTATTTTGCTTAATTTTTTAGAAATTTGGGATTTTGATTAATTAGATCTTTTTTTTCTTAATGCGTCACTATCTGCATTATCTTTATATTTTTGTGCTCATTCAGTTTTTTTGTTTCTATTTTAGTTTATGAGCTGGAAATTTAATTCACTTATTTTTTAATTGATTTTAGTGTTCAAGGCTATAGGTTTTTTTCTAAACACTATTTTAAATGTATCCTATAGATTGATATGTAATGTTTTAAGATTATTATTTCTTTAAAAATTGTAATAAATCGACAGTGGGAAATTAAAATTATATTATGATTAGGTAGGTAGTAGAGTAGGTGAAAAGATTCCCAGAAAAACTTTTTTTGAATGTTGTCAAATGATAAAAAAATTCAATGACAGTTGCCATTTACTAAATGTTTACCATGAATCTATCTGGTACAGCCAGTTCATTTATTTACATTAGCTAATTTATGTGGTGTAGTATTTTGAGGTACATATTATTTCCTCATTTTCAGAAGAAGCAGTTGTGGTTTAGAGAGGTTTGTGTAATTTGCCCAAGGCTGCATAACAAGTAAGTGGTTACTGTTGAAATTTGAATCCATTTCTGACTCCCTAGCTATAGCTTTTACTTAAGCAGTAATATTATGAGGTCACAGAGGTATTGAACAGTATGGCACAATCAGGGAACTGTTAGTAGCACAGCATGACTGGAATGAAGGCGGCACTTAATCGTATCATTTCTGACTTGGGCAAAGTTCTTTGAGATGCTATTAACTAAAATGGAGAATATGAAGCAAAGCAGATTTATATAAGACAATGGGTAAGTTTGATGTAGCTACTAGACTGCTAAATAGGACTATCCAATAGATGAGAATATGCATCTGGAAGTCTGCAGAGTGGTTAGTGTTAGAGATATGAATTTAGGTGTCATTAGCTTATAGGTGATAATTTAAATAATGGGTTTCGAAAGTGATAAGAATATGTAAATATTGAGAAGACCAGAGTGTGTAGGAAACTGAATTTTAAGATTGAGTGGGGAAAGACCCTGAAAAGGAAACAAGAAAAAGTAGTCAAAATATGAGGAGGAAATCTAGTAATAGTAGTTCTCAGGTTCTGGGGGAAGAGTTTCAAGGTAAAGGGAGAGTCATTGGTATTATGTGCTCTGGAGAACTAAAGAAGAATAAAATAAGAAGTGTTCACTTGATTTAATAGTAACTGAAAGGAAAATTAATGTCTTAATTGATGGGTCCAGTGGAGCGGTGAGGGTTGGCTGAAGAAGAAAATTGAGACAGGAGTCGTTTGGAGATAAGACATTGGCTGTGAAGGGTAAGTGTGATAGGTGGTGATAGCTAGTGGAAAGTGTGAGGTTGAGGGCCTTCTTTGACCTCTTTCTACTCTCCTCCCTCAATCTCTCCCTTTGCCTTCTCTTTATTTAGCTCTTATTTCTACTTTCTTTCCCTTCTTCCCTTCTTTTATTTTACCCACTTTCTCTCCTTTTTTCCATAATGTGATATACTTGAACATTTAATTTTACAAATTGAGAATTTAACTTTGGTTAGCATGACATCTTGTCTTAGATTTTGGCTATAAATATAAAGACATAAAGAGATCTTAAAATGTTCTGGTATTAGATCAGAATTATATTTTTAAGTTTCTTGAACCCAGGCTTATAGTGACACATACCCTTTATGCCCAGAAATAAACATACTTGTTCAACAAATTTTAATCTTTGAAATAATAATGAAAATAATATCGACACAGTGCTAAAGCTTTACATATTTTAGTCAATTTAAACTTCATCAGCAATTCTATGCCAATTTTACAGATGTGGAAACTGAGGAAAGTTAGTAAACTTGCCAGTTGTTCTATACCTACTACGTCAGTATGGTTCCAGAGTCTATGCTCTTAATAATGCTCTTTCTATACTATAGTACTTATTTTCATGCCTTTAAAATTAGTTAGTAATATTTATGCTATAAATTATAACTTAGAACATTTTGACATTTTATAAAAATCTGTTAACATATGGAATAGTAAAGATCAGAAAAAAGTAATTTCTAGAAAAAAGATACATCAAGTACAAACATGAGTTGAATTTCCAGTTTTCTTTATTAAAACAGTGAAATGCTTATGGGAGAAGCTAGAATACCTTATCCAGTATGGCACATAGTATTTTAAAAAACACAATGTTGCTATAAAAGTATAAGATAATTAAATTACTTCATAGGGTGCCACTCAGAAATTAATATATTCTTTGGTTTATTGATACCTAATGACTGTATAAATGTCTTTCTTCAGGCAAAAATGCAATTTCCATTGTGAGCTGCCTTCCAGAATTTATGGTAGAACTTCGCTGACGTTGCCACTGATGCCAATGTGGAATAAAGGTCTTTATAATTTAGAAAGTCAAAGCATACAAATGGATTAATGCTAAAAATTTACCCTTCCGAAACTTTAAACACATAACACAAATAAATGTATTTGAATTTTTAGAAAGAACATTTGAAAATAAAGTAATATAAATATAATCTGTTTATTTTGTCCTCATCAATATTTTTGTCTTATTTCATGCTTGGCAATTGGCTTTCCTTACATGACCTTTGTATCAAACCCTAATCACAATCTAATAATATTTTGTTGTGAAACAAATTACTGAATTGTGTTTCAACATAACTGTTTTTACAGAAACAACTCAGCAATCTAAAATTGACTTTAATATGAAAAATCTCTTGTTGAAAAAGAAGTTAACACAGTTAGATTAGTTATTTTAAAGTAATCATTCTTCTCCTTAGCTCACTTTATTTTAATAAATAATTGATTTGACTTGCCTACTGGGTCATAAGGTCATTGAGTACGTAGATTCTTGTCTTGCTCACTGCTGTCTTCTCAATGCCTAGCGCCTGTGCTAGGCAATAGTAGGCATCCTAGTGCTTTTTCTTAACTAACTTGATAATATGTTTGAATACTTTCTCTAAGTTGGAAATGCACTTCTTATGGTAATGTGTCAGTATGTAAACACTAAAACATTATTAAATTGTTTTATTTGCCTGGGTTTCAGGTGGAAATGTCGTGTTAAATTTAGAAACACTAGTTTTAGATTTCAGGTAATGGTCCTTGAGGAATGGTCATGGAATCTTCACTTTCAGTCTTTTTGCTTTTACTTCCCATACCTTCTCCCCTTTCCTTTCCTCTACTCTTCTCTTCAATCTGTTCTTTATTTTCTCTTTAACAATCCTTTTGTTTGTTTTTCTTAGTATCTGGAGTCCATCTTTCTCCAGCTTCTCCTGCAATTATCCTGGACCATGACCACTCCCCTCCTCCAGTTGTCTGCCTCTCTTCTGAGCCCATCATTTCATCACCAGAGATTACACATGCAGACAACAGCATTGTCGGTCAAACTGTTCCTAAAGCACAGGTAAAGACAAGTATATTTTTATAGGAAATTTGCATACTTAAAATCTCACACTGATTTTAATTGAAGCTTTGAAGATTTTCTGATTTCTTTTTTTGAACTCTCTGAAATATTTCTGTAGATATTCTAACTTTGAAGCTAATATATAGAATTCAAAAAACTAAATAATATGTTTGTTTTATGGCATAACTGCAAGGTAATTAATGTTTATTGGTTCAAATATTTATTGATCCAGGTATTGTGCAAGATTCTGGAGTTAGTCCAGATTTCCAGACTGCTATACACAATCTCAAATCACCTATTGTTTTTACTAGAAAGTTTTGATCAATGATAGGTTATTGATATCTTTAAAATTCTGATTTGCAGTTTAAAATATTAGCAAATTCTGAGTATGTGTGTAAATTCAGGAACTCGTATCAGATGTGTCTATACTTATATAATTTCAAGCATAAGAAAAAGTTTTAAGTTTTTAGTGCTTTCCTGCAAAATAATAAATGCTCTAGACTCTAAAGTTTAGAGGAAGTTTTGTGTCTTACTACGAAGATCAGGTTGTTGTTAACAGTTAGAGGTCTGTTGATTTACTTAAAGGGTGAAATAATTTCGGAACCCTTGCTACAACTTAATTTCCAAATGCGGTTTCTGTTGCCCTTTGAACGTTTTCATTATTGGTACAGTGTAAACTTTCCCCTCTGTATATTTTTTTTTTAATGTGGTTTAGATTCAGCAATCAACACACACTGATCTGGATATCTCACTTTTTCCATTGGGTTTAACTGATGAGAAAAGTAATGGAACAATTGCTCTTGTGGATGATTCTGAGGATCCTGGTGCCAATGTATCAAACATACAACTTCAGCAGAAAATTTCAAGTCTGGAGATTAAACTCAAAGTTTCTGAAGAAGAAAAACAGAGAATTAAAAAGGTATATTTACATTTTTTCTAAAAAAATAAGTGTTTGAATTGCGCATTCTGGAAATCCGATATAATCCTAATCTCTGATTAAAAACTCATTAGTGGAAAAAGGTATTGTCCTCCCTTGGCTATGAATTTAAGTCGGTTGTATGAATTTACCACTTACAAGTCTTCGATAGGAAATATCTAGTCTTAAATGTATACTTTTTAAAAAAGATATGAACATCTTTTACTAGATGTTTTTTTCCCTCTAACTAATGCTTTCCTTTTGGTTTACTTTTATGTACTTTGAAAGCAAGTAGTCTTGTATTTGTTATACTGATTAGGAGATTTGTAACATTGCCTTTTCCCTATGAGAAGTCAGGCATTGTGGGATATTTGACAATGTACTTATTTGTATTTAGGTATAAAGCTGTTTTAGTAAATTATTTATGTTCTCATTTCTGTTCCCTACAAATAGGTCTATAAAAAAGACCTTAGCAAATTTATAGAAAGTATATGTAGACGTAGATTGTGTTGATTTCAGTTAGTCTAATTAGATGCTTTAATTCATTTATTAGAATGAATAATTTTAGTGTTTTATCAATGTTCGATATTGGGCTGGAGAGTGAACCATGGCTCTGTAACATAGTTGAAATACTGCCTATGCGTATATCTTTACCAGATATTTTTTGGTATGCTCATTGAAAAAACTAAATATATTTTATCCTATTAAATATTACATAACTTGTGCTTGAATTTTTCTTTTAGGATGTGGAATCATTGATAGAAAAGCATAGTCTCTTGGAAAAAGATTTCCTTAAAGAAAAAGAGCAAGAGGCCATTTCTTTTCAAGATAGATACAAAGAACTTCAGGTAAACTGAGTGTATTTAAAATTTAATCTGTGAACCTTTGGTGAAGCATGCAACATAACTTCAGAAAGTGCTCAATAAATACATTATGAATGAGTGATCAAATACTTAAATATGTAAAGTATTGACCAACACGGTTGAAATTAGTGATAAATGCCATTTCGAAAGGTGTGAATCTGTGAGAAGCTTTGAGGGTTAGTTGTTCGAGACTCAATTTGGTGAAAAATATTGTTTCTGATGGATAAAATTTGGAAATTGGACATTCTGATTTTTCTTATCTGTGATTACATTTGAACAGAGTTTAGAATCCTGTAAACCCCAAATGGAGATATTTAACCTTTTTCATAAAATGTCTCCTTCTCATCCTCAAATTTTCTTATTAAACTTTGTTTTTTCTTTTCTGTAGGCTTCCCCATCTTTGTAAATGGCGACTTTATCTTTTCCAGTTGCTAAGGCTGAAACACACATTTATTCCTTTTTGTACTACTTGTCTGTTCCTTCAGGAAAACCTGTTAGTTCTATCTTTAAAATACCCATATTTTGACTGTTTATTATTATGGTCACTGCCACCAGTCCATCTTTATTTCTCCCTTGGAACACTAAAGTATCTTATAACTAGTCTTTATGCTTCTGTCATTGCCTTCTTACAGATCATTCTCCACATTGCAGCCACTGTGATCTGTTTAATATTTAAAGATGGTTATGTCATTCTCCTGCTTTGAAACATTCAGTGGCTTCTCTTTTCACCCAAACTAAAAGTCCAATGAGTCCTTAAAATAGTTTGCAAGGCTCTATATTCTTTTATCCTTTTTCCTGTCTTCTCCGTGCCTCTTTCTCCTCAGTCATTTTGCTTTATCCCCATATCTGGAACACTTTTCCTTTAATTTTCTGCACATTTTCTTTTTTATATTATTCAGGTCTCATGCAGATTTTTCTAGACAATACTGACATCTCTTACCAACCTTCCCATATTATGTTGTTTTTCTCCATAGCACTTCTTCGTCTGACCAACTATATATTTACATGTTTATTTGCCTAGATCATTTTAATAGTCTCCTAAGTGGTCTTCTAACTTCTATTCTTGCTCTTCTCCTTCACAAGTTTTTATTTCAGCAGGTAGAGTAGTATTTTTAAAAATGTAAATCAGATCATTTTTCCAGCCTCAGTTCTCATTCTCCTCCCATTGTAAATCTTCTTCCTTCTCCACCTTTTCCAGCTTTCCCACAGCTATTTACTTACAACAGACTTCATAATAAGGTCCAGGTGAATGTGTGAGCCTGTTGCAGAGGGCATTCCTTGGCTGTTGGAGTGGTGAGTGGAGGGAAATGGTTTATGATTTAGTCACAGTCTCTCTACCAGAAATGCCCTTCTTCCAGATATCTGCATGGCTCTGTTAAAAATTATGCAAAACATAACAGGACAAACAAACAGAGACTCACAGGCATGGACAATAAAACATGAAAATAAGGAAAAGGCTGAGCAGTGTGTTCTTTCAATGTTCTATGGAGACATTGTTTAACAGACTTACCCAAGGATTATTTAGGAGAATGTACTTTGTTTGACTGATGGTTTGCTATTGATTAAAAGTCTCAGATGTTTTGATGTTACATGTTAATAATTTTTTTCCCCAGGGAAGATGCAAATAATTTCTGTCTGTTAGAAAAGATAACTTCAAAGAGTACAGTTATTGCTCTATAGAACATACATCTGTTTGGTCTCTAACGTGGCACTCTTTCTTAATCTAACAATCCATTATTTAAATTTGTATTCACACACACACATACACACACACACACATATATCTTCAAATGCTCCTTGAACCAGTCTTAATTTCTGATTCATTTAGTCTAAAATGATTTATTTATTAATAAATAAGCAGAATAAATCTTTGGCATATGTTCAATTTATATGAATCACATTTTAACTTTTTGAAAACTGTTCATTAACAACTCTCAGTGAACCCTAGCTTCCTTCAGATACCTGTTCCAATGTGACCTTCTTTTGGAGGCTTTCTTTAACCATGCTATAGAAAATAAGAAACATGTGCATGCTCAGTATTCCGTAGCCCCCTTTCTTTGCTTCTTTACCCCTCCTCATAACATTTATCTCTATCTGTTATTTCATTTCGATTTGTTTTTTTTGTTGTTTTCCTCCCACCAGCATGTAAGCTCCACGAGATTAAGAACTTTCCAGTACCTAGAGCAATTCTTGGCATGTAGTGTGGGCTTAATTAATATTCTTGAATGAATGAATGAACTGATATAATGTACCCTGCTCACCAAGGGCTAAGTACATTGTGCAAGGCCACACTTACCAGCCCCATATTTGGAATTTTGGTGCTTGTTAGAAGGCACAGTACTGAATACTGACAGAACTTTGTGTTTTCTTCAGTCTATTAATGGGAACAGTAACATATCTGAGAGATCATCTAGAACCTGACCACTTGAACTTTTCACAATGAAGACCAATATAAATGCCAAGGGACATTATCATTGTCTTACTGCTTTTACTATTAGTAGTGATAATTTAAGAGTAACAACTTGAGTTCAATTTTAAAAGATCTTCCCTTTTTACAAGAAGCAGTACTTCCAAAGAAACCTTTTTTCCCCCAGATGATTTTACTATAACAACACCAAGAAGGGTCTTTCTCCTTTTTATACCATGTGAATAAATGAATAACCTAACTTATGAAGTATTTTATCACCTTGGCTGAATAAGTGATAGAAAAATATATTAGAAAGTCTAATACCAAACTGAACTCAAGGGCAGGCATCCTGTTTAGCTTATACAGATTTGCCTTACATCACTTTTTGAAAGTTCACCTTACGCCACTCACTTTTATGAAAGACCTACATTAATACCTGTTTTCGCTAGCTGAAAGAAATCCAAAAAGGATTTTCCTCTTTTATTTTAAAAAAGGCAAAACGGGAAAATAGTGGTCAGCATTCATTTTGCAGCAGCCATTATGAAGGCAGCACACACCCCGAGCATGAGAGTGGCCCCTCCAAGCCCCTTCCTGGGAGCCACACTGGCTTTGAACTGTGTCTCTGAGCATCTGTGCATTATCTCCATCTATTTTATGCGGCCATTAGCGAGATGTGTCCTACGGTATCAGAAAAGCCTAAGAGATCTCGTAAGGGTGTTAAACTTAGCGTGAAACTGATCATAATTAATTACATTTAGATTGTGGAGAATGAAATAAAAATATTGTGCATGCATTGAATTTTGGGTCTGGGAACACTCAAAAAATTTCCACATAAATTAATGGTAATTGCTTCTTCCCTTAATGCCTTTCAGACTTAGGAAAGGTTTCATAGGAATGTCCTACTTTCAGATAGTGGGGGAAGCCTGTATGTCACTGCGCCATCTCTGAGGAGAGCATTTCTTGTTCTGGACTTCTTATTTTGCTTGTTTTTCAACCTGTTTTCTCTCTGTTCAGATTGAGTAATTTTTATTTTTCTGTCTTCTAGGTTCCTGATTTTTTTCCTCTGCCCCTTCCATTCTGCTGTTGAGCCAGTTCTTTGTTGTTTATTTGGTTATTGTATTTTTTAGTTCTTAAATTCCCATTTGGTTCTTTATATCTTCTATCCTTTACTGAAACTTTTCGGTTTTTTCCATGTTTCAATCATGTTTGTAATTTCTTGTTGAAGCATTTTCGTAATGGTTGCTTTAAAATCCTTGTCAGATGATTCTAACATTGATGTCATCTCTGTGTTGCTGTCTGTTCATGGCCCTACCAAGGTTCAGATTTTCCTGATTTGTAGTATGATGAGTGATTTTTAATTATATCCTATGCATCTTGGTATTTTGTATGACACCTTGTTTAAATCTTGTATTTTAACAGGCCTCCTCTGAACTGCATAGGTTGGGGAAAGGTGGGGTAAAATGACAGGTTTCTCACTCAAGGTGCCTTTGGCACATTGGGCTGAAGGGATGCCTCCTTATTTCTGGGAAAAAAATTGGAATTTCAGGATCCCCTCCATAGACCTTGACTGATAACCACCCTGACTGGGAGGAGGAGAGGGCCTTGGTAGCTGTTCCCCATGTACTTGTCCTAACACCACGGAGTCAGGAGGCTTTGTTACCTCTGAATGGTTGTAAAAATTCCGGCTCCCCACTCAGCTTCTTCTGACACAGGAAAGGAGAGGGAGAGGGAACCTCCTTACCTCTGGATGGGGATGCAAGTCCTGAAAACGCCTCCAAACCACACGGTTTCCTTTGTTGCCACTTCAAAGGGCAGCCAGGGTGGCACTTTAGAACTGGTTGGGGGTGGAAGTCTGAGCTCAGCACTTGCCTTTGCTCACAGAGCTGGAGGTGGGGTCATATTGTTTTGGGTGGGGCATGCCTATCATAGGGTGTTTATTATCTAAATGTTTTCTATTCTACCCCTTTCACGGTGCTTTGGTTAGAGAGGGATGGCTTTTCTTGGAGATGTTTTTGTTTGTGCCCATTGGCATTTCCTGGTTGCTGGCCATCCCATTACCCAGTATGGAATATATGAGGTCAAAATAAAACTCATAGAACTAACCTCTGTGTCATTCCTTGGGTACTCAGGTCCCTAGGAGGTCTGCCTTTCCACCACCTTCTAGAATCTTCTTACTTTTTTTTTTTTAAGTTTATTGGGATAACATTGGTTAATATAATCATATAATTTTCAGGTGTACATTATAATTTGACATCTGAATATTCTATTGCATGTTTACCACCCAAAGTCCAGTTTCCTCCAGCTACCATGTATTCGATCCCCTTTACCCACTTCACCTTCTCCCTCCTCACCTATATTTGACCCCCTTTACCCCGTCTATCTCCCCTATCCTCTGGTAACCACTAGTCTATAGTCCATGTCCATGAATCTCTGTTTGTTTGTCCTGTTCATTTGGCGCTTTTAGGTTTATATTCTACATATAAGTGATATCATGTGATTTTCAACTTTTTCTGTTTGGCTTATTTCACTTAGTATGATTATTTCAAGGTCCATCCATGTTGTTGCCAATGACATTTTTCATCTCTTCTTATGGCTGAGTAATATTCCATTGTATATATGTACCACACCTTCTTTATCCAATCATCTATCGTAGGACACTTCGGTTACTTCCATGTCCTGGCCACAGTGAATAATGCTGCTATTAACATCGATGTGCAAATATCTTTATGGATAAGAGTTTTCAAGTCTTTGGGGGTAACTACCCAGTAGAGGGATTGCTGGATAATATGGTAGGTCGATTCTTAGTTTTTTGAGGAACCTCCATACTGTTTTCCACAGTGGCTGTACCAATTTGCAGTCCCACCAGAAGTGAATGAGGGTTCCTTTTTCTCCGTATCCTCTCCAACACTTGTTATTACTTATCCTGTTGCTAATAGCTATTCTAACAGGTATGAGATGGTATCTCATTGTGGTTTTGATTTGCATTTCTCTAATAGCTAGTGATGTTGAGCATCTTTACATATATTTGTTGGCCATTTATATGTCCTCTAGGGTGTCTGTTCAGGTCCTCTGCTCATTTTTTGATTGGATCATTTGTTTTTTGTTGTTATTGAGTTGTATGAGTTCTTTGTATATTTTGGATATTAGAACCTTATTGGAGGCGTTGCTCGCAATATATTTTCCCATTTGGATGGTTGTCTCTTTACCTCGTTGACAGTTTCTTTTGCTGAGCAGAAACTTTAGTTTGATGTAGTCCCATTCATTTATTTTAGCTTTTAATTCCCTTGCTTTTGAAATCAAATTCATAAAATCCTCTTTGAGTCCAAGGTCCTTGAGTTTAGTTCCTATGTTTCCTTCTATGCATTTTATTGTTTCAGGCCTTATATTCGGGTCTTTAATCCATTTTGAGTTAATTTTAGTGTGTGGTGATAGACAACAGTCTAGTTTCATTCTTTTGCAGATGGCTTTCCAGTTTTCCCAGCACCATTTATTGAAGAGGCTTTCTCCACTGTATGTTTTTGGCTTTTTTGCCAAAAATTATTTGCCCATGTAAATATGGGTTTACTTCCGGACTCTCAGTTCTGTTCCCCTAGTCAGTGTGTCTGTTTTGCTGCGAATACTGTGCCGTTTTGATTACTGTCGCTTTGTAGTATAACTTGAAGTCAAGCAAAGTGATGCCTCCAGCCTTGTTCTTTTTCTTTCAGGATGGCGTTGGCAATTTAGGGTCTTTTGTGCTTCCATACAAATCTGATGATTTTTTGTTCGATTTCTTTAAAAAATGCTGATGAGATTTGATGGGGATTGCATTAAATCTGTATAATGCTTTAGGTAATATGGTCATTTTAACTGTGTTGATTCTTCCAATCCAAGAACATGGAATATTTTTCCATTTCTTTATATCTTCCTTGATTTCTTTTAATAGGGTCTTACAGTTTTCATTATATAGGTCCTTCACATGTTTTGTTAAATTTATTACGAGATATTTTATTCTTTTTGTTGCAATTGCAAAAGAAATTTATTTTTTCCAGTTTTTTTTTCTGGCACTTCATTATTAGAGTATAGGAATGCTATAGATTTTTGAATGTTGATTTTGTATCCAGAGACTTTACTGTATTTGCTTATTGTTTCTAGTAGTGTTCTTGTGGAGTCTTTAGAGTTTTCTCTATATAGAGAATCATGTCATCCGCAAATAACGACAGTCTGACTTCTTCATTTCCTATTTGGATGCCTCTTATATTTTTCTCTTGCCTGATTGCACTTGCTAGGACCTCCAATGTTATATTGAATAACAGTGGTGATAGTGGACAGCCTTGCCTTGTTCCTGATCTTAGAGGGAAGGTTTTTAGTTTTTCACTATTAAGTGTAATGTTGGCTGAGGGCTTGTTATATATGGCCTTTATTATGTTAAGGTACTTTCCTTCTATACCAATTTTGTTAAGTGTTTTGATCATAAATAGGTGCTCTATCTTGTTGAAGACTTTTTCTGCATCTATTGATATGATCATATTCTTATCTTGCTTCTTACATTTTTAAAAAATATAATGCACAGGCCTTTTAGCTGTATTTATTGAGATAAAAATAGGGGAACAGTGCATCTACTTCATTTTAGTCTGGAAGTGAGATAACAAGGAACATTTTAAATTTTAAACATTCTATTTTTGTAGCTATAGTAGGAAATTAATTTCAAACATAAAATATATTAATTTAAAGCAGATATTTTGAGTAATTTTTTTAAGGAACACAGGTTGAGTAATTAGTTCATAGAATCATTGATAGAGGAGAGTAAATTATAGATAACTCAAAGTGAGAGATAATCCATAAATCTTTATCTGCTTTATATTTACCTAGTTTGTGCAAACATTGGTATATGCATTCGAAATGCATTGGAAATAAATTTTTGAGAAAAATATTTAAATTGTGTTTTAAAGACTTGATTCAACAAGAATTTAGAAAAACTTGGTCTTTACTATATGACCTCCTTTCTATAATCCATTTCTTTCTGGAGGTCTAGCCTTTTTTTCAAACTGGTACAAAGTTAGTTCTGTCTAATAATTTCTTAGAAATATGAGATGTGATTAAATTTGTGAGCGTCAAAGGAGACCACTGTATGCTAAATATGTATAGGATGAAATATTAGCAAAAGTGAGGTTATGAATAGTGGATATTACATTTCTTGCTTGAATTTACAGTTTGCCAGTCATCTCTCAGAGGGTAAATGTATTTGTTATATATTGTAGAGTATAGCAATCCATATATTTTTTATATTAAGGCATATATGACATATAGGTCTTCTAAATATTTATGGAGCTTAATAAATAGAAAGAGTTTTATTTTCTGCTGTTTATGTTGACAGTGATAAAATATTGGTGCCTGCCTCTCTTGGTACCCTAAGTAAAGCAAAACATTTAGGAATTCAAAAAGATAGTACTGACAAGACTAGATTAAATTAGTTGAGAAATCTTTCTCCTTAAATAACATTTGTATGTATATGTATTTATAAGAATATGCTTCTTGTGGACAATGTGGACAATACAGAAATAAACCAAAATTTATACATATATATTCATCGCCATGAAAAATCCAAGTATTTTCATGTTATCTCAAAATATAGGGCCTGAATTTTCAATTTTGTAAATTAACCTACCTCCACTTAGGCTGACGTTGGGTGTGCCTTTGCCAAGATTTTAGTCTGACCAGAGAAAGAGTACTTAATGAGTGGAATGTTTGTTGAACTATTAAACAAACTTTTTTTTAAAAAAACACATGAGCTATTACAGAGAATTCTCACAGTGTTGTTTTATGCGATATGGAGTAATTACCAGGATAGGTGGAGGTTTGTGAACTCGCCCGTAGCAGAAGGAAATAACGAGTGGGGTGAACTCTGCGGCACAATGGGGCCATGCACTACCTCTCCTTTCCTGTTCCGTCCAGGGCGTGTGACGAACCAGAGGAAGAAGAGTGAGTCATGCTGCATTTGTCAGAGGTAGCTATTTAGAGGACTTTTAATGAGTAGAGAACTCATCTTAGTGAAGCTTGGATTCCAGTTTCTTTTGTCGTCTTTCTCAGACTCCCATGGCAAGTCAGTTCACACTGGAGATGAGCGCTGAAGAAACTTGGCAGCTTATCAAATCACACATCGCACAATGTTACCACATTATAAAAAAAAATCATTGAACAGACCCACCTAGTTTTTAAATTATCGTCTCCGATAGTTGTCCCTGTTGGTAGCTTTGGCTAGCACTGGGAATTTATCTGTATAAACTTTTAAAAGACTAGGCCTATTCTTCCAAATGGTTTTTCCTGCTGAAATGCCTCTTGATTATAGTATGTTGATTATTTTGTTTGAGAATTTAATTTTAAAAAAAATTATGTAAAAATCCAGTGTTTCAGAGGACCTTAAAATTGACTTCACAAATGGATTTATACTGCTTCAGATTACTCTCTACATTCTATTGTTTTCACTGATTGCATTATTTAAATATGAATAGTCTCACTATTTTTGTGTACTATTTTTTTTTTTTTTGATCTGAAGAATTTATTAAAGTATAGAAAGTCTGAATCACATTTTGAGAAACAACGCTTTAAAAATTCCAAAGAATTTTGGGAAAAATTATGTTTAGTTAATTGAATCATTTGTTTGTGTGTGATAGCCAGGTACCTTTTATTTTTTATTTTATTTTTAAATTAATTTATTTTTAATTCTTTAATGTCACCATATATTTGACCCCTTTTACCCCATCTACCTCCCCCCTCTCCCCTACCCTCTAGTAACTACTAGTCTATTGTCCATGTCCATGAGTCTCTGTTTGTCCTGTTTATTTGTTGCTTTTAGGTTTATATCCCACATATAAGTGATATCATGTGGTTTTCAACTTTTCTGTCTAGCTTATTTCACAGCATGATTATCTCAAGGTCCATCCACGTTGTCGCAAATGGCATTATTTCATCTCTTCTTATAGCTGAGAAATATTCCATCGTATGTATATACTACAGCTTCTTTATCCAGTCATCTATCATAGGATACTTGGGTTGCTTCCATATCCTGGCCACCGTGAATAAGGCTGCTATGAATATCGATGTGCAAATATCTTTTCAGATAAAAGATTTTCAAGTCTTTGGGGTAAATACCCAGTAGAGGGATTGCTGGATCATATGGTAGATCAATTCTTACTTTTTTGAGGAACCTCCATACTGTTTTCCATAGTGGCTGTACCAATTTGCAGTCCCACTAGCAGTGTATGAGAATTCCTTTTTCTCTGCATCCTCTCCAGCACTTGTTATTATTACTTGTCCTATTTTAAAGTGAATGCTAGTCAAGTGTTGGACAGTTGGGCCTTTAGCCAGAGGCTACTGTGATAATTGGTCTTTATGGCATTTGATTAAAGGTAGATTAGAGCAGTGGCTTGATATTCCTGAGTATTTAGCTTGATTACCGGGTATGTGAGGCAGTAACCAGTTCTTCATAGGTAACCCAAAGTGTAGTTGCAGTCCTACTTAGAAGTAGAAAATGCTGAAGGGAATACAAATTAAGCGTAATTTGAAGACATCCTGCTTATTTAGCTATCTTTAAGAATAACAACCTTCTGAAGAAGAGAAAAAAATGAGAGGAAAATAAAGATTTTATGTTCTGGTTGGTCTCATATGCCTTTCGTTTAATACTGTATCTTAGATTTAATTAGATATTGGGAAATAAAAGAATTTGTTACTAGAAAACCCATCGTCTTTACAACCCCTGTAAAGGGAGAGTCATTTTGGAGGAGAGCCATGGTGAAATACATGAAATATTTTCTTATTACAGAATGAATTGAATGATTTCATTATCAAATCCGGTTTAAATACTGATATTTGGAAGACCTCTTTTTCAAATGTTAGAACAATAAACATAAGAACAATAGATTTATATATTCTAAAAAAGTTTATTCAAAACAAACTGGTAGACTTATTTATATAGAAAAGAGCTACATTTTAAGAGTATTTAATATGTCAGTTGTACATTTCTTAAAAATAAGACTTTTAGGTCAAAGTAATACATTTTAAAATATTGCTTTATGTGATAGTTTTTACTAATTTCTTCATTTTATGTGTTTTGCTTCACCGTTTTGACTTTCTTTAAATTTTAAAACAGTAGTCTTTAATCTGGCTTACATTAGAATCTCCAGGGAATGCTTTAAAAATTTTTCACTTACTGTCTTACACCAGTTAAACAATATGTTCAAGTGGTTCAAACATCAAAAGTACATTTAGTGAAAAAGGTGTATAAAGCTCATCCTAAGCTCTATTCATCTAGTCCATGTTCCTTTCAGTAGGTAACCACTGCTGGTTTATTTCTATCCTTCTAGAGTCTTTTATAATGCATACAAAAGCCAACTGTAACTAACTAACTAACCAACCAACCAACCAACCAACTGACCAACTTACCAACCAAACAACCAACTCATTCCCATTTCCTCTTTTTTATGCAGATGGTAGTGTATTAAATAAATACACTTTTATTATTTATTTTAAAGTAATTTCTCCTCTTCCTCTCATTTAAGAATATTTCTTGGAAGCCCATGCATAGTGATTCATTAGTAAATTCCTTATTTTTTTTCTTTTCATGGATATCTGAACATATTATTTCATTTTCTTCTATTATAAATATTGCTGTCAAAAGTAATTTCAGTCTAATTCTTCCAATTTCTTATTCTTTGAGGTCAAATAATTTTACTAGAATATGTTCTGGTATTTGGTCATTCTGGGTTGATTTCCCTAGATTTACAGTGTGTTCTCTTTATATATATAGTTTGAATTCCTTTTTTTAGATTTTGAGGAATTTTAATTAAATTAAAATTTTAATACTTGTTTTATTTCCTTCTGGTAACTCTTATTCTGTGTATTGGGTAGTCTTTGTATTCTGTATTTGCCTTTACTCTTGAATCTTTTTCATCTCTTCATTTCTTTTTAATCTAAAACATGCTTGCCCTTTTATTCTATTTCTCTTAAGGTATTTTCAATTTAGCTTATTCAATCTTATGTTCTTTTTAGTTTAAATTATTTCATTTCTGAAATGATTTATTCTGTTATAATTTTTTCTGAAATTTCTCACATCTTTTGTTTTTCTTATTATTATTTATTTTATCCTTTAATCTACTTTATCACTTTTCTAATTTCTTTTAGCTTACTTTGAAATATAAGTGTAAAGTTTTAAATTTCTTTTTAATTTATATTACTGCTGTGCTTTTATTTTAGAGGATTGTCATTCTGTTCCTTTTAAAAAATATAATAACATAGTATGAGGTTTGGCTTTAATACTCTTCTGTTATTTGTTTTTATTAAAATTAGTTTTCTTGAATTTTTTAAATGGAGGAGTGATTTAAGATAGTTTTTTACCCTCGTGATTTTATAGTGCTCTCATGTTTTTGTCAGATTAAAAAATGTGGCAACATTTGTAGGTTTTTATGACTCTCTTCCCTTTTCCACTTTCATCTTGACCCTGTTTTTCTTCTCTCTCTATTGTCTCTGGCTTGGTGAACTTGGATTCTATTTTCAGCTATTTCACCTCAGTGTGGGGCTTTCTCCTGGAGCTATTTAGTTTATTGGACCCAGTGTATCCTAGGCCATTGATACCTCACTGAAGACTGTTTGTACTTATTTGCTGCTGAAATGTATAGGTTCCTCAGTTTTAGCTACTGTCCTTATAGTGACCTGCTGACCTTTCCAGTGAGTATCTGTTAGATATTTTGGAATTCTCATGTCTGTCTGATATCCTGTTGCTTTCATCTTTGCTCTTGGACAGTTCTGATGCCATGCAAGTCTTGGGACTGTTCATGGTTTCTCTTTACTCGCTCATATTTTAGCATTCAGAGAGAGACTATGATATCTATTTTTGTAATAGATATTGAATATGAGTTAGTTTATTTTCAGGTGCTCTATATGTTTCTGTGAGTGAATTTTCAGAGATCTGAAAACTATACCACCACTATTGCCATATTCCCAGTATCCTCTCACTGTTAATTATTATTAAAGAAAATTATTTGTTATTGTAAGGGTTAAATATATGTGTTCCCTGAAGATAATTACCTCTTTATGAATTAGTAGCACATTGCAGGGAGTTGGAGGTCTTAATCTTGCTTAATAAAATTTGAGGGAAAAGAACATATTTTATTCATCTTTATATGCTATTGTTTGGTACTTGTAGGTGCCTATTGAGAATTGTCGAAATTAAGAAGAAAATGTCTAGAATAAAAACACTACTTGGGAAAATACTTCTTTATTCTTTGTTTTCATCTTCAGTTTTATAGAAAATCAATTATATCATGTTTACCTGAGAGTCACTGAATTTTGCACACTTATTCTAGGCTTTATTCTACTTTTTAAAAGTGAAGATGCACAAATTTTAAGCTAATTTGAGGAAGAGGGTATTTACAAGCATACCTGTAGGGTTACTTTGTCTTACAACATATAACTTGTATTTTTGCACCTTTTTACCTACATTCACAAATGCAGATCATGCCATGATGTTCTTGATAAGGACCTTAAGTCATCCTCCCCACAAATATTAATTATCTTGAAAATAACACTTCAGTTCGATACTGTTTTTCCTCATTCACCGTCATTATTCCCTAACTTCATGGTTACCAACATTTTCCTAAGTTGGCTGTTAGTAACTTTTTTTAAAAAAATAAAGATCATTTTAGAAAATAAAAATTATGTATTTTTTTCAAAATGAAAATAGCTTAACGTCTTGTTTATAAAAACACTAGCTTGTTGGAAACAGTTTAAACAATGACAAAATTATAAACATTTCAAGAAAGCACTCCTCCAATTTTATCATCTAAATAAGGCAGTTTTTAAATGAAACAAAAACAACTTCTTCAGTACTTTTCTAACTAATGGGAAAAATGTATACTTTCAAAATTGAATTATTTCTTATTAAATAGCAGTAGTAATGAGAAAATTGACCTTTTAGTTTTAAAAATATGCCAAGATTGGGGGCATTTTTGAGAACTGAAAATATAAGTATAGTGTTGTTTTTTTTTTTTAATTTCATGCTGGTTCATATTTTGAAGGCATTATGTGATTTTTTTATTCCTGTTCTAATCAGATAATAAAGTTCTTTTATTTATCAAAATGAAACTGGACAATTTTGAAGTCATTAGAAGAATACCATCTTTAATTCTGTAGGCTAATTGACTATTGAGGATGTTTTTTCTTCCTCATGCAATAATAGAAATTTAAAGTTTTTGCTAGTACCTCTTCAAATTTAGGATGACATAGATTTTTTAAGACACACAATCAATTTAATAATATATTTTGAGGAGAAAGAAAAGACAACATTAAATGTTTCAAGACATAATTTCTGGAGTCTTAAAATGTGATGAAATATGCATCTTAGATTATGTAAAATAAGTTTTTGTGTTACAAATACTTTTCAACATATTTAGATATTTTAAGTAATTTAGTTAGAAATGTAAAATGTTTAAAAACAAATCGAGTGACCTATTTTGGCTAGTTTAAACAAAACTAAATATTTTAGTAAATAGGAAATAAAATGTTAAAATTTAAGAACAGCCCCTCAATTTAAATGAGTTAGCTTCATTAAAGAGAACATCTCCTACAGAAAAATGAATTAATACCAAAAAGTGAACTAAGAGTCTACTTTACATTTAGGTACCTAAGTTCTCATAATATGATTTTGCATAAAATCTCTTGAGCAAGCATGTATTACATCTATAGATTCACTTGGTCTTAAATTTTTATTCATTTTTCATTGTGAGTGATTCAAGGCTAATTTCATAATCATAATTTCTTTAAAGGTTAGGTAGTACATGATCACTTGTGATTTATGCTAATGGAAAGGTTTATATGAACCCATTTCAGAAATGCTGTAGAATTGTCATTATGATACTTATTCTATGACATTGAATTTGATCATAAACTTGTCTTATAAATTTAAATAACTTAAAATTGTCTTTCAGAAACATATAATTTGGTAAAATATAATTTTAATGTTTATTTACAGTCATCCCTTACGTTATTAAGATGTTTGTAAGCACATTTATCACTTTAGGGATGGGTGTTTTATCTTCTTTAGTAGTTTGTAAATCACCCAAGGATAATTTTTAGAGTGCACACAGATTTTTTTTGTACCCAGTAAACGTTTTGAGAAATGCTTAGTGATAGATTTTTGTGTGTGTGTGTATAATGGTATTGCCAAAAAATAGGAAAACATGGACTTCTAATGTGGCTAAGCCTCATTCTCATCCAGTGGTGAGGCAAACCTGTTATTTTTGAATACTCTAGCTTACAATCTCATGGGATGTATTTACTGTATTTCCCTACTTATCTGAGGTCAAACTCTGACCTCAACCATTCTAGAACAAAGCCACAGACCTCAGCAGTAAATGAAGACTGGTTTGAAGCAAGTTCTTCTAAAATCATGTACTTTATTTGGTAGGTAAGTCATGGAGCCTTTGTCTCCACCAGGCAGTATGTATAAAGGAGAAAGGATGCATTTGCCCTCACAGTAGCCAGAAATGAATGTTGAAGGACAAGACACACCCAAAGCCCCCAAAATCAGAAATTTGAGGTCATGGTTAAGTGGCTCCCACGGTCTATGTTTTCTGTATATTTGATGGATATTTATTTTGGACTTTTCTGAGGTAGAAATACTTAATGTGAAAAGAAGTAACATGAGGTAAGAGATATTTGCTATGTGTTAATAGATAATAGTTGCTTTGAAGAACTCTCTTTTCCTCTTTGAATGCCTACTTGTTGAGAAGTATGTGTGTGTCTTTATACAGTCTTATCTGAGGGAGGAAAGATATTATGATTTTGAAGAGAATAGGCAAGGAATTTACTACTTAAAACCTCTTCAGAGTAGAGGTTAGTGTCCTAAGACCAAAACTTTGGAAAGGTGATTATGTAGAATAAGTGCTTTCTGAGCATTTTGTGATTGCTTTAGTTTGTTCATTGCTACTTATTCTTCCTGATTTAACTCTCAACTGAAAGACCATTTCCTGCAGCAGCCTTTTTCCGATTTCTCTGGCTTAAGTAGTTCATTTTCCCCCTATCTCATTCCTCCTTTATTTTGCTCAAAGTTGTTAGCGGAATCTTGTTCATATTTGTATTGCTTGATTATTCCTCCTTTCTCCTAGAATATAAGTTCCTGGAGGGAGACATTTTTTGGTCTTACTTAATCATTACATTATCAGCTTCTAGAATAATGCCTGGCACATAAAAAAAAAATGTTGTTTGGTTGATTGAATTATGTGGCTTGTGGGAGTCCTATGGATTGAATGTGTTTCCTCCCACCCCCATGCCCAAATTCATATGTCAAAGTCCTAATCCTTGCCCCTCCACACCCACAATGTGATGATATTTGGAGATATGGCCTTTGTGAGATAATTAGATTTTAATGAGGTCATGAGGGCAGCACCCTCGTGAGGGGATTAGTGCTCTTTAGGAAGAGATACCACAGAGCTCTGTCACTCTCTCCCGTCTATCATATGAGGACACAGCTGGAAGGCAGCCTTCTTTAAACCAGAAAGAGAGCTCTTATCAGAAACCGACCTTACTGGCAACTTGGTCTTGGATTTCTAGTGTCCACAACTGTGAGAAAATAAATTTCTGGGTTTAACCCTCCCAGTCTATGATTTCTGTCATGGCAGCCTAAGCACACTAAGATGGGGAGTGTAGGTCTTTAATATTTAAAGCTATAGTGTATTTCGTCATCCATTTAATACTCCCTGTTATGATCCATTTCCATACTAAAATTTCGTTGTATTTAATATTTAAACAGATAAAAGTAAAATACTTTTTGGTTCATATTATAAAGCTACTAAAAGAATTTATGGTTTTTAAAAGTTGTTTTTGTGCTGAAAGTATTAGGAAATATAAACTTTCTTTCAAGTGAATATATATATTATCTTTAGATTCTATTGGAATAACATAAGAACATACTAAATTTGGTTTCAGCTGTAGATACAGAGTAGAGATCATTTTAATAATGAAAAAATAGATGTAAATATGCTACTTACTTTATCTGCTTCTAAAGTTATAGACTAGCTACCTTCAAGGAGTTTCACAAGTTACAACTGTATCTGAAATCAAGAAAAGCACAAAATCTGCAAAATCTGAAAAAGCCTGCTCTTTACTGCATAGGAATTTATGGATATGGCAACAGATCCAATCCTGCTTCTGCTTTAAGACTTTCCCAAGGACCTCACACATTTTTAAAATCATTAACTCCTCTTTTGCTTTCAGTTTCGTGAGACTTTTTTTCTGTATCATTTCTAACTTGTTCCCCACTTGGTTTTTTTGTCTCTCCTATTTCGTTGTAGGTTTTTTTCCCCTCTAAATAATATGCTTCCTAGACAGTTACGTTTTTTTGATATGCATACATTTTACATGTGTCTCAATATACCTTCTCTACCTTCTTTATTATTTCTTTTGTCTTATAAATTTTCTTTTGCACTTTGTCTTAAAACATAAATAATTTTTCTAGCAACATAGTCTAGTAAGAAATTCAAATTTATAGAAATATTTAACTCAGTGCAAATTACCTGTAATTTCACACCTTACAGATAACAACTTTTGGACGTATATTATCAATTTGTCTTCTAGCATTTTATACAAATTTACACTTTTACCAAGATATAAATGAGTGCCTATTTTACCACATCCTAGCCTACATTAGGTATTGCCTGCCAGTCATTTTAATATTTGTCAATTAGAGAAGTAAAATATATCTCTAGCTCTTTTAATTTTTTCCTTATTGGTATGTATGATTTTTATATGGCTATCCATCTGTATTTTCATATTTAAAGTATATTTCAAATTTTAAATTTCCTATATCTCTTTTTTTTATTTAAAAAATTCCATTCATCTTATTTTTAAGGACTTATAGGTATGAGGGTTGTTTATACTTGCCATATCTTATAAGGATTTTTTTTTTTTTGGTTTATTTAGCTTTTATGTTAATGGTATCTTCTATAGCAAATAAGAAAAGGATTTTAGTCTATATTGAGTTAGAAAATATTCTGCCTTGTTTTATTCCAGTCATTTTATAATTTCATTTTGCATTTAATTTTTGATCCATCTGAACTTTCTATTGATAAAATGAGCTAGGGTCTAATTATCACTTTCTCCGAATGTCTTGTTAATTTTGAGGTAAAAAGTGAATAAGTGATAAAAAAAATTGAGCAGGATAAGGGAGTTGGGGGTACAGAGGGAAGGGAGAGGTAGATCACAATTTTAAATGCAGTGATCAAGATTTCATTTAAAAGGTGACTTTTAAGCACAGACTTGAATTAGGTGCAGGGCAGATTATTTTAGGCCTAGAGAACAGCCAATGAAAATACACTAAAGTGGGAACCTACGAGAAGACTAGTGAGGCTGGAGCAGAATGAATGAGAGGGCAATGAAGGAGGAGATGAAGTCACTTAACAATAGAGGTAGGGTGGCAGATGAGGAGGGCCTAATAACTAAGACTTTTATGTAGGAAAAATTGTTTTATTTCTATAAAAGTGTGTTCAATTTTACATCGAAAATGTACAGATATAGTCAAGTTGTGTTTGAAGAGTGTGCCACAGTAAGAAGTAACAGTAAAGTCTGTAAGAAAGAACAGACTTTATGTTTTGCAAGGTAGGATGTCTGCTGTCATTCGATAGCATGTATATTCTTTGCAAATGAAACCTTGTCAGCAGTAGAAACATTCTTTTATTGCTTTATGGGTGCCTCAAACATGGCTCAGTATACTCTTCATTTAAGCTTTTTTATGTCTAAAATATTTTCATGGCACTCTGTATTTTTCCCTCCAGTGGTTCTCTCATTTTTCTGTGTACCATTATAAACATGATGCTTACATTCTGCTTAAAAGTAAAACACAGGTTCATCTTTATTCCTCTACAATTGTGAGATGTGGCTATGATTCAAACTAAAGTTCATTTTTAAGCAAGATTAAATTTGATAGGCTCTTACAGATATTTCTTATATAATACATCTTTTGTAGACCTTTTGCAGATTATCAGGTTTAATGTTTTAATGATTTTTAAAGCCATTTTCTAAGAATTTAAAATCTCCATTGTATGTGTAAAATTTTAATTTTTTAAAAAAGAAACGAGAGCTGATAAATGAAACAAATTTTATTGTATGTAGAATTGAAGGGATGCCCTTGTATCATATGATCTTTGATAATTTAGAGACACTGTTAATTTGAATATTGTAATTTTACTTTAAAATTTTTATCTTTCAAAGGCATCACTAATTTAATTGATGTTTCTATTTCTATCAACCTTTCAAAGAATACAGGAAAAATGAATCTTAAAGATTTATTTCCATCTACCTTACATCATTATCTAGAGAAAGATATCTGGACTGCATTTCTACGCAAATTTCCATTTTAGCTATTTGTAGATTTGGTTGTTGTTTGTTTTCTGTGAGCAAAAACAATTTACTATAGTTTTTACATTTACGTATTTGCAGTTCATTTCTCTCCACAAAAGTTTTGAGTGTCTTCTTTGATATTAAACATAGAAAACTCTAAGTAGAATACAATTGAAAATAAATCAGGATCAGGGAATATGAAGATAGAATGGAATATTAAGGCCAACAGAAAAATCAAGACATATATTGTTATTCCTAAACATTCATAAAAATTGAGCTACAGGTTTTATTCTTAGATTACTAATTTTACTAAACAGAAAGGGCGACATCATAATATGTAAAGAAAAGCTTACCACTTCCTTAGTGAAAGTTGCATAGAAATTGAGTAGATTTTGTAGCAATGAAGCCTTCGAATTTGGATGATGGGCTTGTGCTTAAAAGCAGCATAATTTTAGTGAGTAAAAAGTGTAGTTAAAGGATAAAACTGTTTCTTCTATCCATCCTGATGTTCTGGTATTCATTTTATAGGAGAAGCATTACATTTTCCACATGACAATGGCTAACAATTATTATTATTGTTTTTTTGTGAAGATATTAGATATGAAGTAAATACATTAAATTGTCAGTTTTTTTAACCCCCCTTTTTGTTTATAAATAAGGTAGTGGAATTCCATATTTGGCATTCCATAAGAAGCATATTCTTAATCTTACTTTTCAGGACACTGAGCTGTAGGATAATTTTATTGAAAATAGATGCTTAAAATAGGAAATTCTCTTTCAGTTGGTAGCTTGAAGGTAGAGACAAATGATAAGCTTCAGACAATGGAAAAGAAAAGAAAAATGATGGTGTTTGGGAATAATTGTATCCATTTACTTTCCACTAACCTCATAAAATTTGTCTTTTCAAAAATAAAAATGCATTTTTTATACCTGGACTCTGCATATGGTATTGAATGGAAAATAAAGAAGTCTTCCTGAAATAATACTGAAGAAAGCAAGTTAAATTGTGAATCAGTTCCCTGTTATGCAAATAATGATTCAGTTTAGTGTTGGACTTCAAGGGCCAATATTTTTTATGAAAGTATTACTAAAGCAAGGTGTTTGGGTTGGATTTTATAGTCTATGTCCTTTGGTTGACTTTCTTTCATTTTATTCGTTTTAGAGTACTTGTTTATAGTATCGTGGTATTTATTTCATTCCCACTAAATTCTTCCTTTTGCATCCCTGGCACAAATGTGGACATGCAGGATCTAAAACCCAAAGATAAAGTCCATAAGCTAAACTGTTTTTCCTATTCTCTACACTCTATTGCTTATACTTAAATGTGTTTTATTTTATATCGCTGAATCCACATACGCTTGGCACACTTTTTTAATTGTATAAGAGCTAAATCTGTAATTAGTGGCCAAATGACAGTTATAGAAAGTATATAAGTAAATGTAAATTATCAGACATTATTAAGAACATTAGCCTAACATTGAGATAGTTGCTGAAACAATTTAATAGAATGCCTTGATGGGCACACTGCTAGGTGTTACAGCTAGATTGGTGATGAAGGCAGCCAAGGTTATTGCTTTTGTGGAGCTTGTTACAATCTAATGGGTTATAGGTATTTAGCTACTACCACTTCTATGCTTCAAAGTTTTGCCCTTTCAAACAAAAACAACTTACTTATAGGAGAAAGTCTTGAAAAGAGAATATTAGTCATCACTATAAGGGATGATAAAGTTGATTTTTGTTTTTTTTCATTTCAGCAAAAAAAGTTAATATTCCCAGATTAGAATTTATTTTTGTGTTTCCAATTAAGTATCCAAGTCAAAGGCATCTGTCAAATCTGTGATCTGATGGGTTTTAAATTTATTCAAAAGATCAGGAAATATTCTGAGGCAAAGACAGTCATTCGTAGATTTCTCCTTATATTTATTTCACCTTGGTTATATAAAAACTGATGAACTACAGGCTAAATACTACTTTCTAACCCCAAAGGCATGTTTAAATACTATCTTAACTCCATGCTTGTGGTTTTTGAGTTGTCACTAATCTCCAGGATGAATACTGTGGACTGGTTATTTGCAGCCAACACAGAGTCCTCCTGACAGAGGTTCAAGTGAGGAAAAAAAGTCAGAACGGGCTAAATTACAGGACAAAAGAGAAGCAAAAGTATTGTATTCTGTGAAAATGGTGATGGTGTTGTAGTTTTTGCCATAAGCCATTTTGGAAAATCATTTTTAAAATACTGTGGAAATGCCACAGATCTTGAAATGTAATTTTTTCCTCTTGTTTTGAAGCCTAGAACATTATGGGGATGATAGTCATAACAAATTAGGCTATTTTTGGAAAGATTACTTTGTGTGCCACAGTTCTTTACCCTGAGCAAGGAGACAGTTCACTGTTTTTGTGTAATTATATTACCCTGATACACTTATTTTAGTAACTATAAGAGAGGTGAAAATAGAACCAAATGTTCATTCTATTAAATCAAAAATTAAATTTTTTCATTAGTATAATGCCTTTAAGATCAGTATTAGAAATTCTGCCCTTTAAAGTGTGCCTCTTTTGGAACAGACTCCTTAGGGCTTGAAAAGAAATGAATTCTTACCAACTGAATTCCTATTTTATTCTAGGAATGGGTTATGAAGGATATAAAAATGTATAAGAAATGATACCTATTATTAAAATCTAAAATTGGAGAAAAGATTATATATATAAGACAAGACAATATGTGATGAATTTTATAAAATAGTGATAGAGCTTAATTATTTTAGATGGGGGTTGCATTTTAAGCCCCAATCCTTCCTTAAAGGAATTACTTTTTCATAATTAAAAAATGCTTAATGTAATTGTTTTATTAAAGTTCATATAAACTATTATATAAATTTATATCCTTCATCCAGAAAGGATTTGTGGTTAATTATATTTATTAGAGAATTACAAATCCAAGATATATAATTAAACTGTACAGATAGTGTAAGAAAATATTGACAGAGATATCGTCAAACTGGATGAAACTTATTCCTTCAGTAATTACAAAAATAATCAATAAATAAATATTCCACATTGTAAGATGAGATACATTAGCTTGAGTTAAGATATATTTAACATCTGTTGAGCATTTTAAGAATGACTTTTCTAGTTTTTACAGTTTTTATTTTAGACATTGAAAAACCTGGGGGCGGGGGAGGGGTAGGCGGATTCAGAAAAGAGCATCCTAAAAAATTAAAGGGAAAAATATGACCTAAATGTATGGTGAATTTTATCATGAATTTTTCAAAATATCTTTTTTAGTAATGATAATTAAAGTACCACTTTTATATACCTGTATATTAGCTTTTTTAAGGAATAAATTAACAAATGAAAAATATACTTGTTTGGACTATTTGTCTTGATTTTTCATTGAGAAATTATGTTCTATTAACTTGTGAAAGTTATTAATATTGGGGGGTATTCACGTTTGAGAATATTAGTGAGAATTCTCTAATTCTCATGTAAGTGGGGCTTATGTGAATAGGGGTGAGAGCAAGGCCATGACATGCTTCTCTCTTTCCTTCTAAAGTTTGTGTTCTGCTTATTTCCTATACTAAGTTATATTATTTAAAAAAAGCTCATTAGATATTGGGGGAAAATATGATATAATTTATTTACCATCTTAACTTGTTATTAATTTTATTTATATATATATATCAATTTGGTATTACTGAATAACTTTACCTCAAAACTAGTAGATTAAAGCAGTAAACATTTATTATTGCTCATGAGCATAAGCATCAGCTGGCTCTACTAATCTAGGCCAGATTCAGCTGATTTCAGCTCTGCCGTCATGTATCTATGGTCAGTGATTGGGTAGGCTGAGGGCAGGGACATCTAGATTGGCCTCGCTTACATGTGTGGTGGTTGGCTGGCTGTTGTCTAGGGTGACAGGGTGAACAGGCCACATGTCTCTCATTATCTAGTAGGCTAGTCTGAATGTGTTCTTGCGGTGGCTGGGAAGGGTTCCAAGAACATCAAAAGGGCAAGCTCTACTGTGCAAGCACTTTTTGAGCTTTTGCCTGCATCATGTTTGCTCACAACCCATTGACCCAAGTAGATCTCATGACTATGTCCAGAGCCAACATGGAAAGGCATTACCAAAAGCATGGATCTTGGAAGATATGAACAGTTGAAGCTATGACTGAAGCAGCATATAATTAAAAAGTTTTATATTATCAGATTTATTTCCCTTTATTGTTTTTTTTTATTTTTTTCCTTTCATGTTGCAAAAGGGGCTCCTGTTGGTGGCCCTTTTGTAAGTGGATTTTTTTCAGTTCTAGAGTAGAGTGCTTAAATTTCTTCTTCCTCCTCCTCCTCCTCCCCTCTCTCTCTCTCTCTCTCTTTAGTTCTGGAATTCTTATTCTAACAGTTGATTGCCTTGTTCATGCCAGTTATTTTCTATAAAAGCACTGCAAACACTGAATACTGGACCATGCCTCTTAGGGGAAATATAGGATTAGGTTTTTGAGAGCCTCTCATTACAACATTTTCATCAAGGGATCAATCTATAACCTCATTTTATGTGTGTTTCTGTTACAATGATCTTATTTAATGTATGTTGTTGATTCATTACCATTGACCACATGGCCAACAGCACTGTAAGTCATGCTTGAATGAAGCTTATCTAACACAAATATTTTCTCCATCAGTCATATCACAGCCTTCTTGCACTTAGAAACACTAGACAGCACTTCAGCACTATGCTTGGGGACCATTCTAAACAATGAAATCACCAAAACTATGCATAAAAATTACAAAAATCATAGTGGTGAGTAGACTGTGAAAAAGATACTTGTTTACAGAAGAAGAGCTGAAACAAACATCACCTTGTTTGACCTTACCTGGGAATGTGTGTGTTGGGGAGTTCAAAATTTTAACTACTCTGTGTGTGTCTACAAATGGCTATGAAAGTGCCTCTAAAGTATTGATTTTGGGGTTACAAGTAAATTTTAGTAGGTGAATTTACATATATGGAATCTGTAAATAATGTGATTAACTCTATTTGAGAACAAATGACTCATTTGTTCTCATCATTTGCTTTTTAGTTTTTACTCTATCTTTTTGTATTTCTGGAGACATTCTTCAGGGAATCTCATATTTCATTTTTTTATTGCTTACATTTTAAAATCTATTTCTTATTGCATCTGTTGCAGCTTTTTAGAAATCATTGGAATAATTTTTGTACAGTCTTTTCTTACCTCACAGTATATAGACTATATCACTGTCAAGTCCAGTTTCCATGTATATCTCTACCCTGTTAAGTTTTAAGTGAAGTGACATAAATTTTCCAAAATCTTTTCCTGTTTTTTTTTGTAGTAACATTTCTGAAGAACACCTTTTCTCTAATTACCTAGTTATACCATTTAAAAAATATGCCTGATGATTTATTTTGATTTTGTTTCTATACTTATTTTTAAGATGGACTTTTGTGCTTGTTCTTTATTTGAAATTGAAATGACTTCTGGCAGAGAGTGTGTGTGTGTGTGTGTGTGTGTGTGTGTGTGTGTCTTTTAGTCTGAAGGTCTAAGCAGGGATGATGTGTTTACTAGTTTTATTTTGTTAGAATTCTAATAGCCTAAGGAATGTGAGGTGCTGAAGGTAGCAGGGAAGTTTTCTTCTGTATGGAACAGCTGCTTTTCCACAGTTAGTGTGGGAGTCAGTGTGTTGGTGTATTTCTGTTGTCTTTACCTAGCTTGATTGCCTCAAGCAATTTAAAAGAATGGATTTGAAGAGGAAAATGGTTTTTGAAGAGGTTAATATAGTTCTTTTTCTCTAAAGAGACCAGTTGGCTTGAAATCATCTATTTTTATTTCTTTCCTATCCATGCATACAGTATTCTCTTTTATTCTTGCCCCTTCTAATCTGCTGAAGACTTAGAAACCAGATAATTAGCCTTGGTAGAGTAGCTTAAAGAGAAGGGTAAGTGGCTTCTACATTAGGCTTTGGGGACATTCTCTTTTTTTAAAGCACATAAATTCTAGAGCACAAATTTTTGTCACCTGTATTTGCTTTTTAGCATGCATTTATTTTATCTCTTACTTAAAAAAGAATGTTTTTCTGGTTTGCCTAATAAGGTAAGGAAATCAGTGGCATGGCATCATATATATTTAGCTTATAGGAAATTTTGATCTATGTTCTGGCAAAAGCAAAAACACTTGGGACCTAAAGTAAATAAGCAAAATAATAATAACAACCCTCTCTCCAAATAAATAAAATTAACATATGTCCTATGATGTGAAACGGCAGATATAACAATGCCATGCCCTCAGACTGTTTCAAGTATCTCTCTTATACTGTTAGCATTTCACATAATGTATTTGATTTTAGTGTTCATTGTTTTTCTCCCATACAGCATGACTCCTTAATGCAAGTCAATTAGTTCATCTGATGATTAGCCAGAGAGAGGGATTTGTGTTTAGTGTTAGAGAGAAGCTAGCTATATTGGATAAAGAGAAGAGAACACTGCGTGTTGGGCTCCTATGTGTCCCTTTCCATGGAATTGACAGGAGTAACTGATGGTGTATGATTTTCTCCATATATTCTGACTACAGCCCAATTTCCCTATAAAGTACCAAACACCAAATACTATACTAATTATTTGACATGCTTTCTTCCACCTAATTCTTACTGTAAGACAGTGTGGTTGCCATTATTAATCCCATTTTACAGTTGAAGAAAGTGATAGATATAGTAAATTGCTTGTCCTCAGTCACATAACTACGAAGTTACATTCTCCAAATTTAAAATTAGGTTGACCTGATCATATGTGCTCTCTTTACTACAATGAGATTGGAGGTGAAATTATACTGTAATTATTTACTTAGAGGAGATATCAAATATTACTATTTTGTTCAGGGTTTAATTTTAAAAGTATTTTATTTAAATACTTTAAGAATTTTGAATAGAACTCTAACATACAGCCAACATCTTCCTGTCCCTGTTTCTTTCTTTTTGTTTTTATTTGTTCTTAGAGACAATATTAAATATCTGTTACCATTGTTTGGTGGAAGCACAGCTTTCTGAGCACCAGTTCTTATACTGACATGTAAACAGTGTTGCTACCATGGTCTGTAGAGGAGTCAGGACTCTTTGTCTCTACAAGAACCCCCCCCCAAAAAAAAATGACATAAATATTTTTTCTTTGTCTCATATATAGCATATATTTGCATAGATGTTAATTTTCTCAGAAACGATTATAGTTTGTTATTAGAGTAATGTTTGAGCTACCTTGAGTGGTAGAATAAAAAACAAAAAGCAGCCTCTCTTGCTTTTTTCTTACCCTAATTTCCTTCTCAAAGAATCACAAATAGATCATTTTATCTAATTTCTTAGTAATAAATGGAAAAACTAAATAGGCAACTCCCAGTCACTGGAGCCCTTATTCAAAAGAACAGGATACTCCCAGAGTGGAATTGGTTGGAATATTTTATTCTCGTCTAGCCTGGTTAGCTGGGAGCATAAAATAATTAGTAATTGATGTCAGGGCAGGAAGAGAATCTGATTCATAGATACACTAATCAAAATAATAATTATTGGAAAATTGGGATATATCCATATTATACTACTAAATGTGATTTTTGAAAGTGTTCCTTAAGTCTTATTGGAACAAACAAGATTTATACTGCATATTATTACACATATTGGACATCTTAGTAGTGGTTACAATGTGGTGATTTTTGTAGTTGCGGTTATATTATCTCTTAAGGAAAACTTGTAAAGGGCTTAATAATTCAACTTTAAAATTTAGTCTTAGGCTAATATTTGGCAGCGTTAGGCTTAGTCCATTGGTGACTAATTTATTTCCTAAAGTTTGAAGAGTTTTGTTTAAATCCTAATTAATTATATTTATAGTATGCATGATCCTTTTTGTTCTTAGAAAATGAACAAGCATTTTGGGAATGACTACAAATATAAAAGTAGACAGGAGAATAAGAAGATATGTCATTGCTTGTACTTTTATGACCATAGGTAATCATTATATCACCTTAAAGAAGAAGAAAAAAAAATAGTCCTTGCCAGAATGCCTTGTGGGAATTTTTTTTAAAACTAAAATTTGATAACTGTACTAATTTTTCTATTATATGGATCATTGCATGTAATTTTCCATTTTTTAAAAGAGTTGCCACTAACTGAAGAAGATATTTTTCATTTTCAATGTATTTATTTAAATTAATTCCTTCTGTAAGAAAATCTTTGTTTTAATAGTGCGGTATTTTATCTGGATGATACAAAAAATACTTTTCCAGCATCACTGTTGATTTGGGTTACCGAGTGCCTAGTAAAGCCTTGGTATCAACTAGCATTTCCAGGTCACTCGTTTTCAATTTGAAATGATTACTTTTACTATGGTTTTTTTAAATTTATGGAATAATTTTGAAGTTAATCACTGTTCCTTGGAGATAAGCATCTTTTATGCCAATAATTGTACAATTATTTATAATACTTCCACCAGACAACATGCAGTTGATATGCTTTTCTAATGAATATTTTGAATGTGGTTGAATTCATATTTGTTTGCTATTATCCATCTAACATAAATTAAACATTTCCCATATTCTTATAAATTCTTTACAAACATAACTTCATAATCTGTCATAGGAATGAACCATAACTTTCGAAATTATCTCATTATTATACATCAAGATTCTTATTATTTTTGTTTTCTTTACTATTTTAAAAAATGTTATCCCTAAATATCTTTACGAAGAAAAGACTGTCTTGATTTATTATTTTCTTTTTAGTGTAAATTATTAGAAAAGGAATTACTGGATTGGAGGATGAAAATATAAACTTAAATTGGTTTCATGAAAGGTAGGGAGGGCCAAGTTACATTGTCAGTTCTGTCTCATACTTGCCTTATTGTCAACTTAAATTACATTTAAAAAGAACTTTGTTATTCACAATTTATGAAATAGTATCACCTTTAAATTTGAATTTTTCAAAATTATGCATTGTGTTGTACTTAAACATATTTTCATGAAGTACTTTTTTTTTGTTTTTACTAATTACCTATTCCCATATTTTGAACAATTTCCTTTTAGGATTGTAATATTTCTTATGAACTTCTATAGATACTTTATAGGCATTAACTATTATTTTTATTGTGAATATTTTTCCTAGATTAATCATTAAACGAATAATTAATAAATAGTGAGCACTAACTCACCAGACATTGTTAGGGGAGAAAGCCCAGAACTCAAGATACAAAGTCCATAATTTATAGAGACTGCCTTTTAGTGGAGGTAAAAAAGATATATTTGCAGTTTGCCAGGCCATCATAAGTGCTAAAGGAAAATGGCTCAGAATAAAGGAGCTGGAAAATTATAGGCTATGATAGGGTGATAGTGGAAAGCATCTCTGATAAAAAACCTTATGGAAGGAAACGTATAGGCCTTATGGATCTTGGATGTGTGTGGGGGCGGGGGAGCAGGCAGAGGAAACAATGAACAAAGAAGTAAGGTTGTATTTGATGTGTTTTAGAAAGGGCAAGGAAGAGATAATCATAGCAAATAATGTTAGAAAGATACCATAGAACCTTATATAAGGCCTTCTAGGCTAAGGTAAGGATTTTGGATTTTCCTGTAATTGACATGAGAAGCTAGTTTGAGCAAAAGAATGATTGCCCCTTATTTTTAAAAAATCGCTTTTGCTTCTTTGGGGAAAATATGCTATATAGGTGGAGGAAGACTGGGAGGAGGCTATCACTGTGTCCCAAAGAGAAGATGGCTTGCTTGCGCTAGGGTAATGGCCCATGGATGTAAGTGGTGGGATTCTGGTATATTTTAAGGCAGAGCTGACCAGAATTTCTAATATACTAATGTGAAACATGAAGGAAAGAGAGCTCTTCAGATCTTTGGTCTGAGAAACTTGAACAATTTTTATTTACTGACATGGGTGATTTGAGGAGAGATATGTTTGAGGAGGAGAGGGAATCAGTTCAGCTTGGGGAAAGTTAAATTTGAGATGACACGTAGTCATCCAGTTAGACTCAGTGAACAGACAATAGTTTAAGAGTCCGGAGTTAGAGGCTTGGGATTGGAGCATTTAAACATGCTAGTGAGTGAGATCTCCTTTAGAGTAAATGTCAACAGAGAAGTTTGAACCCTGGGAGGCTGTGTTTAACCACAGACTGGAGCCAGACTGCTGAGTTTGAATCTTACCTCAGCTATTTAGTGTGATTTTGGGTATGTTGCTTATTTCTAATGAACTTCAAATTTTTCATTTGTAAAACAGGGATAAACATAGTCTTTATCTGTTAAGTTTATTGTAAGTCACACATATACACACTACTTAGAGTTGTGTTTGGCACTTAGTAAGCTCTGTTATTATCAGTAGTTTTACATTTTGTATTTAGGACAGTTTTATATTCATAATAGTTATTGTGGATCCCAAAGGGTTTTCGAATATGTGAGTCATATCTATTGATATTTACCATATAAGTAAATTTAAGATATTTATTAACTCATTTAAGAAACAATAGTAAACATTACATGTTAAAATAAGTAATTTTTTTTATGGAAATATAACTGCATTTTCCAGAGTAAAACCAAATTTAGTGAAAAGAATAGCATTGTTTTATATTTTTGCAAATCTCTACTCTGGTTTCATGGAAGACACCTGGATTCTCATATCTCCTTTTTTATTCAGTCTTTAGTGATATCATAGGTCCTTCGACCTCTGGAAAAAACCCACTATATATTCGTAAGAGAATGAGAGTGAAAGAGACAAATAACATCTTAGTATTTTTATTAAAATAGTTTTGAGTTTATAAATTTTCTGAAAGGGTTGCAGGAACACCCTGAATTAGATTTTTATAGCTGTTGTAACAGCCCGCATTCCTTGGCTCATGGCCCTCTTCCATCTTCAAAGCCAGAAATGGCCGGCTGTGGCTTTCTCCTGTGGCATCACTCTTCCACAGACTCTTCTGCCTCCCTCTTCCACATTCAAGGACTCTTGTGATGACCTTGGTCTCACCAGGATAATCTCCCTATCTTAAAGCCAGCTGGTTAGTGTTAATTCCATTTGCTATCTTAATTCCCCTTTGCCACATAATCTGGTATATTCACAAGTTCCAGGAATTAAGTTGCGTTATCTTTGGGAGGCAGAATTAGGATTCCTTGATCACACTTTGGAAACTGCAGTTCTATGTAGACATTTCTTGTAATTATTTCATCATCCTCATTATCATCACTTCTGAAATTTGAGATATTTCAGTATTTAGGGAGAAAATGAAGAGGGACCAGAAAAGGAGATTTGAGAATAAGTGGCCAGTGGGATCAGAGGAGAACTGAGAGTTGGTTGTCCAGGCCAAGGGAAGACAAGACAGCATTTCAAAAAGGAGAGAGTGGTCAAGTGTATCTAATGCTGCTGAAACATTACCTAAAATGAGTACTGAGAAATGACTTATATAGGTATAGCCAGCCAAATAATGTACCCCCCTCCATCCATGTCCACATCCTTCTCTAGAACCTGGGAATATGTTACCTTACATGGCAAAATGGACTTTACAGATATTAAGGTTCTGGACTTTGAGGTGGAGAGATTATCTTATGATATCTTGATGGGTCCAAATAGTCCTTAAATGTGGAGAACCTTTTCTGGCTGTGGTATGTGTGCGAGAGAGAGAGGGAGAGAGACAGAGACAGGGAGGCTGAGAAGAATTTGATGTCTTATTGCTGGTTCTGAGATGTAGGAACTGTGTGCAAGGAACTGAATGCTGCCAACAGCAAGGAAGAGGATTCCGCTAGAGCCTCCAGGAAGGAACATAGCCCTGCCAGCACCTCGATTTTAACAGAAGTCGTGTTGACTTCTGTCTTACAGACTGTCAGATAATAAATTTCTGTTGTTTTAAGCCATTAAGTTTGTAGTAGTTTATAGTATTTTGTATGGCAGCTATGGAAAACCAACACAATAGGTGGTTACCTTGCTGAGCAGTTTTGGCCTAGTGGTGGAATAAAGGCCTGTTGGAGAGGATTTAAGAGAATGGAAGGAAAGGAAGTGGAGGCACAATAAATAGAGGTAATTTCAGTGGATGTAGGGCAAGGGAGGTTTTATTTGATTGAAAATATTAAAGCGTGGTTATATCATTATAGGATTGATTCACTTGAATGGAAAAATTGATGATCAAGTGAGGGAGATGCCAGAGGGACATCAAAGGCCCTGAATAGATGAGTATAGGATACGTAGATGAGTAAAAAGTGTTATATTTAGATGAAACCATTATGTTCAGTTATTTTATAATGACGGTAGGGAAGATTGCATACATGGGTGCAGATACAGATAGACTAGTAGATGTACTAGTAGGAACATGTGGAAAGTCTTTTCGGTTAACTTTCGTTTTATGAGAATAAAGACAACTAAGGTACTGGAAGTTTGAGAGTGAAGAGAAGGTGGGAAGTAATGGGATTATATTTGTGGAAAGACAAGATTATTAGTATTACAGGTCTGAATTTGACAGACTTACTTGCTTTTTTATTTTATGTAGCTGGGCAACTTTAGATATTCTGCTTAGGACCCTGGCCCTACAAATTTAAGGCATTGGAGAGTAGAAAGTGCATGTTTTCTGTAATCAGTTGAAGCAGGGTGGAGGGAGAGGGTAAGAGAGAGAGGAAGAGATTGACAGTGATACTGATACAGTGATACACACACAGGCATATAGCGTAATGTGTATATGTATAAAAGATACATTTATATCCCCTCCATTAATATCCCTGTCAATTTCTCATACATAATATGTAACATATATGCATGTGTTTGTGGATGCCTGTACCCATATACATACATACATATATGTATACATACACATCTATCTACAAATGGAGGTGGGAAAGGAAGGGTTAAAGGAAAGCGACCCCGGGGGTAGAGTAAGGGTGCTGAGCCACACCTGTGCCACATTTTCTTACCAACTCAAGGAATATACAAATCACCTCACCTTCTTTGTGTAAGGAAGGAAGGAGTATGTGGGTGGGTGGGGCAAGAGGCCAAAAGAGTTACTGAGTTTCCTACCACAGAATGAGTTTAGGAGAAAGTTTTTCCCAACAGTAGTTTCTTTGTATCATTACCTATAGTTTCATCCTTTATAAAAAAGAAAATAGGGAGAAGGAATGTCTTTTTCATCATTATGGTATTTTTTTTTTTTTTTTTAGTCTGAAATTATAGAATTATCCTAGTTCACTACTAGGACAATTTTTAAAATATAGCAAATATTTGCGGAATATTTTTGCCTCATTTTATCAAACAGCTTCCCTGGAAATATGTATTATTTGACCTTTTTGTGCACCAAGGATTTTATAGCCCTGTCAAAGCTGATGCCTCTGTTTCTTGACACATAGTATGTATTATTCTAACATTCATATCAGAAAAATTGACATGACTTTCCTCAGCTGTTGCCAGCTACTTTTGCTGGAATAGAAGAGACAGAAAAATAGTTTAGCATCTGAATGGTGTAATTCATATTTTGTAAGTCACAGTTAATTTCTTCCGATATTTTAAATTTATTTCTAAAATAATTATTGTTCTTATACTTTGGAACCAATAGGTATTTTGATAAAAGGATTAAAGTGAAGTATGAAATTTTAGTAGTATAATGCCAGTAAGAAGTCAAAGTTATCATAAGAAGGTAATATTTATGGAGGAATTAAGACTTGGGACTTTTGCAAATCTTAAAAGGATATATCTAATTTGGAGTTAATAAAATCAAATGCTAATCATCATGTGACTATTTTTATAAGAAAATAACGAATTTAGGTGGTGCATTTGCCTGTTCTTTGTTTCCTTTTTGACACTGTTGAACTCCAATAAATGAATATGTATTAGAATAGATACCATCTTTGTGGTCACATATAGAGAATAGAAGAAATTTTCTTATAGTATGGGCTTTCTTCCCATTTCTATGAATATTTTCTTCCCTCATTTGAAAAAAATAGATTTCTTTCATAAGTGTAATATGCTTATTTGTATTTAATGTCAAACCTTGTCAGTGTATATAGTCTTCACTGTGGGACAGAAATTTTCAATAAAATCTCTGTGATTTATTTTCCTCTCAATTTTAATCAAAAGTGAAAGGAAGACGATGATGATGTAGAAAACATTACTGGCTACTATGTACAAGTCACTATGCTGTGCACTTTATGTGCATATTTATTCTCACAATAATCATGTGAGCTTATTATCTCCTTTTTACAGATGAGAATTCAGATTTAGCTATTGGTATTTGAATGAGATCTTTCTCCTAGGCCCACTAGTCTCTTCCTCAGTAAATATTTAGTAAACACTTACTTGCAAAGATCCTTTGCTTATTGCTAGCTAGGTGTCAATAAACAGAGAAGGCACATACCTACATGGAGTTGCAGGAAATCTAGAATTACTGTTTTCTCCCTCAAAATGTCAACTATTCGTCCTCAGCTTTGGTATTAGAAATTGTAACATTAGTAATTTATTTCTTAAGTTTAGTTTTCTAAGATACTTCATATTTTATTATTTTAAAGGTTAATAATTTAGTTTTTGAAATGGCAGTATATTCACATAGTTCAACATTTTAAAAAGTACAAAAAAGTAACAGTAAAAAGTTTCCTTTTACAATACCTGCTGCCCAATTTCCCTTCCTGGTTTTAGCCAGTATGAGCAGTTTCTTACATATCCTTCTAAAAGTATTTTGGGTATATACAAATATACTGTGTATATACTCGTGTGTGTGTATGTGTGTGTGTGTGTGTGTGTACACACACATAAACATATATGCATATGCACACATATACATATGTCATACACATACTCATTTTTTCTTTTTCTAAAAAAAGACAAAAAGGGTAGTAGCCATGGTGGCCATAAGTTTACTGCAGCAGGCTTTGGTCACTGTGGTGGCTGCTCTTTCTGGCCGCCGTCTTGGCACCCGCCTTGGATTAGGGGACTTCCTCATGTGAGGCTTTCTGAAGACAGCTCCTGTGCGACACAGTGGAGATAGGGGAAAAGACTGTCATCAAACCTTCTGGATTCCATGACAAGCGTTTTTTGAATTTACTGAAATTCTACATTTTGTTGATTGCAATTCCAGAAGCAACTGACATAACACTGGTGAATGTATTCATTGGTGAAGCAGAGTTAGCAGAAATTCCAGAAGGCTGTATCCCAGAACACTGGGAATATTTCAACATCTTATATCAAGATAGATTGCTCGGACTTTCTATGGTAGTCCTGAAAATAATTATGAAAGAACAATGGCTATTCTTCAAATTGAAGCTGAAATGGCTGAATTACAGTGAGAAGAGGAGGAAGCTTAAAGGAGATGGAAGTACAAAGATTAATGCATGCGAGAGGTGGTAGTCCCTGGTATCAATATCCAACCATTGATAAGGAGCTTGTTGATTATTCCTCAAAAGCAAGTCCTGACAACTAATCTTTTATTTCTCTAAATACAAAATATATTCTCTTTTTTGGGAAAATAAATTAATAAATATATTCTGTATTTTTGCTCAGTGTGATGAATAAAAGATCCTCTTCCATTGCTGTTTCTCAAAATAAGTAAATAAATAAATAATAAAAATGAAAATTAAAAAACGACAAAAGGTATGTACTCTTTCCCTTAAGAACATAACTTAGATTATTTTGTATCAGTATAGTAAGAGCTTTTTAATCTGTTGAATTGATGTGCTGTCATTTATTTACAGCTTCCTTATGATGAATATTTAAGTGGTTCCTGACATTTTATTTCTGTCACCTTGGACATGCATCCTTATGCATTTAAGACACTATTACTAAATATGAGAAGTCTAAGGTTTTTATGGCTATTTATTCATTTACCATCTACAGTTATTGCTAGGTGTAAGATCTAAGCACAGGCAATATTGCCATTTAAAAAAAATTCTCGTTAAAATTATATGTAACCGTATTTTAAAGGGTCATCTAGTTCTAAACACTAAATGGCTTGTTATGAAAAACAGCGTCCACTGATCCTTTCCTGTTCTTGCCATTTTTTGGCCACCCAACAGCAACAACTTTCAACTTGTTAAATTAATATTTATGCCCATATTTTTAAATAACATACTTAAAATACTACTTCTTAATTTTTCAGATTTTTAAAATTCTTACCTCCAATCCACAGAGTCCTTTCATTCTCCTAGTATAGTTATATAATAAATCTGATAATTTGATTAGATCAACATTCATCATTTACATTATAATGATTATGTTAAATGCTATTGACACCTGAATCACATAATATATTGTTTCATTTCTTTCTTAAACATTTTGTTGATCTTGAAGTGAATATTGTCCTATGTGTATTCTTACTCATTGTGATTTTTTCCTATGCAGTTTGTCAATTTTTGTTGTGAACTCATATGTTTCATCTTAATTAATTGAATTCTTGAGCCTTAATTGAGAATTCTGTCTCCCACAGGTGTTTTGTGCTTGCTTGTGTGGGGACCTGGGGGTATCAGCTGTCCTGGCACTATACTGGTACACTTTTAGGGTTTCTGTTGTAATGTAATTTTCTAATATTGAATTATTTTACTTGGTGCCACCCCAAGACTTGTTTTTCTGATTGAAAAGCCTATATAAAGACCTTTGTTCTAATACTTTTCGGAATGCTTCCAGTTTAAAAATCAGTTTCAATTCCATTTCCCTTCTTTTGGTTTTGTTTTTTGTCCCTTTAGTAATTTCCCTTACTTCCTATAAGCCAAACAATACTGTAAACATTAAGCTGTGTGTATGATATAGTTGTGCTTTCACTGGAGGCCCTTTTAAGTATGCAGGAGTGCTGGAAATAAAGTCCCTGGGCCTATGTTTGACCACTGTGTAGGAACTGGAAGCATTCTTTCAATGTGTAATGTTTAGATTTGGTGAATTTCTTGAACAAGTTCTGATGAATTACCTTTCTATTATTTGGATAATAATACCTAGTATCTACTCTCAGTAACGCCTATTATTTTAGTCCTGGTTCCAGTGGGATTGATCGTCTTACTGTATCTATTTCTCATTCTTTTATTTCCTCTCCCTTTTCTGGTTGGTAATCGTAACTTTATTTTCCAAGTCTTCTATTGATATTTTTAGTCTCTTAAACAGTACACAAATATTAACTCAAAGTGGATTAAAGATTTGAATGTAAGACCTGAAATCATAAAACTCATAGAAGAGAACATAGGTGGTAAGCTTTTTGACATTGGTCTTAGTGATGTTTTTGGAACTGATACCAAAAGCAAAGGCAACAAAAGCAATAATAAACAAATGGAACTACATCAGACTAAAAAGCTTTTGCATAGCAAAGGAAACCATCAAGAAAACAAAAAGGCAACGTATTGAATGGGAGGAGATATTTGCAAATTATATGTTCTATAAGGGGTTACTATCCAAAATATATAAAGAATTTATACAACTCAACAATAACAACAACAACAACAAAACAATCCAATTAAAAATGTGGGCAGAGGACCTGAATAAACATTTCTCCAGAGAAGACATACAGATGGTGAATAGGCAAATGAAAAGATGCTCAATATCACTAATCATCAACAAAATGCAAATAAAAACCTCAGTGAGATATCATCTCATGTCTGTCAGAATGGCTGTTATCAAAAACAACAAAGAACAAAGTGGTGGCAAGGATGCGGACGGAGAAAAGGGAACCCTTGTGCACTATTGGTAGGATTGTAAACTAGCTCAGCAACTGTGGAAAACAGTATGGAGATTTCTCAAAATTTTAAAAAGAATTGCCATATGACCCAGCAATTCCACTTCTGGGTATTTATCTGAAGAAAACAAAATAATTCCAAAAGATATATGCACCCCTGTGTTTATTGTAGCATTATTTACCAAAGCTAAGATATGGGAGCAATCTAAGAGTCTATATCAATAGATGAATGGATAAAGTTGTCCGTCCATAGCCCCCACACACACTGGAATATTACTTAGCCATAAAAAAGAAAATCTTGCCATTTGTGACAACATGGATGGACCTAGAGACTATTATGTTAGGTGAAATAAGTTAGAGAAAGACAAATACTGTATGATTTCATTTAGATGTGAAATCTAAAACACAAAACAAATGTACAAATAAAACATGAACAAACTTATAGATACAGAGAACAAACTGATAGTTCCCAGCAGGAAAGGGGCAGGGGAGGATATGTGGAAAAGGGAAAGGAGATTAAGAAGTATAAACTTATTATAAAATAAGTCAGTGAATTAGAATGCATAGTATAGGGAATATAGTCAATAATATCATAATAACTATATATGGTGACAGATGGTTACTAGACTTACTGTGGTGATCACTTTGTAAGATATATAAATATTGAATCACTATGTTGTATACCTGAAACTCATATAACATTGTATGTCAAGTATAATTAAAAATAAATTTAAAAAAACTTAACAACAAAAATAAAAAACATGGGCAGAGGAACCGAATAGACATTATTTTCAAAGAATAAATACAGATGGCCAATAGGAACATGAAAAGATGCTTAACATCACTAATCATCAGGGAAATGCAAATCTAAACCATAATAACCTATTATTTCACATCTGTTAGTATGATTGTCATCAAAAAGACAACAAATAACAAGTTTTAGTAAGGATATGGAGAAAAAGGAACTCTTGCACTGTTGGTGGGAAGGTAAATTAGTGTAGTGACTATGGAAATTATGGATATTCTTTAAAAAATTAAAAATTACCAAATTACCAATGATCCAGCAGTTTCACTTCTCGATATTTATTTGAAGAAAATACAAACACTAACTTGAATAGCTATATGCACCCTCATGTTAGCTGCAGCATTATTTAATATAGCCAAAAAAACCCCTATATTTATAAAATATATATTCTAAAATATATGATATATGATAACGTATATAATATGTGTATTATTTATAAACTATATTTATTATTCAGCCATAAAAAAGGACATCTTGCCATTTGTGGCATCATGGATGGACCTCGAGGGCATCATGCTAAGTGAAATAAGTCAGGCCGAGAAAGACAAATACCATATGATCTCACTTATTTGTGTAATCTAAAAACAAACAAACAAAACACTCAATAGATACAGAAAACTGATGGTTGCTGGAGGTGGTGGGTTGGAGTGGGCAAAATTGGTGAATGGGATCAAAAGGGACAATTCTAGTTAAAAAATGAATAAGTTCTGGGGATGTAATGTACAGCATGGGAACAATTACATATTGTGAAAGTTGCTAAGAGTAAATTTTTTTAAAATTTATTTTTCAGTTATAGTTGACATACAATATTATATTAGGTTCAGGTGTACAACATAGTGATTAGACATTTATATACCTTAAAGTGATCACCCCAATAAGTCTAGTACCCATTTGGCAACATACGTAGTTATTACAGCATTATTGACTATATTTCCAGTGCTGTACTTTACATCGTATGACTATTTTTTTTTTGCAACTGACAAATTTGTACTTCCTAATCCCTTTCACCTTTTTGGCTTATCACCCCAACCTTCTCCCGTCTGGCTACCATCAGTTCGTTATCTCTGTGTATGAACTTGTTTCTGTTTTGTTTGTTCATTTTGTTTTATTTAGATTCCACATCTAAGTGAAATCATAAAGCATTTTTCTTTATCTGACTTATTTCACTTAGCATAATAACCCTCTAGGTTCATGCATGTTGTTAACACTTGGCAAGATTCCAAGTCTTAAAAATTCTCATCACAAGAAAAAAAAAATTATAACTATGTGTGGTGGTGGATATTAACTAGACTTAGTGTGATGATCATTTTGCAATATATACAAATATCAAATCATCATGTCGTGTACCTGAAACTAATATGTTAATGTGAATTATACCTCAAAAAAAAAAAGAGAGAAACTAGTTATTGGATATTTAAGGACATATCCTAAATCCAAGATGATCTCATATTATAACCCTTAACCGAGTGATATCTGCAAAGTATCTGTTTTCCAAATAAAGTTATATTCATAGGTACTGGAAATTAGTACTAGCACATATCTTTTTAAAAATTTTAAATAAATTTATTGGGTAACATTAGTTAATAACATTATATAAATTTCAGGTGTACAATTTTATAATACAATATCTGTATACTCCATTGGGTACTCAGCACTCAAAGTCTTGTCTCCTTCCATCAGCATATACTTGACCTCCTTCCCCTTCTTCTCCCTCTCCACACTCCCTTTCCCCTCTGGTAACCATCATTATATGGTCTGTATCTATGAGTTTGTTTGTTTGTTGCTTTTTGTTTTATATCCCACATGAATGAAATCATATGGTTCTTATTCTTTTCTGTCTTACGTATTTCACTTAGCATGATATTCTCAAGATCCATTCATGTCGCAAATGGCAGTATTTCATCCTTTCTTATGGCTGAGTATTATTCCAGTGTATATATGTACCATACCTTCTTTATCCAATCAGCAGTCAGAGGACACTTAGGTTGTTTCCATGTCTTAACTACTGTGAATAATGTGTCAGTGAACTTAGAGGTACATATGTCTTTATGAATAGTGTTTTCAAAATTTTCAGGGCAATACCTAAAAGAGGGATTGCTGAATTATATGATAGCTCTATTCTTAATTTTTTGAGAACCTCCATACTGTTTTCCATTAGTACATATCCTTTTTAAAAATGTAATTAAACCTACTACAGTCTTCCCCCTCGCCTTCCCTCGCCCTCCCCCCCCGAATTTCTGCTCTTCCAAAGTATAAAATACATTCACCCTGTTACAATATCTCCAGAAATTTCAACCAATTTCAGCATCAGCTTTAAGTTCAAAGTCTCATCTAAATATCATTAGCTAAACAATCACAAATGTCATTATCTAAATTATCTAAAACCCAAATATGGGTGAGATGCTGGATATGATCCATTCTGGGGAAGAATTTCTCTTTGTTGGGGCACCTATCAAACTAGAAAACAAATCATCTGCTTCCAGAATACAATGGTGGAACAGGTGTGGGATAGATGTTCCCAGTCCAAAAGGGAAGAAATGGAAAAAATAAAGGAGTCACCAGTCCTAAGCAAGTTTGAAACACAGAAGGGCAAAGTTCATTAGGTTTCAGGGCCTAAAAATAATCCTCTATCGCTTCATGCTCCAGCCTTTGGGCCAGTGGCTCAAGCTTTGTGAGCCTCTGGAACTATGGCTCTGGCTGGTCAGTATCTAGGCTCATCACTGCAGCTCACTTGCCTTCTGTGCTCATGATTCTGGCTTGTTCACTCTCTACACTTGACTCTGTCTCCCTCTGTGTCTGACCTCTGCCTCTGCACACATGGCTTGAACTTCTGCATCTGAACCAGTGGCTCTAGACTCTGCATCAAGGTTCTGTCTTCAGAGTCATTCCTTCTTTTTCTTGAAGATTACTGCATATCGGTAGCCTATTTTCTCCCTGTGGAATCCAAGAAGTCCAACCACCTTCCTTCATTTCATCCTATTTCTGTCTTTTTCTGTCCAGGCTTGCTGTATTTCTGCCAGTATAATAATCTCATTCACCTCGTGGATCTCTGTAACTCAAGGTCATTTATGCCATTAAACAACAAGTTGTTTCTCCATGTATCCTTTCTGCATAATCCTGTTTCTTTCCGGGCTTCTGCTGAGATGGTTGATTGGATCCATGAGTCACATACCTAATCTCTTGAACAAAAAATTGTACAGTCACATCATTGACCTCTCAGAGCATGTTTTCACAAAAGTGAATTTTTAAATTCACTTTTAATTTTAATATTCTTTGCAATCTAGAGAAACCTCCACACTCCCAAATCATCAAATTCTGTTTCCTTTCTCAATTTATCTTTTCCCTCTTGCATTTTACTATAAGCAGCCAGAAGAAACCAGAGCACACCTTCAATAGTTTGCTTAGAAGTCTCCTCAACTCAGTAGGTTCATCACATAAGTTCTGCTGTCCACCCAACAGTAGAACACACTTTAGCTGAATTTTCTACCACTTTATAACAAAGACCATTTATCTTTTAGTTTCCAATAACATGTTCCTCATTTCCTTCTGAGACCTCATCAAAAGCACCTTTAACATTCATATTTTCACCAGTATATCATGATGATATATCTATTCTATAAAATGATAGATTTCTCTACCGTGCTATTCACTGCTTCCTGAGCCCTGACCAGAATCACCTTTAACATCCATATTTCTACCAACCATCTCTTCAAAGTAATCTAGGCTATTACCTGTTTTTCCATCCTTGAAATTCTAACAGCTTCTACCCACTATCCAGTTCTCAAGCCACTTCCATACTTTTAGGTATTTGTTACAGTAGCAACCCTGTTCTCAGCACCAAAATCTGTATTAGTTTCCTAAGGCTGCTATAACGAAGTTTTATAAACTTGATGGTTTAAAACAAATGTATTCTCTCACAGTTACGGGAGTCAGAATTCTAAAATCAACATGTTGGCAGGGCTGTGCTTCCTCCAGAGATTCTAGTGGAGAATCTTCCTTGCCTCTTTATCCTTCTGTTGGCATCCAATGTTCTTTGGCTTGTTGGCAGCATACTTTCTCTTCTGCCTTCATCTTTACATAGCCTTCTCCCCTGTAGCTCTGTGTTTCAAGTCTCATTATTATTATTATTATTTTTATGTGGAAAATCCTAGGATTTTAGGCCCACTCTAAATCCAAGATGATATTATCTTTCAATACTTAATTACATAAGCAAAACTCTACTTCGAAAAAAGTTTGCATTTATAGATACCAATGATTGGAATTAGGGATTAGATAACAAAGGTTAGGACTTAAACATACCTTTTCGAGGGGTTACAAATCAACTCAGTACAAGCACCAAAGATGAATTTCAGTATATTTAAAAATGTGAAGGCAAATTATAATACTGTTGGCAGAAACACTCAGAATATAAAGACAAATGACCAAAACATTAAAAAGTGATTTTTTTTTATCATTCAGCCATTTTTAAAATCAAAATAGTAAATATTTTGAGAAGCCGTGCTATTAGAACATTCCTTTCTGTTATCAGAGTTAAAACACAATTAAACTTTGGAGAGTAACCTTAACATGGGAAAAGTCATAAAAAATTAGAAGAATTTTGGAGAGCTTTACATCCTTATTGATTATGATAGGTTTGTAGATTTATTGTATTCATAAGGCGTAAGTCTGTTCTTTAACATTAGCAGGCTGGAAATTGTTCCTTGATACTCTCAATATAGAGAACCTCAAAGTAAAGATGATTTGTTGTAACTATCCTAGTAGGTACAGCCCTTTTAATGATTGCGAACTGTCTGCTCTTCCCTGCTTTTCTCCCTGGTCCCTGGTTCTCCTTTTTTCCTTCTCTTTCTTTTCCTTTTTTTTTCTTTTCTCCTTTCTATTCCCTTTTATTTTTCCTGTGCTTGGCTTATGTTTGTTCTCAAAGGCACTTGGCCTTTGAAGACTTTAACATTGAGGACAAATAGTAATTTCTTTTAAATCTGGTGCAGAGTATAGTTTCTGCCGTTCCTATTCGAGCAAATAATAAAGTGACATTGAAGTAGCAGTCAGAACAGGTCCAATCCAATCAACAAATTAGCCAGGAATTTAGCCAGGGTTATACAAGAGGCCATATTCTCAGGCTATGCAGAATTTGGCTTTCATTCTCTAACAGATTGTAGTTGGTTGAGGAGAGATTGTGCTAATGGAGAAATTATAATGACAACAATAATGACACTGTTGTAAACATACCTTCTCTTAGGAATTTTACTTCAATAGTTGTTTTCATCTTCAAAGTGATGAATTGTGTATGACCTGCTTATTCATTCCTCACTTGTTAACTACTAATTCCTTTCCTTCAGGTTTTGGTTTTGACATAGACGTGACATTGCCATGGCTGGGTTTTTTAAGTTAACATATAGAAAAATCAATTATTTATGTGCCGGTGTGGACAAAGTACGGGATTCTTTGCATACATTTATCATTGTATCTGTTAGGAAAGGTCCAGAAGGAGTTCGTTTTATTATCTTGTTTTTGATTGAGAAGATTCAGCAAAGCTGATGGTTTTGGAGTCTGTGTATAAATGCAATCCATTCACTGTATTAAAGGCAGCTGTAAATTGAATAGGACCAGAGATGAAAGTTAATCCTTTGAAAGATCTTGAAAATGTTATGCTAAAGGGAAAGTTATTAAGGGTATCTGTTTCAGTGTTTGGTATAATTTACTCTATGGCATAGATGCTTTATTTCCATGTGTAATATTACTTTATACCTTTCGACTGATTCTTACATGCTTGTGTTATGTTTTCTCTCATTTGATATTAGGCTAAATATTTGAACTAGCCTGTGAGACTGACCTGGTAAGGTTTTGACGAGTTCTCTCATGTGTTGTTATTTATTACTCTATTTATTGTATAGAGAGACTAAAAAATGACGTAGAATGAGGAGGCAGAGAGTAAACATTCAGTGGAAAGACTTGTTGCATAATGCTGCGTCATGACTGTGAAAGATACTTTTAGAAACCAACTAGGCTTGTTGCAGCTGCCACAGGTGGGGTCAGTGAGAGATGGAAAGGTGGTGTTTTCTTGTTTTTGTTCTGTTTTGACAAAGTAGGTATGTATGGGATAATCTAATCTTCCTGTTTCTCTGACATTTACAATTAGGCTACTTTGGTGCATTGGATTCTTCAGATTTTGGTGGGGGGATTTTATACTATTTCTTAGTTAAAACCATTCAGTGCAATGGTTGGATGTTATCCCACTATCTTTATTTTGATTTCTTGCCCTGCAGTTTTCCTTTTGGAATATCTGGAGGTGTTTACGGCTGCCTTATCCAATATAGTTGATTAGTTGTTGTGAAAGGGATGTAATCTTGTGGCTTCAGAGAGAGTGGTGGTGGTAAAGTCTGTGTTGGAAAACGTTTCTCAGTCAGACGATACTAGTTAATTGTGTTCTGCTAATTATGCTCAGTCTAATTATAGATTTGTCTTGACCAAAGAATTTAGAAAGTGAGAAGCAACTGCTTTCTAATAGGGGGACTATAATGGTTTATTGGTCTTCGGAGTTTCCACTCCTCCTCCATCTCTCCCTCCCTCTCTCTCCCTGTTTTTCCCTCTCTCTCCTTCCTCTCTCCTTTTTTCTCTCTTTTAAGTACTGTTATAATTCATTCCAAATACATCAATCACATATTGGCTTTTAACCATCTATGTAGCAGAAGATCCTGTTACTATGTGTTGATTAATTTATTAGAGGTGATTAGTATGGTTAGTGATTAGGGTTCTACTTGGTTTGGCTATGGCCAACAATACTATAATGTCAATTCAGAAATGTTTGTCAGTTTGTGCCATCAGCTTGGGCTTTTTAAAAAAATTTGTATAAATATTGATTTAAGTATAAGTATCTGAATTGAGTTTTGTCATCAATATACTGATGATTATTTAAAATTTTTGTTTATTTCTCATTTTTCTGTGAAGTATATATATTTGTTAATTATATGGTTCCTATTTACATATTTATTTAATGAATAATTTCTCAATACCAAATACGTCGGGCATTTAAGGGCATTAGACCTAGGTATATTTAATAATTTTGGCAAGCGCATTAGAATGGTTATGGGTAGTGGAGAATTGGTTGGATGTACTTCTGATAACTTTTAAAAAGCACCTTACTTTACATTATTTTTGTCAGACTAAAATTTCTGGTTGGCAGTAATGAATTGATGAATGACTATTTCAAGTTTTATCAAAAGTGACACATTTGTGTCTTACTTTCATCAGAAGATAGACTAACGACGTGATTCTGTTAATAAAATTTATATTAAAATAACTGTTGATGAGGAGTTGGGAATATACTCACATAGTTCAGTTTTTGACAGGACATTTAAAATAAACATTGGGCTGCCTATCAAGAGATGTGATTCAGTCTTCTCTCTGCCCTTATTGAACTCAGTGACCTTGAACAAACTACTTGACCTCTCTAGGCCTCAGTTTCCTCATTTGTAAAATGAGTACATTGCAATAGCTTACCTCTCAAATCTCTTCTTGTTTAAAAAGTCTATAGTTTTATTTAAGGTAAGAACATTTTTCTGAGTCTTCCCTTTCTAGTGATGGTTTTGAGTTTGACACTTTGAAAGAAAGCTGTCATTGTGGTCAAATTGGGTTTTGACTACTTTGAAGATAGGTTGGAAATTTTTGGCTCTATATTCTTGAAGTAAAAATTTAAGGCTATGCATGATTATTATTTGGTTTTTCCAAAAACCAAGGTAAGCAAAGGAGGATTAATTGATCTAGTTTTAGCATACTGTATCATAGGATAGCATTTAAAAAGTTGGAAGGGTATATTAGAAATGATTTAATCCACTCCCTCATTTAACAGATAAAGAAACATGTCCAAAAATATTTGTTAATTTATATGTTGAGCTTGTATCAGAAAAAGAGCATCAATCATAATCTCATTCATTCACTCAACAAACATGTATGTGAACCTATTAAGTAGCCTCCTTTTTGAATAATAGGTTTTAAATACACTTTTAACATATTTCTTACGACGTTGAATAATTCTGTGTCTCTGTTGAGGAATGGAACATCTTTCTCACTTCCCAGATATGTTTGGCTTTCAAATCCTGTCCATTCTATCTTTTCTTATTCAATCCTTATTTGTTGAGCTAATGTTATATGCAAGGCATCATTTGAGGTACATATATTCAATAGCAACTGAAATTTTATCTTCCCAGATTGAACTTAATGTCAGATTTTGAAATCTCTCTAGTGACTGTCTTTTTCTCATTTCCCAAGTGCCATAGTGTTAGAGAGTACCATCATTACTTTTTCCAGGGTTGTAGGGGGAGAGAGGCAACGGACAATAAGTACAAAACAGTAAGTAATGATAGGTGCTATAAATAAAAATAAAGCATGATTAGTAGACAGTGATGAGTATGTGCTATTTTATATAGGGTAGGTCAAGGAATGTCTCTCTGGTATAATTTTTGAGGACTATCTCGAGGAAATGAGTGTGTGATATCCGGGGTGAAGAGTATATCAAGCATAACACATAAATTTAATAGCCTTAGAGCAGGAATGTGCTTATAATGATTTGAAGAAAGCCACTGAGGACAGATGGAGGGACTTAGAGAGGGCGTGGTATCGCTTTGGACTATGAGAAGGATTATTGAGTTTATTTGCAGTCATATATGGAAGCTACTTGAGAATTTTGATCAGATGTGTATTGTATATTTAATTTTATAACAGATATTCATTAAGCACCTACCCTATGCCTGATACTATTTAGGTGCTATGGAGATTACATCTTATATTCTTTATGATTGCTTTAAAGTTTTAAAAAGATCGTTTTGGCTGCTGTATTGGAGGAAGGGCAGATTCAAAGAGGCAAAGATGTTATCATCATAGTGTGTTGAGAAATGATCGTGGTGTGGACGGGAGAAATAGTGGCGGAGGTATTGACAGGTGCTCAGATTCTGGTTCATGGGATGGAGATAATAGGAGGTTTAAGTAAGTAAAAAAAAAAAATAAGCCAATATTTGTAAAGAATTTAGAGTCTGGTACACAGTCATATTATTTAAGAGTTTGTTAAATAAAAAGAAATGAAGATCCAGTTAATAGGATTTTCTGAGGTATTGCATGTGGATTGTGAGGGAAGAAATGAGAGAAATTAAAAATGATTTCAAGATTTTTTTTGTTTGAGCAACTGGAAGTTTGGTAGATGAAAATGAAGAGTTTGACACTGGCCATGTTACCGTTTAGATGCCTTTCAGACATCCATGTAAGGACCTTAATAGGTAGATATATAAATCTGGGGATTGACCAAGGCAGAATTGGAGCTATAAGTTAAAAAGATGTACATTGATAATATTTAAGGTAATAGAATTAATTAAGATTAATTGGAGATTGGACAAGTTAAAGAAGAAGTCTGATTCCCAGGGAACTCTTATATTGCGAAGTTGGGGCAATGACAAGAAGCCAACAAAACAGACAGAAAGAGTAGATAGGAGGAGAACCAAATAAAGTGTTCCAAGGGGCAGTGGATTTGCCATTATGATGGCAGCAACAGATTTTGAAATCTCAGATTTTCTTAAAAATTAGACTAAGATAGTTAAAGAAAAATGTGTATAAACATTCTCTTCAACAACAACAACAACAACAACAAAAAGATGACAGTTGTCTACATGAATTCTCAAGCACAAGCTAATAGAGCTGAACTCGGACAGCAATAAGATGTGCGTGTCTGTCACACCTGTGCTGGAGTAATGGAGGGGATTTAGGATAGTCCCAAGAGCCTAGGGACCCAGACATTGCCACCCCAAAAGGAACAGTTCCCAATCAGAGTAGAGGGCTTGGAAGATAGACCCGAGGACAACAGCAGAAACTGAGCCCTGTGAGTCCTCATTTCCTTTGTAAATACCCAGAGAAAGCACTCTTCTTAAAGTACAGAGATGCATGGTGAGGGAAAATGGTAGAGAGCAGTATAAGGCACTGAAGGAAGGAGAATGTGCAGACACTGTTAGGGGAGGGGTTCAGAAAAAGCAGACGTTAGAAACTAGAGAAGCGGCTACCCTAATATAATGACAGAAGAGGGATCCCTAGAATTGTGAAGCTAGGAATGTTGTTCAAGCCCGTTTCACTCCTTATTCAGAAACTTCTTACTAAAAGTAAACTGGAACAGGGGTAAGATAAAAGGATAGTGGTGCAACTGTGTACCAAGATAGAAGTATTTGAAGATTAGAATAAATTAGAGCATTCAGAAATGAGAAAACACAACAGTTATATAAAAAGAGATAGCTGACAGACACAAAAAGAATAAGAAATAAGAGAAAACCTTCCAAAATGAGGACAAAGCTTGAAAGAATGAAAGACTGAATATAATACTATAGAAAAAAGAAAAAAATAAAAAATTTCAAAGAACGAAAGGATTTAAGAGAAAGAATGTTATAGAAAACAAACAAAACTGATCCAATATGTGTATAAATGGAGTCCCTGAAAAAGAAAACCAAAGATGCGAAGCAGAACTGTATGAAAAATATAATTTGATAAGCTTTCAGGAAATAAAGAAGACTAGGGCTTTATAATTTAAAAGTGCTCATGTGTACATGGGAAAATAGACACCAGAGGGCCAATCATAAAACATATTCTAATAACTTTAAAGAACATCTCAGAAATCTAGAAATACGATGATTTCGCTTTTTGATTTAACCAGGACAGTCATATTTATGCATATTATCCTAGTGTAATTATTAATAGTAACTGTTTTTACTCTCAAAAGTGGCACAATTTGGAACATAAATTATATAGTCAACTTAAATATAAAGTAGAGAAAATTAGATCCATGTCAGACTTAAAAAACACACCTTATGACAAAAAATAATGTAATATAATTAGGGTTCTCAAGGAAAGAAAATATGAATCCAGGATTTATATACAGCTAACTTATTTTTAATTTTAAAAGCTGCAAATGGCTCTCAACATTCAAAAACTTAGAGAATGTTGTTCTTATGGTCCTTTTATGAGGACTCTTTCTGACACCTCAGTGAATTCCAAGTAATGAAATAATAAAACCAGCATTCTCTGATCAAAATGAAACAAAATTAGGAATGAATAAGAAAATCAAGAAATGAAAACACCATTCAGCTTAGAAATTAAAATGGCAACATATTTTTTCTTGTACCTTTTTTTTTGTATTGAGATAAAATTCACATAATGTAAAATTCACATTTAAACCATGTTAAAGTGTACAATTCAGTGGTTTTTTAGTATATTCACAATATTGTTGAACCATCACTATCTCATCTAATCATTAGGATTTAATGCCAGACATTTTTATCACTTAAAGAAGAAACCCCTATATATATTAAGCAGTTACTCCCTATTTCTCTCTTTCCTAGCACCTAGCAACTGCTAACCTATTTTCTGTCTCTGGATTTGCCTTTTTTGGATATTTCATTTAGAATGGAATCATGTAACATGTGGCCTTTTGCATCTGGCTACTTCCACTTAGCATAATGTTTTCAAGAATCGTCCATGTTGTAGCATTCTTTTGATGGTTAAATGATATTCTACTGTATGAATAATGTTGCATTTTGTTTATCCATTTATTAGTTGATGAACATTTGCATTGTTTGTCTTTCTTGGCTATTATTAATAATACTGATATGAACATTCATGTAGAAGTTGTGTGAATGTATGTTTTTAGTGCTCTTGTACATATAACTAGGAGTGAAGTTACTGAGATATTTAGTAACTCTTATGTTTAATTTTTTGAGGAAATGCCAAACTGTGTTGCATAATGGATGTACAATTTTACATTTCCACTAAAAATGTGTAGGGGTTTCATTTTCTCTACCTCCTTGCCAGCACCTATTTTCTGTGTGTGTTTTTAAAATTTTATTATAGCCATCCTAATGGATGTGAGTGGTTTTGACCAGAATTTCCACAATGGCTAATGATATTGAACCGTTTGTATCTTTGGAGAAATATCTATTCAAGTTCTTTGCCCATTTTTAAGTTTGGTTACTTTTTTTACTGAGTTATGAGAGAGGTTTTTATATTCTGATTACTAGACCTTTATCAGTTAAGATTATTTGCAAATATTCAGTGGGTTGTCTTTTTGCTTTCTCAGTAGTGTCCTTTGATGGACAAAAGTTTTAAATTTGATGAAGTCCAGTTTATGTATTTTTTTTTTCCTTGCTGTGCTTATGGTGTCATCTTTTTAGAAACTGTTGCTTAATCCCAGGTTACACTTATTTTTCCTTCACTTTTTACATTAAGGGATTTGAGCCATTTTGAGTTAATTTATATATATCATGTGAAGTAGCATTCCAGATTTATCCTTTTGTTATTGAGCTGTCTTGTCACTCTTGTCAAAAATCCATTGTGTATAGATGTATTAGGCTTATTTTGGGACTTTTGTTTCTATTTTCCTTTGAACTAAAGCTCTATCTTTATGCCAGTACCACACTGTTATGGTTACTATCTCTGCTAAATTTTGAAGTTGGGACATGTAAGTCCTCCAACTTTGCTCTTCTTTTTCAAGATTGAACTATTCATAATCCGTGCAATTCCATATGCATTTTAGGATCAGTTTATCTGTTTCCCACTGGAGAAATAGCGACTGGAATTTTGATAAGGATTGCATTGAATCTGTAGATAAATTTGGGGAATATTGGCATCTTAACATAGTAAGTCTAATCCATAGAATGTCTTTCCATTTATTAAGTCTCTACAGTGTTTTGTATTTTTTAGTGTAAAAGTTTTACACTTTGATAAAGTGTATTTCATAGTATTCTTTTTGATGCTATTGTGAATGGAATTGTTTTCCTTAATTTCATGTTTGGATTTTTGTTTGAAATGTATAGAAAGACAGCTGATTTTTGTGTGTTGACTTTGTATTTTATAACTTTGCTGAACTTATTTATTAGATCCAATCATGTTTTGTTGATTAGATCTAATAATTCTATAGTGTGTCTAATATGTAAATTATGTCTTCTGCAAATAAGGATAGTTTTATTTCTTCACTTCTAATCTAATAATTTCTGAGGATGCCTTTTATTTATTTTTCTTGCCTAATGCCCTTGCTAGAACTTCAGTATGATGTGAAATTAAAGTGGCAAGAGTGTATATCTTTGTCTTGTTCATGATATTAGGGGAAAAGCTTTTAGTCTTTTGCCTATAATATGATGTTAGCTATGGGTTTTCTACAAATGCCCTTTATCAGGTTTAGGATGTTTCTTTAATACAGTTTGTTGAGTATTTTTATCATGAAAATGTATTTGATTTTGTCATTCTTTTCCTACATACTGTGATGATCATATTTTTTTCCTTCATTATTCTAATATGGTATATTAAATGGATCACTTTTTGTACGTTGAACTACTTTTGTATTCCTGAGGTAAATTTCACTTGGTCCTTTTAATATTCTATTGGATTCTGTTCATTGCAATTCTATATTCGTAAGTCACACTGGTATGGACTTTTCTTATCTTTGGCTTTGAAATAGTATAATGCTGGTTTCATAGGGTTAGTCAGGACATAGTGTCTCTTCTTCTACTTTTAGGAAAAGTGCAAGAAGAATCAGTGTTAATCCTTCTTTAAACATTTGTTGGAATTTGTTAGAAGTCACCAGTTGATGCTGGGATTTCTTTAAGGCATTTTGATTACTCATTCAATCACTTATTATGGGTCTATTTGATTTTCTGTTTATTCTTGAGCCAATTTTGGTAGCTTGCAATTTCTAGAAATTCATCCATTATAACCTGATTATCTAATTAGCTGTCATACAATTGTTCATAAAATTCTCATAATTCTTTTTGTTTAAGTTCAGTAGTAAGTCTTTTCATCCTTCCTAATTTTAGTAATTTGAGTCTTTTCTTTTTTTTTAAATTTCTTGTCAATCTAGCTAAGGTTTGTTAATATTATTGGTTTATTAAAAGAATCAACTTTGGTTTGGTTTTCTCTGTTGTTTTCCTTGTCTCTTATTAAATATTTTTCTAATATTTTTATTTCTTTAATTATGCTTGCTTTGGGTTGTTAGCACTTCCTTTTCCAGTTTCTTAAGGTGAAAGATTAGGTTACTTGAGATTTTTCTTTTTTTAATATACTCAATTGATTTTCCTTGTAATTTCTTCTTTGACTTATTATTTAGGAGTATGTTTAATTTTCTCACATTTATGAATTTCCCAATTTCACACTATTATTTAAAATTTAATTCCCTTACTGTCAAAGACTATACTTTGTATGATTTCATTATTTTAAAATTGTTTGAGCTTTGCTTTGTGGCCTAACATACAGTCTATTCTGGAGAATATTTGATGTCCACTTGAGAATAATGTATATTCTGGTGTTGCTGGGTGTAGTCTATAGGTATTTGTTTCTTCTAGTTGGTTTATATGTTATTTAGTCTTCTATTTTTTTGTTTGCCAATCTTCCGTCTAGTGGTTCTGTTCATTATTGGAAAGCAGTAGTAACAAATGCAATACTAGTAGCAATAGGAATAATACCTTATTTGTCTTCATTAACAAGTATTTTATACACATGATCACTTTCAAGTTACTGTACACAAGTAAATTCAATCTTCAGTGTTACCAGATTGAAGATAACCATATTTTTCTTATCTTTTTATCCTCAAAGCTAGGCAGACTGTGGCACATAGTAATTGTTTAAATGAAATATAATGCTTACTGAGAAAATTCAGTATGAAATAATGGCATCTGGGAAAATTTTACATGATCAGTAACCATAAATTTCACAGTACTTAGAGAGTTTACATTTTCTTCTTTGATTTATTTGAATATTACGGAATATTTCTATATCATTTGTAAATTTTTGTGAAGTGTATATTGACTATAATAGTCAAAATTTTAGTTCTAATATCTCAAATGATTATAGAAATCCATTATGTAATGAGAATTTCAACATAATCCAACAAATATTTGTTGACAGCTACTGTGTTCTAAGGCACTATGAAAAGCACTAAATTACTGTTCCTTCTAGGTGAGGAGATGAGCCATTGATAATGTGTGCAATTTCAATTGTAATAAAACGTCATAGAACATTTTGATCATTTATAAAATGTCTCTAAGTAAAGACCTTTTATATGAATTAATGCATTGTACTCTGTGCTCTTCTTTAATACTTTTAATGCACTAATACTTTTAATACTTTTAATATACCAATACTTTTCAGCGATATATGTCATTATTCAGGACCATGGTTATTGAATGATCAAACATTATAATTGAAATGGTGCATATTCATCTTCAGTTACTAATTAGGTAAGAGTGGAATGCATTCTGTTTCATTTAGTTGATCTAGGGTACTTTGCCTAGCTTTAACCTAATTAACTCTAAAAAACTGTTGACCTTTTTTCATCTCAGTTTCTTTAATCCTAAACTGAAGAGATTACTTAGTAACCAGTATTGTCAAGAGAAAAAAAAAACAACAATAAAAAACCAGTGAATATTTGATTAGTTAAGTTTGAATAACTCTGGTTTTAGAAAAGTTTAACATATTTCTTTTTGGGTTTGTCAGGTTTTATATATTAATATGTGTTATTAATTTCTATAATGTATCACCATAATAACCTATTTTATATGAACTCCTCATATATCACTGGTCCCAAGGTGGATATATGAATCCCAAGAACTGCCTAAGATGTCCTATTGTGATAAAGAAATGTTAGAATACCTATTTCTATTTACTTTTTTTTGATGTTGAAAAGTAAGAAGAAGAAAGAAAAAAATATATAGTATTTAGCACGTGGATCCATGCTTTTGCCCTCTCTAGGTCCCTATATGAAGATTCACATATCATTCACAGAAATGGGAAAATGACTTTAAAAAGATTACTGCCATGAGCCATAGATTGATAATCATACCAATAAAAATCAGTGTTGTATTGAGTTCTCCTGGTGGTTCTTTATGTTTAGGCAGTTTGGGAAAATAGTAGTTCAGCTGTAATAATATATGTTAAAGGACATACCAGAAAGAGAAATTAGATGCTGATAATGAAACAAGAACCTGTCGAGTCAATAAGGTATAATAAATGAGGGCAGTGGAAGAATAAGCAAGCATAGCAATAAACGGACGAGAACTATTGGCATTTTTTTAATCCTAAATATAGTTGAAGTTTAATTTTCTCTCAAAGTCCATTGGGGTATTGGTGAAGTCATTCCTTGCAGTCATTCAGGATCTCAGATTAGCAGAGGCTGTATTGTGTGCAGCACTTGGCTTTCATTGTCTTCTTGGACGTTGACGTCCAGCACATGAATAGGAGAAGAAAGGGAATGTGTGAAGAATTGTGTGGGAGATTTTTGTACTTTAAGCCTGAACTGGTGTACATAACTTGTACCAAGCTGACATTCCTAAAATAAATCCCACTTGACTGAGGTGTATTATCTTATTTATATTCAGCTACATTCAGTTCACTGATATTTTGTTTAGAGTTTTAGTTTCTATGTTCATAAAAGACTGGTCCATAATTTTCTTCTCTTTAAATAATGTCTGTAGATTTTAGTTTAAGAGATATGATGTCCTAATGAAATACATGAAATATTCCCTCTTTTCTTATTCTTGGGAAGATTTTGTGTAAGATTTCTGTTACCTCTTTCTTAAATGTTTATTAAAATTCACCTGTTAAGTCATCTGGGCTTAGAGATTCTTTGGTTGGAATTTTTTTTGTGTTTATTTTTTAAATTAATATTGCTTCAATTTCTTTAACACATATAGGACCGTTCAGATTTTTAATTTTATCTTTCAGTTTTGGTAAATTGTATTTTTTCCTAGCAGTGATTTCATTTCATCTAAAACATATTTATTGATATAATATTTCGTGATATATAATCTTTTAGATATATATGTTATGTAATATCTTGAATTCGTGCATGGTGTTGGATATTTGTGGTTTTATTTTGTTTCATTATTTTTATCATCTTACTGCATTTCATTTTTTTTCCTTTCTTTTGGAATATTTTTAAAAGATTCTTCTGTTACATGCCTATTTGATCTTTTTACTCTGTTTCATGTCTTCTTAAAGTTTTGTGGGTTTTTTTTTTTTTTGGTATTTTCCATCTTTTTTTTTTCTTTTTGTTGTATTCTCTATTTTTTTCTCCCCACTATCTTTCGGTTCTCTAATGCAAATATATGCAGGAAATAGTCCTTTTTTTCCCCCTACTTTTGGGAAGATTTTGTTTAAGATTTCTGTTACTTCTTTCTTAAATGTTTATTAAAATTCGCCTGTTAAATTATCTGGGCTTAGAGAATCCTTGGCTGGAAGTTTTTTTGTTTGTTTTTTAAATTAATTTTTGTTGTGCTTCATCTACTGTTTATCTCATCCTTTGAGTTGCTAATGGTACATCTTTCTCAGCTGTAGAATTTCTATTTTATGAATTCCAGTTCTCTAAATGAAAATCTCTATTCTATCTATATTCCCTATTTCTCTTTTTTTTTGAACATATTAATTATACATATTTTAAACTCTTCGATAACTAATATCTGAATCACCTATGGGCCTTTATCTGTCTTTTCTGTTTTCTTTGGTGTCATCTACTGTCATCTCTGATAATTTTGTATTGAAAGCTGTACATCGTTCTTAGAACATTTGAAAGACTCTATAGAATGTTAACATTCTCTAAAGAGTTCATCATTTCCTTAATCCAGTGGTTCTCTAACCTTCTTATGTATATAACTATTGGTATGTATTTGTAAACCAAAATTAATTTTAGACTGTAATAAAGAATAAAAAGCATTTATTTGAGCAAAAGGAGCTACAGACTGAGAGACACAAAATCAGGTAGCAAATTAAATTGTGTTCTCCCTAGACAAAGGGGAGGCCACTTTTTATAGTGAAAGTTCCCACTCAAGTTTCTAATTAGGTCTGTTTTATGAAAATGAGGTATCCAAATTTGTGCAATTCTGATTGGACAAGGCAGGTCTTATTGGTAGAAAGATGATACCAGGGTTTCCTTTGCAGTGGTTAACTCAGATGGCATAAACACAGGAAAACAAATGGGGCATAATAGCACAGGGAGTTGAGAGTTCAGTCTGAGATTCTTCCCAGGTATACAGTGTGTGAGGAGCCACTGTCAACTAATGGCCCCTAGGCTCTTATTATTCATAAAATGTTGGCCCTTGATTGACCATGTGGAGTCCATCTCAGCTGATAAATTTTTTCTCGGGGTTTACATCAAATGACTGTTTCTTCTTGGGATCCACATACATGTTACTGGAAAAGTAATAAAAAAAATTGTAGAGCCATAGGCTTGTCGAAGTAACAAGGGCCTCTGTCTCTTCATCCAGGGCCAGAATTGCCAAATGACCCAAGGGATAACACCATCGCCTTGAGTGATCTCACCTCTCAGTGTGGTTTTCCTTTCTCAGTTATTGTTTCTATTTAATTTCTAATCAACACAGTCTTTCCTAATGCTTTTAGATAGAGTATTTTTTTTTTTTTAAAACAGCTTTTCTCTGTTTTCAGCTGCAGCATTGGTGTTTTCACAAACCACTCAATTATGTATGGTAGCAAAAGTCAATGGTTTATTATTTTGTAAACAAAAGAACAAGTCATGGTTTAATTTCTTTCTTTCTTTTTTTCAGGAAAAACATAAACAAGAATTGGAAGACATGAGGAAAGCTGGTCATGAAGCCCTCAGCATTATTGTGGATGAATATAAGGTAGAGAATTGAGAGTCTGTTTTCTTTGTTCTTTTAAACTTCAGCAAACTTTATTTAAAAATTTATATGTAGGCATATGCAAACATGCACAAATTATAAAATTATAGTATATTCTTATTTAGGTATAGAATTTCTTTCAGTTGACCAATAAGTGTTCATTGAAAGCATACTTGGTAAATTACAGAGGTAATGCTAGATGGTGCTCTGAATTTGAGAAGTTATAGAATATTTGAGAATATAGGATTGGCAGCTGAAGTTTGAAAATTATATCACATCCCGTGATATAATTTTGATTTATTTTTATAAAAATGTTTTTCTACTCAATCTATCCTTTTGTTTCTTGCTGTATTTGCTCAGTATGACTTAAAGATATTTTCATGTCAGAATATATAAACTCACCCTCTTTTTGTCACTGTTCTATGTAGTATTCCACCATAATTGGTTTAAGTATACCTATATAGATAAGCATTTAGTTTCTTTTTGACTGTTTATTATTATACTAAATTTTTGAAAAATTTTTCTACCACATGTGGAATATAGAAATTTTTTGTTGATTAAACTTTATCCCTAGACTTGATAGAAAGTAATGTAATTTTAGTTAGGTGGTAATTTAATGTCAGAAAGCTTCCAGTAGCACATCATTTGAATAAAAGTAGGAAAAAAAGTAGATCCAAAATTAATTTAAGTAAAAATCTCCCCCCTCCCTAACATTAAGGTATTAAAATAGTCTGGTAAATATGTCTTGGGACATGAAAGGTCATTTGTGTGACTACACCCAATATAGAAATTGGTGCCATTGGTGAGAAGGTCATTAAAAAATATCTGTTTTTTATAGTTGTGATTATTGGCTCTTTTCATAACGTTGTGAATTTTTAGTTCTACTGATATAAACTAGCTTTACAGTTATTGAGTTAGGTGACAGTATAGGATCTATTATGAACCATCTTCTTTTTATTCCTGAAACTAAGGTTAGGAAGAATTAAAATACTGAAATTTACATAATCATCCTTGAGTAGTATTAGGTGATATATTCTAAGATGAATTTGTATTTTACCTATTTTTATTTATACTTTCTATTTATTTTATTTTTTAAAACAAATTTTGGCATATAATTTATTTTTTAATTTTAATTAATTAATTAATTTTTTATGGTGACATTGGTTAACGAAATCTAATAAGTTGCAGCTGTACACTTTAACAGTAAGGCACATATATATTTACACTGCGTGTTCACTTCCCATAGTTAGATTTCTTTCTGTCACCACATATTTGACCTCCTTTATAAATTTTAAATATAATGTTTTGAAAAGATTTACATTGTGCGTGTGCTTATATGTGTTTCTGAACAGCTCAGTATTTGATATATTAAATCCTTTTTCTGTTCTAGCTCTATGTATTTCCTTTACTGAAAACATGTTTACTGTGTATTACTTTCAATATTGTCAACTATTATGATTAAAACCATGTGTGAAAACTTTGCAAATATATTTTGCAAATTTCATTTTGAAGAAATTTGGTTGAGAGCTACTCATTTTACCACTTCTTTATCTTGTGTCATTATTTGATATTCATTTAAAAAGAGAGGATTTAAAAGGCATTAGTATTATGATTTGTCTGAAAGGACTGGAAATCAAATCAAATACCCTGCAAAGTTATATTTCATTTGTCATATTATACATATAGTCAGTTTTATGCAAACTACATAAATTCCTTTATAGCAGGGAACTTTAGTTTAAATACATTTCATATAGATTTCCATATTGATTTAGTGATGAGTGTCCCATTTTGCACAATATTACAGTACTCTGAGGAAGAATAACATCTAATATGTTAATTATCACATAAAATTTTATAACCCAGGTGTTCTGAAAGCATACTGAGAATCAACTTCATAGTAGTATGTGTAAAAAAATAAAGTAATTTAGATAGAGAAAATAGGCCGTGTTTTCCTGATAGATTAGATTTTTTTATAATTTAAGAGTTGATGACCTGTGTCCCATTATGGAACAAGAAAGAATTTTTTTCCCATTATAAATTCATGCATGAGAAGTTTATGTCATCATTATTTTATTATGCTTCTCTTTTTTAAGACAGCAACTTGCTTTTCATTAATATCTTTTAAAGCTTTATTTTGTTACGGTATATAAACATTTAGATGGATGATCCATTAATCATTAGGTAACTCAAAAATAGAACTTCTAATTACTATTGCTAACAGAAGTTGTGTGAATATTCTCTTTGCATTTATTCATTTCTTAATCAAGAAATATTATTGACATCCTTCTTTATGCCAGGGACTGTAGATACGGCACTGAACAGAATAGACAATAAAATAAATACCCCATATACACACCTGTGCATACACACATACTGGAAGTGTACGTGCATAAACAGGAAGTAAGGAACTTAAAACTGTAGCTTTCCTTGATGTTTTGGTTTTCAGGACTTCACACTTTTATTTCTTCTACCTGTACAGATTTTTCCTCAAATATGGAACTGGACTAGAGAAATCTACCTTCCTACCATCATTCTTAACTTCTAGAGATCTGACATATCCTGGACTAGATATGATCAATCATTTTTCCCCCTCCAAGTTGAGCCAAAACATTATTGAGGAGTCTGAAAAAAGATTTCATTAGAAAAGATTTCATTAGTAAAACATACCACATAAAACAGAAATGACAAAAGCCTAAAAAACAGGAAGATGCATTATTTGTGCATTAACCCCTGCTTTCAGATGTGTGAAGTAGACATTTTTCCCCCATTCTTCCTATTAAATGCCCCTAAAAAAAGAAGGAAAGAAAGAAAGAAAACCCTGGGCATTATGTATGAAACAGATATATAAGACTTTGAAAGTTTGTCAGAAGAAGGCAGATTGGCTAGAGACCTTGGGATCCAAGTAAGTAACTACATGATCTGGATTCCTGGGTTTTCTTTTTGCTTCATTTGCCCTAGACTTGGTACTGGAGAAGTGAAAAATCCAGGCATACCAAATGGGCACAGACAACAAAGCCCAAGAAAAGCCTGTTCTCTCTACCCATCCAATAAGACTGAAAACTACTGGATAAAAACAATTCTACCACCAAACACAGTAGAATACACTGCAGCCCCACCCCCAGCCCTGCCAACATAGGCTAGTTAGAGAACCTAGGCTTTCATCCTCATCAGGCTGTAATGAGGTACTCTTCTTCTTCTCCACTGGGGCATTGTCAAAAGGGCTGACTGGAGATCCAGGACTTTAGGTCCCACTGGGCAGTAATCCCCTCCCCCTTGAGTGTCAGGTAGACTATATAGGAAACCTAAACTTCCACCCCACCCTGGAGGTAATGAGACACTTTCCCCTTTCCCTGTTGGCAAGATCTGAAGGAATATTTAATGGAGAGTCAGGACTTTCATTACTGCTCAGAAGTAATAAGGTGACTCCTCTGCAGTATCAGCGTAGGCCATTTAGGGAACAATAAGGTGGCACCCTTGCTCCTCCTAGCCAGAGTGATATCAATAATGTTCTAGTGGGATGCTGAAATGCCAACCACGTCTAGCAATAGTGAGAAGGTCCTTGTTCTCTCTGCCCTGTGTGTCAGTAGACAATGAGTCAGGTACCTGGACCTCTGTACCTGGCTGTTCCCCTCTTTCCCTGCTGGAGTAATGTCATATCAGAGGAAGCCTGCTAAAACAAGATTTAAAATATCCAGGTTTCAACTGAAAATTACTGCCCTTACCAAGAACCAAGAAAATCTTATCTTGAGTGAAAAAAGACGAGGAGAAACCAACACTGAGATGACACCAGTGTTAGAATTCTCTGACAAGGCTTTTAAAGCATGCATCAGAACAGTGCTTTAACAAGCAATTATGAACATGCTTGAAGTAAATGAAAAAGTAGGAGAATTCAGCAAAGGAATAGAAAGTTTTAGCAAAGTAATAGATTATATAAAGAAGAACCAAATGGAAATTTTAGAGCTAAAAAATACAACCACCAAAATAAAATACTCAGTGTGGGCTCAAAAGCATACTGGAAAAACATAGGAAAGAGTCAGTGAATTTGAAAATAGTGCAATATAAATCATTAAGTATGAACAATAGAGAGAAAATAGACTAACTAATAAACAGGGATTTAGGGATTTGTGGGATTATAACAACAGATCTAAAATTCATGTCATCAGAGTCTTGAAAAGAGAGGAGAAGAATCGACCTGAAAAAATATTTAAAGAAATAGTGTGTGACAATTTCCCAAATTTGGCCAAATAAATGAAAGTACATATTCAAGAAACTGAGCAAACTCTAAATATGATAACAAAAAAAAAAAATTACACCAAGACCCATTGTGATGGTTAATTTTATGTGTCAACTTGACTGGGCGATAGTGCCCAGATATTTGGTCAAACATTATTCTGGATGTTTTTGTGACAGTGTATTTTAGATAAGATTAACATTTAAATCTGTTGACTTTGAGTTAAGCAGATTGTCCTCTATAACTGAGTGGACCTCATCTAATCAGTAGAAGGTCTTTATAGAACAAAAACTTATCTCTCCTGAGCAAGAAGATATTCTGCTGGCAAATAGCCTTTAGACTTGAAACTTCAGTATTGACTTCTTGGGTCTCTGGTCTGCCAGCCTACCGATATTAAATTTGACAGCCTCCATAATTGTGTGAGCCAATTCCTTAAAATAAATTTATCTCTCTGTATATAAATATACACATCTTATTGGTTATATTTCTCTAGAGATCCTGACTACTATCATACACATATCATAGTCAAACTTTTAAAAAGTAAAGACAAAAAATAGTGAAAAGTGGCATTTTACTTACAGGAGAAAAACAATTAGAATGATAGGGATTTTTCATTAGAAACCATAGAGAACAGAAGGAAATAGAACAAGTGCTGAAAGAAAACACCTCTCAACCCAGATTTATATATCCAGTGACAAAATACTTCTGGGAGTAAAGCAATATGTTCTCAGGTGAAAGAAAACTAAGAAAATTTGTCATGGCAAACCTATACAAAACAATGGCTAAAGAAGTTAAACACAAGAAAATGATGATGGGAGAGATTTTGGAACACTATGAAAGGACAAAGGATAGAGCAAAAATATAGATAAATACAATAGACCTTGTTTTTAAGTTTTCTAAATTATGTTTGACTGTTAAATAAAACATTATAGCATAGTCTGATGTGGTTCTCAGTGTATGTAAAGGAAATTTTTAAGAAAATTATACTGTAAACAAAGAATAAAGGATATAAAGAAAAGTAAGGCTTTACACTTAACTTGAGTGGGTAAAATACCAACACCAGTAACAGTATAATTTTGAAATTGTGATTATTCCAAATTTATTTTCGTCTTCTACATTCTATCTCATGATAACGCTTAGGAATTTCTTCATTAATCAAAGTTGATTGCAGGACATTAAACTATTAAAATAATTTGGAGCTAGTTTACATTTGTACATATGTATTTCAGAAACTATAATCACTTTAAAATGTAATCGAGAAGGCTTTTCTGCAGTTGTCACTGTGATTTCTAGGAACCCCCCCAAAATAATCCAATAATGATAACTATAGAGGGAAGTTTATTAGTCATATATTTTGATTTAGAGTAGGCCAGTGATACTATTTTATTTTAATATTTTATGATTTTTTGAATAGCTTTATTGAAATATAATTCAAATACTATAAAATTCACCTATTTAAAGTTCATAATCCAGTAGTGTTTAGTATATTCACAGAATTGTATGACCATCACCACAGTCTAAGAGCATTTTCATGACCCCCTACGTGAAACCTTGTACATATTAGCAGTCACTCTTCACTCCCCTCTAACCACCCCAACCCTCAGCCCTTGGTAACTAATCTACATTATATCACTGTAGATTTGCATCTTCTGGACATTTCATATAAATAGAATCATTAATTTATGGTCTTTTGTGATTGACTTCTTTCACCTGGCATGATGTTTTCAAAGTTCATCCATGTTGCTCCATGTTTTAGTACTCTATTTTTCTAAAATGTGGGTCTATTCTTTTACAACATGAGTAAATTCTGATGTTGTACCTCTTATGAATTTTAGAGTATGTTTTGGGGTTTTGTTTCAGCAAATTACCATGACTTCAACTATTAATTTTAAGCATTATAATTTAAATGCCAATCTAATTTTTTACAATGACAATAAGATTTTGAAAAACACCCTAAAACATGAGTAAATTTTCTAAAATGTGGGTCTATTCTTTTACAACATGAGTAAATTCTGATGTTGTACCTCTTATGAATTTTAGAGTATGTTTTGGGGTTTTGTTTCAGCAAATTACCATGACTTCAACTATTAATTTTAAGCATTATAATTTAAATGCCAATCTAATTTTTTACAATGACAATAAGATTTTGAAAAACACCCTAAAGTTCTAGTACATTTTGGTTACCTTATCTTGTGTACTTAACACCATTCAAATGAAATAGCACTTTTTAAAGCTACCAAATGGTGTGATCAGCAGTTTCTCATTTAAAAATAGAAATAAGCTTTGTTATGATTTAAACTTTTCACAAAGAATTGAAAATTCTGATTCACCTTGTATTAGTCCTATATTTAAGGTGTTAGCTGACCTCATCAAACTGGAATTTAGTTCTTTTAGTAACTCTTTATTCATACAACTTCAAATCATCTGCTGCAGGAATGGGGTAAAAAAAAAAAATATGCAACCTAATCCATATTTGAACAACTTTAAATTCCAAAGTTTTTTTGTCCTATTATGTCATAAAAATTTCAATACCTTGTCGTTATCTTACAGCCGATTATTAATTAACTTCTCAAAAATCATACAATGTGGATTCTTGTTTCAGTCTTTTTAGAAATATTCACTTAAGGGAAAGAGATCATAATAGCCCTGCCCTTCCTAGTCCTAGACTCCTAAAATTCCAGCATTCTTCTGTTCATTTAGAAAATAAATAGCTTGCTCCAGTTTGATGAAAAGGACATGTGAAATTCTGTTAAAGTACAGAAGGAAACCAAGCTAAAACTAACCTAACGTGCTGTATATGCCAACTTTTCCATAATGTTTACTTAATTTTGTTTACTTTTCTTCTTTCATGTCATGATTTTTAAAATCTTTTATCCTGATAATTAACAACAGTAAAGTAAATGTAGACCTTGCAAGGCTTTCCATAGACGCATGCCACATCTAAGATTGTTTACTACAGGCAACATAAGAATTTTCCTTTACTTGTTTAATTGGGCTTTTGGTTCTTGAAGCTGTCATTCTTCATTATATACACTGGCTCAGACCTCACAGTTCTTTATGTCTGTAGTTTTCTCTATCAAAGATTACTATTCATGATATAGTGTATCTTTTTTTTTTTTAAGAGATAATTAGTAGTTATATTAATGTGATGCTTACTTGTTTAAGATGCCCTCAACAGTTGTCATCGATCAGGGTATCTTAACCCCTTGATTCTCACCTGTTGCAGCATGTAAAAAATTACTTGTGTATCTTTTTAAAGATACGTATTGCCAAGCCACATGTCTTCTCTAAAAATTCTAAATTAGTTGATGTAGGTGGGATCTAGGTGTCTGTTTTTCTTCAGAGCTCTAGAAATCATTCTGCTACCACAAAAGAGTTGATATGCATTATAATTTCTCTTCATATTTATTTGTCTGTGATTATATTCTATCTATTTCAGCCTGTTCTTGTATTTTCCTATTTTTATCAGCTAATATCAAACTTGTCAAGGTTGTGTATGTGTGCATGTGTGTGTCTGTATGTGTGAAATTAGTAGGAAATTTTTCCATACAAGTAAGGTAAGAGATACTCTAACAGAATCTAAATGACTGTAGGATGGATTGCTCTCTGTTTTTGAAAATTAAAAAAAAAAATCAAATTTTAGCTATAACTAAGAAACTAGAATTTATCGTACATTAAGATTTTTTAACATGTCTTGCTTTCACTGATGTGGGATAAGTGATCACAGTAAGAAAAAATTTCTTTATAATAGAGGATTGTGTAACAGCACAGCAGGACTATCAAAGTCCTACATGGAAAAATATAGGCATTCTTCTTAAAATGTCTATAATTCTATAACTTAAAGAACAAGATGCCTTTCTTAAAGAGAAAGTATTCTACTATTTTCACCTCTCTCACAGATGTTTGATTCTTTTTTCTTTTTTAGAATTATGTCTGTATATATATATTTGGTTAATATATTTTGTATAAGTGCTTGAGGTAAAGCCATTTTAGATGCTGACACATTCTCAAAATGACTTTTCTTTTTATCCTAAACAACTTTTGGGAAGAATTTTCCAAAGGAAGTACTAGTTGACTCAGTACATTAAAGCTCGAAGCTGAAACTTTTGCTAATGTGCTATAATAGTGAGTGGAAATTGCTCAAGAAATTAAGTTGAGCATGTTGTTTTTATTTTATCTTACTTTGAGCCCAGTTCATTAAAAAATACAGTTTGACACAAATAAGATACAAGTGTAATTTTTGGTTAGCATTTTTTTTCTACTACTGTATACAGAATCTTCTTGTTCAAGGCAATGACAACAGACTCCCCCCTCCTTTTTTTTTAAATGTGATATTTGCTTTAAGGTAGATCAGTTAGAAAAAGAACTTTCCCTTTTGAAACTCTTCTATACAAAGTGTTTAATTTCATCCTGAAGTTACAGTTACAAGTTATTTTCTTTGTTCTGGCTCAATTTGTTTATTATTATTTTTTAATTAAATTATACTTTTTTTCTTTAAACTTAAGGGATTTAAACTTTTTTTCAAATCATAGCAGACAGGAGAAATACTGAAACATTATTGAATTTTGACAGTGATAGATTAGTAAAAATGGTGATTAGAAAAATAACCTGAAAAGAGCAAAAAAGAAAATGCAGTTCAGTTTAATATTTATATGCAAACACCAAATAAATTATAATTATGATGATTAAAGATATATTGTATGTTTCTTGGCCCTCTTTTGGTGCCTAACCTAAACATTTTTCTGTGTTAGTTTTTTGGTAATGTGGAAGTCAGTTTCTGGTCATCACATTCATCTTGAAACTAGAAGGTTTTTTTTTTTACCTTCTTCTCCACCTCTAAGAGCTTTCTGAGTTTTGTGTACACACATTTGGCCAAGCATAGTACATTTACAAAAGTCATTCTTACTTACCCATTTTTACGCATCTCAAGATGTCCAAACTGAACTGGACATATAGACATATACACCCATTTTTCTTTTACAATCTTTGTTTCCAAAGCTTGACTGAATTGATAATCTTTAATTCTGTGTATTACAACCCAGATGCCAAAAGCCAATGAATGCTGGTCATATGAATAGTGCTTATAAATACTTGACTGTTTTAATGAGAAAACAAGGAATGGTTAGATTTTTTTTTCTAAAGTCTTGGAACATTTAATGAAGAGAATTTTCTGATATAAATTTTTTCTCTTTGTTTTAAGTATCTGAGTATTGAGTCAGATACACTAGAGTTTTATTAGGCACACAAATTTTCTGCTATTCATAGTGAAAAATGATGCAAAATTGCTACATAAACTTGTTATCCTGAAATTGTCTTGATTAAAATTCTTGATAGATTCATTTCTCATGTTACTCGGCCTTGATTTTATTGAGTGTGTTGGTTCTCTGTGCATTTTCTGTAAAGGTTAAGTATTCCTTAAATACCTTTGGTAAGGATTGCTTTGAATTTTAGCAATGTACCATATGTTAAATGCCAGCTTGGAGTCGCATGCCTGCTGTATTCCATTTTTCAAAAGCACCCACTTGCTAGTGTTTTATTTGAACTCTTGAGTTGTTTGTACAATTTTATAAAGGAGAACATATTACATTTAGGAGATCAGTTTTTCCCAGGGTGTAGAATTACTCGTATTGTATAAAGTTCTGCTCCAAGGAGAGGGAAACAACTTTGTTTTTTCTTCTTTTGATATTTTCCCTTGATTAGACATTACTTTTTGTGCAAAGAGTGGAGAAATATAAATTAAGATATGTGAGACCTGTCATATATCTTTTTTTTTTTAACTTCACTGTTTTGTTAATCCAACAGTATGAAATAAATTTATAGTTTCAGTTATTTGATCGAACAGGGATTCTCATAAATTCCAGCTTTTATCATATGATCAGATTTTTCCTGGACAAATAAAGATGTTTGCTATTGCCAATAGAGTTTGGCCTAATGGCATGCTAGATACTGGTGATTGGTTTGGAACTAACGACTTGGCTTGTTCATTCTTATCCCTCCCACCAAACTTGACCTCAGCAGAGGCCTGAGAAAGGTTTGGTAGTTGAGAATAGTTTGTGTGTGCCTCTGTATTTCCTGAGCCAAGCCAGAATTTTGCATGCAAGGCTATTCTTGTGGTTGTATCAACCAGGCCAAAACCAAATGGCATTGGAAACCTGTCAAGAAAACTTGTTCTAATATAGATTTAAGGCTTGTCTTTATATTGTGACTGGGTCATTAGCCTGGTAGTTAAAGGAATGAAGGGGAAGACTTTACTGTGGATTGAGGATATAAATTTTAAATTTCTGCTGCAGAGCAGACCTTGAAAAATACCTCCAGTGATAAAGAAAAAAAAAGTTAAATGAATAAGGTTTATTTAGTTAGCTGTTTCTTAAGACATGTAAAACCTGCTTTTCCCCTGTTAATTATTTTTGGCTTACCTTCTAAAATGCACTTTAAATGCTATGGGTTCCTTTTTATATCATGTGAGGTTAATATTATGACTAATGTCGATCAGACTTGAAAATTTTATCAATAGTAGTCCTATACCACCCAGATGTTATTGATTAATTGCCAATTACTTCTTATTATCATAAAAATTCAGGCTACTTTATCATAACTATCTTCCATTCATAATAATGTTATCTTTCCATATTGACCTGAATGAGGCTTGACCTATTCTGATGGGGTTGAAAGTTTTTTCAAATCTTCCTTTTATCTAAGCTTATTCAACATGTTTCTACCTCTAGTAATAATGCTGGAAGAGTGATGATATAGTAGTATTTGTTAAGACTATCATTTATGTAACTATTCCAGTTACTGTAATATATAAATTATATTGATCATAATCTTTTTTTATTCTAATGAACTGAATTGTCAGCAAAGTCTATCTGGATGCAGCATTTTCAGTTTTAGATATTGCCTGAAAAGCATTTCCTAGACTTTAGAAAAAAAACTGAGGCGTGTGTTATGAATTTATTTTTATACATTTTTTTATTGGCCAACACTATTCTATTTAGTGAAAGGATGCATACCGTAGTTCTTAAGGCAGAAAAGATCAACTAATGAAAGTTATTCTTATACTCGATTAATTTTCTAAGTCAAAATGAAGATATCTATGCAAAAACTACTTTTAATTTTGAAAATTTCTTTCCTGTTTGAAAGGAAGTAAGAAAGGAATGGTTAACTTTATTCTTTTCTCCAAATTATAAAACACAGACTCTGAAGAAGGAAAGCAGATATGTGAGAACCAGAATAGCATCTTAAAATATCTGTCACATTTCTAATTAGTGTGCAACCTAGTATCAAAATAGAAGGATGGTTTTGATTTTATCCTTAAGTTCAATTTAATCAGTTTTGGAGAAACTTGATATATGAGAATATAACTTTTATACCAAGGATAAACTATTAGAGAATAGAATGATTTGCCCTACTATTTTAAAAATACATTATTTTTTGACAAGGCCACATATTTATGCAATACAAAGTTTAAAAGACATGGAAGAATGCATAATAAAAACTAAATTTTGCTTCCATTGCTGTCTGAGTATCACTTACCTTCTACTACTCCCCTGACTTTATTTTTTTCCAGAGATGGGATAAATTATTTAAAATTGTCATGTCTCTGATTTGCAATGACTTGTCAAATTGCTTTATAGCAGTGAGAAAGGAATTCTATTGGAGGAATAGTCCATATACAGGCTGATTTAGTTCACATAATCAGAAGAACTAATAAGTTAAAGGTTCGCCTGTTTGGGGGTTTAGTAGGATATTTAGCCAAATTTGGAGGTAATTAATCAAGTATAGCAACCTAATCTGGGCTAATGTTCAGCCAGCAAGCAGCACTTTGTGTCATCTTATAATAGTGAAATACTTCTATACCAGTTAGTATATTAACAGTTCCTCTGAGCCACTTTGATAACTTTGACCCTTCTCCTGGGGCTTTTCCCTAACCCTACACAATCAAGCTAGAGCTTAGCACTGCAGGAGGACCTTGGTACCTGCTCCAGTCCTGGAGATGACACTTCTAATAGTTTGGTGTCCAATCTAATGGATTTTAAATATTACATATTACCCCGAACATTAATACTTCTGTAATATATGATTAACTTTTAACTGGGAAAGAACCCAGTTGAAGTAGCTTACATTATCATCTAAGTTCACAATATTATTTTCTTTATGATCAAAAAGAAATAGAGATAAATTTAATCTTTGTCAATATATTTCCTAATAAAATTGATTTAAATGAGGTCTCTAATTTCTCTTAATGCTGATGGCTTTTCAGTGTGAAAAAAAGTTTTTTCCAAATCTTTGAGATCTCTATTTGATTAATGGATCTCGATTAATTTGGAGAATTCTTCACTTTAATGGTCTTAAATCTAGTAATTTAAAAGATAATGTTGATCCTAACTTGAACCCACAAAGTGAGTTTCATTTATCACAAAAAAAATGTGAGGAATTTAGTTCTCAAAAATCAGCAAATGATTAGAACAACCTAATTTTGAAATTTTATCAATATAAGGAATTAAATAACTTATAATTTCACAGAATTCATTCCTTCATCACCTGCAGAGAAGAAACTGTATCAATGATTAGATGAGGACGCTGAGACATAGAGAAACAAAATGCCTTGATCAAACACATATAAGCAGAAAAGTTTTAAATAAAAGCCAGGTTACTCAAGCTTGATGCAGGGCCCTGTTCAACAAATTATACTGCCTCTTTGGAATGTTAATGCATGTATATTTAGGTCAACTATTTAACATCTAGATGGGTTTCTTTCTTTTCATGGTCTCTGATATTTCAAAAAATGAGATGCATGGGTCTTTAGTATTTTATAACCAGGTGCTTCACTTAATCCTATGAAAGATTCTGAAGAAATTGTTTTAGTCAGAATTCTTTTGTTCTTGTTCTCCCTCCCTCCTCTCCCCTCCCCTTCTCTCTCTCTCTCTCTCTCTCTCTCAAACAAAACTACAGCACTTACTCAAGTCACAAGGAACAAGATTGTGGCATTTGAGGGAGAGGCATATCCATATGGCAACTTTTCAGAAGTTTAAAGTATCTGGAAGGCAGACATGCAGAGTCTCTGTGCTGTACTTAATTTTAGAAACTTCTTAATTTTAATGTGTTGTCCATGGCACAAAAGAAATTTTCGCTGGGAGACTTTTGTGGTGTTTGAGGTAACAACTCTTATGTTACTAGAATCCCTTAACAACAAGGCCAACAGGAATGATTCCCTCAGTCTTGAAGATTTTCTTTGGCTTTCGCAGCCTCCAAAACACTTTATAGCATGGCTAGACTATATTGAATTTCCATGTTTAGATCTACACCCATAATTTAACATTTTTCTTTTTGAATTGTATAGTACCTCTGCACTGTAATTCAAATACATAGAAAAACCTGAGGATCACAGCAATTCCAAATGCTTGAGATCTGTAACAGGATAAATTTTCAGCAGCCTCAACATGACCTCGTTAATTCAACTTCTTTTTTAAATTAAGGAAAATAGAAAGGAGAAAGCTTTTGTTTTTGAATCCATTTTTACCCCCATGATTTTGTGTCATAATTCTGTATTGCTGTCTAAAAAGAAATATGGCCAAATCTGTCACTATCATTCCTCAGACATCTGGAGTTTACTCTTGAGAAACATGCATCATCAGTCTCCCCAAAGTATTGAACTTACATGATCTGAGTGTTGCCTAACTTCTACCAATCTGAGTAGCAGGAGACCACGACCCTAAACTTGAATTTAGAGCCAATTTTGAGTAAATGAAAGCCTTAAGTCCAGATCAAAGTTTTAACCCTATAAAATTATACTCCCTAGTACTTTTTGTGATTTACTTTTTAATCACCTCTCATTGATAGGTTTTAATTATATTATTTCTTTTTGTAGCTCAACAAAATTTTCTAATATGTCTAAACATGTTTTCAGAGATGTTATCATTTCTCTTCTAACATAACCATATCTATATCTCAGTTGCATTTCTAGCTCTCTGATCAGAGGTCTTTTAAATATATATATATATATACACACACACACACACACACACACACACACACACACACACACACATACACATACATATATATACATATATATATACATACATACATATATGGATATCATTTTGTATATTTGTATGATATATGCTATATCAAACTATCAGTTTCTCCCCCTGAACTATAAGTCAACAGAGTTATAGATTGATGTTTTAGACCCCCAAATTGGAAAAATGTATCTTTCATTAGCCAGGAGTCATTGATCATTAAGACAAGTTGGAAACCAAGTTTAACATTCAGATCCGAACCTAGTTAACTTTCATCATTTGGACACCACATCATTTTCATAGTCCTTGTTGTCAGTCTGTTCGCAATAAAATGGCGAACATAAGTAATGTCTCATAGTGTCTAGATGAAGTTCAAGTTAAATATGACTTGCCAGATAAACTTGTAGTATGCTTATGGCACATTTTTGTTAGAACATGAAAAACATGGAGCTATTTCTTATTATGATTAACTCTTTCATTACCAGAGAATATAATGTGTTACCCTTAATTCTACTGAATAAAAATGTTCACACTATTCCCAAGAAGACCTACAAATGGTCAATATATGAAAAGATGCTCAACTTCACTAGCTATAAGGGAAATGCAAATCAAAACCACAGTGAAATATCACCTCACACCTGTTAGAATGGCTATTATCAACAAAACAAGAAGTAAGTATTGGAGAGGAGGTGGAGAAAAGGGAGCCCTCATACACTGCTGGTGGGAGTATAAACTGGTATAGCCACTATGAAAAATAGTATTGAGGTTCCTCAAAAAATTAAGAATAGAGCTACCATATGACCCAGAAATTCCTCTTCTGGGTATCTACCCCCCAAAATTTGAAAACATTTGTTCTTAAAGATATACATGTACATATACATATGCATATACGTATACATATAAATATACACGTACACATACATACACATATACATACACATATACATGTTTATTGCAGCATTATTTACAGTAGCCAAGACATGGAAGCAACTTAAGAGTCCTTTCATGGATGATTGCATAAAGAGGATGTGGTAATATATGATGGAATGTTACTCAGCCATAAGAAAAGATGAAATACTGCCATTTGTGACAACATGGATGGGTCTTGAGAGCATCATGCTAAGTGAAATATCAGATGGAAAAGAATAAGAACCATATGGTTTTGCTCCTATGTGGGATATAAAACAGAAAGCAACAAACAAAATAAACGCATGGACACAGATAACAGTATAGTGGTTACCAGAGGGGAAGGGGGATGGAGGGAGGATAAAGAAGGTAAAGGAGGTCAAATATGTGATGATAAAAAGAGACTAGACTTTGGGTTGTGAGCACACAATGCGATATGCCCATGATATAGTATAGAATTATACACTTGAAACTCATATAATGTTATTAACCAGTGCCACCCCAATAAATTAAAAATATGTTCATGGATGGTACCTTAATTATAAGTTTCTAACATATATTTGTAGCTCACAAAAATCATTATATATTTTTGTTCTCACAAATTGTCTATTGATAAAGTTTTGATAGCATTTGAGTGCTTTTGCTCCTTTGAACACTGTTTGAAGATGATAAAAAAAATATATATCAGATTATAAGAACTTTCTTGTTTAAAGCCCCTAGAGATTTCTCATTGCAATTAAAATAGAATTTAAATGCATTTCCATGGTTCTACATGATTTTGGTCCTCTATCTCCTTGTTTGATCTCTGATTTACTTTCAGGCGTAGGGCTCAGCAACACCACAGATCTGGTAGCAACAGATCTGACCTGTTGAAGGATGAAAAGAAGTCTGGTGTAGCTAAAGCATCTGATGGAGTTCCCTGGTTCATATAATCTATGCTGGCCTTTTTTCTAGTTCTTGAACTCATCAGCCTTATTCCCACCCTAAGATGTTGCACTTTTTCTTTTGATGGAAATATTCTTCCTACAGACTTTATTTATGGCTGAGTTTTTTTTTTCACTTGTGACATCTCAACTATATTTAAGATTCTCCAAACAGCTCTTGACCATCTTCTCTGAAAATTTTCTTCTCCATCAGTGTTTTTTCCTTTTTATCCCTTTTCATTTTCTTCATAATGTGAAGCATGCAACACCATCAGAAATGGTTTGTTTATTTTCTACTTTCCAGTCTTTCTTGTCCTTCCCACTCTCCTGTTCCCTTGCCAATAATGTAAATTCAGGAGTCAGGATCATGTCTATTTTGTTAACTCTGTATCCCCAGAATGGTGTCTGGAAGAAAGTATGCATTCAGTATATATTAGAGATATAAATGAAGAATGAATAAATAATTAAGAGGCTATAAAAATATAATAAATGCTTAGTACATGAAGAGAAATCTGCTTTACTGGGTTGGAACAGCTAAGACAAACAGGGAACCACGTGGGTAGTTCTGAATTCAGTTCTTTGTTCCATTGAGTCTTTATGTGTGATTTAGGGCACATTTCTTAACCTAGTGTCTATTTCTTTATCTGTAAAACAAATATGTAGAGGTCATGGAAAAAGACAGATTATTCACTGAAATGACTGAGATTCATCATTTTTCAAATGTATCTCAGTTAAGTGGGCTCTCCTTTTGAATAACAAGTTAACATGATATGTTCAAAATTTTCAGGGAATATAAAACATGATAACAGTTTAATAGCCTTGCAAAATTTGAAGTATATTTTGCTCAAAAAGAGCACTTATGCGAGAAAAAATATAAAAGTATTTCTTCAGAGCTTTAACTTACTCATTTTGCAGATACCTTTCGGTTTTGCTTTTTTATTAAATAAAAATAGTTTTTTATTTAGTTAAAAATTAGAAAAGATAAGAAATACATTTTTGAAAAGCAAATGAGTATTTTTTCCAAGAAAGGTAAAATTGTGCTTAATTTCAAATAACCTTTTATAATAATTTGTCCGTACTACTATAGTCAAAAAGCTAAACTTACAGATGTAATTAACATCCAAGTTTTATTAGTTTGTCTATTCTCCATGAATAGACAAGTAATCAGGCTTGGACATGCTGAAATCAGGATTTATTTCTTCAGTTCATTCAACACATATTTATCAAATGTCTTCTATGTGTTAGGTACTGTACATTAGGTACATCAGTGAATTAAACATGGATTTCTATTCTACTAGGGCTTAAATTTTACTGAGGCTATTTATTATACGTTTTGCTCCACAGCTTTATACTTTCCTCCATTTGTAAAGTATGACTTAGAGGATTAATAGATAAATTTTTTTTAATAGATAAATTTTTTTTGACTTATACTCTAATTACTTTTCCCCAACATTTGCTATGATTTGTTTTTAAGGTTATATGCTAAATACAACATGATATTAATGTTTTTTAGACCGTCTGGCTCCTTAGACATGTTTGCTCTACAAATCTGAACAAGTCATTTAATTTGATGAGACTAGAATCAGATCTGTAAGAATTGGGCTATTTTAAGGGAGAAGAAAAACTTGGTGGAATTTGTGGGACAATGGACTATAGTTTTGTTTTCAGTAGTCCTTTCTGGCAATACTTCTCTACTCATTTAAATTCCAGCATATATTCAATGCCATTAAAATATATATTAACTGTTTATGGATGTTGCTTGGTTTGGGGTGGTTTTGGATTTAATATCTTGTTTTCTATGTGTCTAATAGTTGTAGAATTTATAACCTACTTTTCCTTCTCAAAAGTTTATAGTGCTTCACACACTCTGTTTTATTTACTGAAAAATTTATCCTGTTAAGTACAAAGAATGGACATTTCTAGCCTAAAAGAATAACATAAAAAGTTACTCAGCAACAAATTTGGTAACTTGGCCGTTATAATTTGAAGCTCACTGAACTTTTCAGTGAATATTGGTACCATTTGTGCTATGATTTTTTTAAAAATATTAATCTTAATACAAGGATCATTACTAACCAATTAGCTATTGCATGGGTCTACTCTATACAAGGAATTCTGTAAGAAGTTATTAAGTTAAACATGGTATATAAACATGAGTAAGATACAGTTCCTGTACTAAAGGAACCCACAGTCTCTTTCACACCTTTAAAATTATCCTGAAAGATCAGTACATTAAATTCCTTGGAGTGATAAAGAAAATCTCTGATAGGACTAAGGCCAAAACCTAAATGCGTTGAAAATTAACAAAACATCCTCTACCTTTGGTAGCATTTTTTTTCTTTATAGAATGTTTGTATACATCTTTATATTTCTGCCTCTACATGTTGTGAGAATCTTAATGCTTTATATGTGTTGAGAATAGTTTTAAAATAGCTTATAAAGGAAATTATTATTTCATATATTTTTCTATAGTTTTGTATAAGGCCAAAGGAAGCCTTCCTTGTGTCTTCGTTACCTGTGGAAACAATTACAGAGAAAAAAAAAATGGATAAAGTACAGGGAAATGTTAAGATTAATGTTCATTTTTATACTTAAACAATGTATGAGAAATTTAAAGGCAATTATTATGTTATATTACATTGGAAAATAAATACCCAGTTGTATAATGATATATCAAACCATAAAAGCATGTTGCTAGTACCAGTGTGTATCTGTAAGTGTATCTGTAATGGTTAATATTCTAGTTGTAAGGAAAGCTTTTGGAAATACTTCTTTTGTTTAGTGTATGGCACGAATAACCCCACTGTTGGGTAATATAGGCCACCTTTAAAACAGTCTTGGTGTGGCACACAAGGTAGTTTAATATCTGGCACCTGCCTACTTTTCTACTTTCCTGCCTTACTATTTGCTTCCACTCTGGGCTCAAGCTGTTCTTATCTATTTAATGTTCTCTGCGTATAGCAGATTTTCAAGGCAGGCTTTGAATATCTTTTCTTTCTCTGATACTTGCATATACCTATGTGGTTACCTTGCATATACCTATGTGTTTGATCATCTAGGGAACATTTCTCTCCAACAATAGAAGAAACTCAGTGAGGACAGACTTTTTTATAATATTAATGTTCCCAGTACTTACCTTTATGTCTCTCTTGTGGATGGGCAGGTTTAAATAACTGAATGCGGCTAAGATGAGAGGTTTGAACTGTATGAAAGGCTGGTTATATTTGTATTGCTTTTCTCAGTGCTTCATAACCACAGCTTTGGCTCTTACTTGACCTGTTATCCATAGTCCTCGCCTCCTTGAAGTATGGAAGAAAATGAATATATGATGTACAGATCAATCACTAGACGAAAAAATGCTATTTAATTGTTTCTTAATTATGGTGAGAAAATATTTTATTTCATGAACTTACCTGTCCCTCTAAAGGATATAATTTCCTAAAAAATAATAATTAGGTATTTAAACTGTGGGATTCTTTGAAACCATGGCAAATAGGTAAATAAAAATAATTTTTTTTCGTTAAGCAAAACCAATTCTGTCATATCCTGAGTCCTAAAAAAGAGTGGCACTTTTCTCTCTACAAATTATGTGGTGAAAATACTCAAGAGAATTGTCTTAAACTATACCATTTTTTAAATTCTCTGAAGTCCAACAAACAGTATGTCATATTTTACCAAAAGTAAATTAGAGCTTTACTTTATCTAGTCAGAGCTTAAGAGATTACATTTTGGTGTCTTATATAGATGAGTCATTATGAAATCTTTAGGGACATAAAGTATAAACATGAAGGTATAAAACAGTTCTATTAAGCAGTTCTTTATATTTGGTAAACATCAATTAGAGCTCTATTTTCCTTAACTAATTTACTAATAATTCTGCAGCTTCAGAGTGATGACTGTTGAATTATAAGAGTAGTAGCATTGTCTAACATTTATTTGCAAGAGAAAATTATCTGAAAATTTGAGGCTTATCTAGAGATTTAAAAAATATTTTTATCTTAGGTTTTTTTTAAATACATGCATATTTAGCTTCTTAATGCATGTTATTTCCAACCAAGTAAATCTATTTTCATAACAGAGACTATTTAAGAGATTTGGCTTATTTTTCCTTTTTTTTGGTAAATGAGCCAAACGTCTGTTTTCTATAAGACATGTGTCTGTTTCAACTTACTATTTTGATTATGAGTAGTTTATTATCCAGATAGACCTTCAAAAATAGAATTTTTGCTATTGCTAAAGAGTTCTTATGTATATGGTTGAATGCATATTTTAGAATGGTTTGGGATTTATAAATAGCATGTAAGATAATATTGGGAACATGTTATGTATAACATATAATGCTTTAAAAAAGGAAAGAAAAAAAGATGATAATATTCTAAGGATCTCCAATAAGGAAGTGAGTGGGTGGAACATCTTCAAATGCTGATTTGGCTTCCCTTAGAACAATGTTAATGTCTTTGTGCTTAACTGAGGTTCCAGCATTTACACTCCCCACTTAAGGTAGTCTCCCAGGTTCTATTACTTTTTACAAATACTTCCTTTAGATTTCTACGTCCACACTTTGACTTATACCTTTTCACTTTAGGGGCGTGAACTTCCTGGGGGGCAGTTCTTTTATGTTTGAAATTGCTCAGAGTTTCCATCTGCTTTTACTTGACTTGTGGTCTTGAAGATCATGCTTGGCCCATGGGATATTACAGTGTGCCGAGAGGATGTGGAGTTTTGTCAGCCAGTGAAATATGTCTGGGTTTTTTTTTCTTTCTTTTTCTTTTTTTTTTTTCAGCAGCTTTCATACGCTTCTCGTCCTGTGTGGTCTTCACTAAAATAAATTTATATTTAACAGAACTACTCACCCTCTTTATCATCTATGACTTGGCCTTTTTTTAAGGAGAGGTGTGTGGAAGGAACATCTGAGCCAAAAAACTGTAGTCTTGGCAATAGGAAAACCTAAACCCAAAAGCTTAAAGTAGTGTTATATATGAATGTGCTTCAATATTCACAAATGTGCATTTTCTAATGCAGAAGAATATCATATTTCAGATATGTACAACTGTCAAAAAAATTCTCATGCCAGCAGAAGACTCCAAGTTTTGTCTGTGATCCAAATCACTTTTTTTTTTTTGCTTGTTTTTAGGCACTACTACAGTCTTCAGTTAAGCAACAAGTAGAAGCTATTGAAAAACAGTACATTTCTGCAATTGAGAAACAAGCACACAAGTGTGAGGAGTTGTTAAATACTCAGGTAATAAAATTACACATCCATTACATATTTATACTTTCCTTCTGACTCTCCTCCCCTGAGAGCTTTATAAATGTTTATTCAGTTTCACACCATTTACTTTCCTTGGTGTATCTTGGAGAAAAAAAAATATGCTTATATAAGCTCAATGTTAAAATTTGAGAATTGTATGATAGACTAAAAGTAGTAGCTAAAGGGCTAAAATATGTGGGACTCCTTGAAATTGATGATGATTCTTATATTAATTTCTGGGTTATAATATTTATCAAATAGCAAGCAGTTAGGTGACTATAAATGTGTTATGACATGTATAATGATTTTTAGTGGTATAAATTTATAAATAATATCTGAATTTTTAGAAATATTTTTGCTTGAATTACCTTTCATTGCATATAGACATTGGTTTCTATTTGAATTTTTATTGATTTTTTTCTTTTCATGATTTGATGTGTTAGAAGGCATTAAAGATATGATTAGCTCATTTACATTAACAGTCTCTCGAAGAGCATTTATGGATGTGTCTTAGTCTAAATAATATATGCAAGAAATCCTCAGCAACTCTTTTGAGTAACAAAACTTGGTAGGTGAAAATAAAATTAACTTTATTTAAGGGACCTATTTTATATCATGGGAAGAAAATATACTAAAACTTAGGAAAACAGAATTAGGTATAGAATTTAAATGGTGATTTATAAATATGCTAACAAGATTGGTGGCAGTTCTATTAAAAATTTTCAATGTACTTTTAATAAATGGCTTGGAAGAGGAAATGCACAAGGAATGTTATAAATTTGATATAATAATTACACTCATTTGGGTGGTGAAATATCAGGATGTCAAAGGTATGAGGTTATATGACTTCATAATATAACAGAAAATTCACAAGGAACTAATGTCATAGAATCATGAAGCAGAACAAGGCATGCATTAGCCATGACAGACTAGGTCATGCCCTAAACTCTCGCTTCAGACTCTCGCTTCAGACAGCAAAGGTCCATACCTTACTCATGCTACTCAACTGAAGATTATCTCAGGGTTTGGTCTCATGTTGTCCTCAACTTAGGAAATAGCCTGATATGTAGTTCCTACGCAAAACATTTTGTTATTGTGGCAGAGTGAAAACAAGCCCAGTCAGATTTCCTACAAATAATTCAGTATTCTGGGCCAGAAATGACACTTCCATTCCTAATGTACATTCACAGTGCCCGCTTCAATTATAATAGGGCCGGGTAGTGAGATCTTAAATGAACCTGGAAAGGAGAGAGCAGGAAATAGTTGATAAACAGCAGTAATATACCACAGTCAGCTCTTTTAGTCACCAAATATTCAGTCTCCATCTCACAAGCAAATGTACTTATCCAGTCCACATTGGTGAAAATCTGAAAGTTCAATCCAGCTATCTCTAGGTGATAGGCGGGGAATGATGTGCTGCAGTTTCTAAAATTTCAGTTTAGATATATAGTTCATTATGACCTGAAGAACTAGAGACTAAAATATATGTTATTTAACCCCCCAAAAACTAGTATACAGTTGTGAGACAAAGATAGGGTTTTTACTGCAATCACTCTCATTAGGAAATAATATGAATCAGAGATGCACAGCTGTCATTACTATGTAGTGTGTTAAAATTCCAATGGACAGATTAAATAAGAATCGCTGCCATGGAGGTAGGATTGCTCTTTGATTTACAGTGATTCTATTCTCAGGGTTTAGGAGTAGGGTCTCTAGTCTATTGTTTATGATTTTGTAGGTTTTAAATTTTTCAGTAACTTTATTGGCTATATCTAATGTAGATTATACCATTTTTCAGCCTACTTCCTGTCTATGGAAAATTGGGATCCATGGATCATTTTGGGTAGCAGACATTCACAGTTCACAGTAATGGTTCTTTTAGCTGCTTATGTGTTTGATTACAATCAGCTTTATTTATCAAAGGCAAACCAAACCCATAGTTATTTTAGAGACCTACTTCCTAGACTTAATATGTTTATATGCTTTCCACCCTCATGCTTGTCTGTGTCTCTCTCTCTCTTTCTGATGCTTGTCTGTGTCTCTCTCTCTCTTTCTGATTAAAAACAACTTAATTTATCAAATCTTGGTTGAAGAAATCCCAGTGATCTCTTTTTCCTGAACCATTTGGTCCAAATGAAAGTATAAATGGGACCATCACAGCCCTTATCTTATAATGCCTCCTCAAAAATAGCCAACAGAAGAGCTAATAAATGAACTCAGAGAAGTTGTAGGTTAAAAAATTAACATGTAATAATCAGCTGTGTTTCCACACACCAGCACTGAACAATCAAAAAGAAACAATTAAGAAACCAATTCAATTTTCAATGGCATCTTAAAGAATAAAATACTTAAGAATAAATTTAGCCAAGGAAGTGAAAGTCTTATACACTGAAAACAACTAAACATTGCTAAAAGAAATTAAAGGTAACCTAAAAAGAGAGAAAGACATCTCATGTTCATCAATTGGAAATATTTGGTGATGAGTATTCAAGACTACCACAAGATATTTAGAGGACCAAAGGCAGTTTGTATAATGAAATGCTATTTAAAAAGCCAAACACTGAAAGGGGACATTTTTAGATTTTTAATCTAGCTATAATTTCTGTCAGCATTTGGCAGTTTTATTTTTTTTAATATATCATGTTCCTATAAAATTTTTGAGAATTCATTGATTTTGAAACTTCCAATATTACATATTTTAGTTGTAGTTTTTTGTAATTAAATAGAGCAAACATGAAAATAATATAACAGACGCAATATCAAGATAAAACATATGGTTTCATAGGAGAGGAAAAAGTGTTTCCTACTACCCTCCCGGGTTCTCTGACTGGAGCCCTATAAATTGGACTGATAAAAGGCGGATTAAGAGAAAACAATACCAATTTATTTAATATAATTTTATGTGACATGAGAGTCTTTATCAGGAAATAAAGACTCAAAGAAACAGTTAAATCTGTGTGTTCTTTTAGTAGGATTGATGCGGAGTGGAAGGTCATGGAAGAATGTGGTAGGAGGAAAGAGTAGGAGCTAAGGGTAGTAAACTGGGGGAGAGTTAGCAATTCATGTTCATTTGGATTCCTCTTGGCATCCCTCTGTCTTCAGAAATAAGATGCTCCTTTTCTCCAGGCATTGGGTGTGCACTTCTGACAAGAGGGTCTTAAGACCTGTTTTAGGTAGGAAGGAACTGGTTAGAGTCCTTCCTGAACCCGCCATTTCTCAAGGTCCTTTAGCTTAAAATACTCGATATGTAAAGGTGCCACGTTTGGGGGTAGTATATTCTGAACCCAATCAGGTTCATTATGATGTATTTGCTTCAGGTCTTTTAAATTGAGGGGCAGGGAGAAAGTTATAAATAAAGTCTCGAATTGTCTGTCTTATCTCCCTTCCTTCTTCCTTAAAGGACTAATATTATACAGAGTTCACCATGTTTTTACTCTTGCCTTCATGTACCCATAATTGTTTAGTATTTAGTTCTGGTTGGTTCTTAAATCCTCCAAAATGTTGTTGTTATTTACCTTACTTATTGTGATTTATTCACATATTTATACAAATCGTTGTTCCCTTTTGCTTCTTGTTTTCTCTCCTTCCTCATCTGTTCAGTTTACTTCCTATATTATAATCTTTACTAATTGTAAAGTATAAATTTTATTAATATTTGTTTCTTTCTGAAAAAGTTTGTTACACCATAATTTGTTCATGATATTTCAGCGCTATGCAAAATTCTCTAACAGTTATTTTTCCTGAAGTTATTATTCCATTGTCATTAAATCTCTCTTGTTGCTTATGAAATATCTAATGTTAGTTTGACTATCAATATTTTGTAGGCAATTTATCTTTCCTCTTTTGTTGTTTTTAAGTTTCTCCTTATCTTTGATGTTCTATAATTTTATTCTAATGAGTTTATAGTTTATTTTTGAATTTATTTTTTCATGCATCCTATGCAGGCATGGCTGGGGTGGCTAACCCCCACCAAAATTTGTTCTTTTTCTTAGTATAGAGTTGCCACTGGCCAGCTGCTGTTCCCCAGGGAAACTTTTCCCTTGCTTTTATGCTGTTGGTGCAATTTGTAAAAGCCTGTTTTTGCCTGTGTCCTCTTATGAAATAACTGTCAAATAAGACAATTGACATGAAATAATCCCAGTCAAATTTACCTAGTTTAATTTATGTTATGATTTTCCTGGACAGTAAGTAAAGTTCGAGTAGCTTAGTTTTCACCAATGATTTATGAGTGAAAGTGGTATGTGTTACTAGATGGACTCTGCCATCTCTTTCCCCTTTTGCTTGTGAGAGAAATGGTAAGATAATTTTTCAGTGACCACGGGTGTGAAGAGTTAGGGCCTGTGAATAATGTGTCATTCAGGAACATTTCTATGAATAGGAAAGAAAACTTGTGTTAAGTTACTGGAAATTTTGGAATTATTTGTTGATAGCAGCCATCATTAATATATCAAGACTCATTTGGGTTCATTATCTTTCAAAAACTTATATACTGTTAATCCAATATATTGTTTTAGAATCCAAACTTAATTAGAGAGTTGTATACACCTAGCAACCTGTTACAAAGTTTAAAAAACTGAGAAATATTATCATAACAAATAAACATAGGCAAGAAGTCAGACAGTTTGTATCCCAAGCAAGTAAAAGTCCCTGTTTTATCTCTGTGTAAGGCTAAGTGGAATATAAGAGTTCATTTCAGTTGAAAAGTGGGTGATACTTAGAAATTAATGTATGAAAGTATACAAAAATACAATTGAAAAGAAAAAAGTACCCCCACATTTAAAGAATTGGTTTAATTTTAAAATTTACTTTGAACTGAAATACATTTAAAGTGAAGGAAAATTTTATCTGGGTTCAATTAAGATTAAGAAATGGGTGATTTATGTCTAGTCTCCTGTATATCACATGATTTTTTTTTCTGTATGGCGCAATCATTTGATCACACTTGGCTTTTTATTTGAGTATCAGTGTATTACATCTCCAGATCACAGGGATATTTTAAAATATTCCCTGTATTCATTTAGAGGAAAATTGGTAATGATAGATTGTTACAAGACACTCACTCTCATTCTGCTTGGGCAGAGCAGAAAAATATTGTGGTCTTGGCACCTTAAATATAGAAAAAAAGAAACAAGGAAAAGTACATGGAGAAAAGAACTTAGAGCAAAAAAGTAGGAATAAAGCAAGCGACTTATTGTTAAATCACGTAAGTGAGATACTCCATATGTGAATCCTTTAGAAACAATGAGAAAACCATTTTTCTTTGTTTAACGCATTAATTAATGCTTTAGAACTGAAAATCAAAACTTTTTATTAGCGGGGGTTGGAGAGTAATTTTTCTTACTGACCAGATAGTGCAAAAAAGATTTAAATAGAGATAACCCAAGGGCTTCAAGTATAACTAGTTAGCATTTTGGTAATATTATGTGCTAAGATACTCAAATCATTTTTTATAGTCTGAGGTTTATTTATTTTAATCATTTCTCATCTGGTTTCCTTTAAGGCTCATCTCTTGACATCCAGTTTATGAGTTAGTTTAAAATGTTAATTATTTGTTTGTAAAGTGAATTTTAAAATGAGTATTTTAATCTAGAATTTATTGTTAACAAGGATATATCTAGAAATCCTAGTATAAAATATGTGAAATCTGATTTTATGTATAACATTGTAATTTGCATATCACCTTTTAAAAATGAATATATTGTATTAAGAAAGCACTATGTATATTTGAATTTCTAAGAGAGACCTTGAAAGTTCTCATCACAAGAAAATATTTTATAATAATGTGTGGTGATGGATGTTTACTAACTTACTGTGGTGATCATTTTATAATATATGCAAATAGCGAATCAGGTTATACGCCTAAAACTAATACGATGTTATATGCCAGTTATATCTCAATAAATAAATAAGTACAGAACATAAAGGCAAATCAAACAAAATCCAAAAGTCAAAATGAAATAAGGTTACTAAATAATTATAATATTTAATAAAGACTAATTATGTTCTTGTTATTGTCAAAATGTTTAATACACATTATCTTATCTATTTATTTATTTATTTACTATTCATTCATTTTTCAGATATTCTAGAAGAACAGCAAACATTTTTTCAGGTTTACACCAAGCCCTGAAGTGGGTCCTAGGGATATAAAACAACAAAAAAGTCTATGCCCCAAAAGCTTATAGCCCAGTGTAGAATGTCAAAGTGGTACTGGTAATTACGATAAAATAGGAGAAATTAGAAATTGAGCATAAATGGATAAGCCCAAGATGCTGTAGATATGTTTAAAGGACCATCTAATTTCACTTTATCCTACTACATCTGGGTAGGAACAGCATAAGTCCCTTCAATAAGTAAAACTATCATGACTGCACATATATATGGTTTCATTTTCCTTACATTATGAGAGTTTTAGATCAGATTAGATTTAAAAGCAAAATTCAATATTGACTACTTATAAGAGACTCATAAAACAAAATGACACAAGCTAAATATGAACAAATGAATACTGCTTTTTCAATCCAATAAAAACTAAGCAGAGTTAATAGTATGAACAGAGTAAATACTTTTGTCCAAGTAGAATTTTGGGCAGAATTTATTACAAGACATTTTATAAGTCCATTTTTATTGATAAGAATCAGTAATGGAGAGATAATAATCAAGAATTATTACTTAATCACGACAGTATCATCAGCTAATTATTTACTGTGTGTCAGGTACTACACTAGTCCCTTCCATGTGCTATTTTGTTTTTTTTTAATAAAAATACTGTGAGGTTGCAGCAATGATAACCAGTAAGTCAGCACAAGTTAGTAACTTGACTAATTTCACTCATCTAATAGATAACAAAATTTGGGTTTCTAGATAACAAAATTAGATTCTAGATCTAATGTAAAGCAAAAAATGTCAGAGAATGTAATAAAAACTCATTGGAGATAATTAAACATATCAATGTATCTATGTCAGATAATGTTTTTAAAAGTAATTTTATAATTGTTATTAATAAGGGCTCCAATGAAAGAGGGAGATAAAAAGTTCATTGGTCATATTACATTTCATAGATTAGGCTTTTATTTCTGTTGTAAAGAAACTTTATCATTTCCCCCACATCATTCACAAACACACTTTTTAGAACAGTGTTTTTATCTGTGGAATACTAGTACTCCACTGAATATAATTTTTGGAATTATGAAATCAAGGTATAGAGTATTTGAACATAATAGTTTACAAAATATAAAGAATATATGATAATGGAGCTTCTCTTTGTTAGATGCCTAGGGAATACTTATAAAAATTAAATGACATGAAATCTTAATAAATAATTTAAATTAGAAATATACAGTATGAATTGAAAGAGACACTCTTCTCACAATTTTAACAAGTTTGAATTTTAAAAGTTCTTATAAACTTAATAACAATTATTTATTGTCTGCTATTTATACTGTATTAATTGCTATACAGCCAGGTAACTTTACCCCTATGGTACCCTCCTGAGATGGACTTTATTTCTTCCATGTTACAGATAACAAAACTAAAGCTTAAAGAGTTTAAGTATCTTGCCCAACATTACACAGCTAGCAAACAGAAGAGCTCAGATCTGTGACTTCAAATATCATATTCCTGTTTTTATATTGTATTCTTTGCACTGCATGCATTTCAAAATAAAACAAACAAAAAGGATGCCTATTTGACCACACTTTTTTGGCACTCTGCTTCAACTTTACCATCCAGGTAAATTACAAGTTTAGTTTACAACTATCTAACATATTGGCATTGTTATTTTTACTTTGGAATTTGGCCTTGAGAAACTCAGGTGGGTCATAGTTTTTCTGTCAGAAGCAAATGTACCCTGGACACTTGTCAGCCCTCTTATTGCATTTCACTATCTCTACCAACAAATCTTATAGGTTTTATTATAAGAAATAATATTAAATTCTGTGATATTATTTTACTTAAAAATAATGATTTTTTTTTCTTTTAGTAAAATAAGTAAGCTGCAAATGTGTAGATTTTTATGCAGTTCTTGAAAGAAATGTTAATAAGTCAAGTATAAATTGGGCAGATTATCGCAATGAATATTTGACTCTTCAAATAATGAAGCTAATTTGCTCCATAAGATTGGCATGTATATTTTTATATCAGCTTAAAATTGCCTGTATCTTCTTCTTATACATTGTGTTATCCAGAAAATATAAAGAAAATTTGATATATTTACAATTTGATTTTAGTTGAAATATTTCTGATTTTTTTGTGTGTATGTGAAACTTGAAACTCTTTTAGATAGGTTTAGATCAAATGGATATATTTTAGCACTGGGCATTGATGCCTAAATAGTTGTAAATTAAAATTATATAGAAATGAGGAAACTAAAAATGTAGATAGTTCTTTTGTTTAAAATACTTTTGTTTTAGTTTTTGAATTTTATATGTGTAATATTCATTAGGCAAACATTTATGTAACATCTGTATGTATCATACACTCTGCTGAGAGCAGGTGATGTAACAGCAAATAAGACACAGTTCTTTACCCCATGGAACTTTCAGTTCGTTGCCCCCAGAGTGTACCTGTTCCTGGGAAAATGAAAAGTAAAGGCAAAAAAAAGAAAAAAGCCATAGTCCATTTAAGTACTATTTATATTTTATTCTATTTCCTATCAGTTTGTTCTTTTCTCCATACTTGTGGTTATAGATTATATAACATTTTCCCAGTTTTATTTAACATTTTTACAGGTGTGTTTTTAAGTTTTTTTCAGTACTCTGTGAACTCATTGAATATTCTTTATTCCCAATACCTTTCATTTTGGAGTCACTCAGTAAAACAATTTTAAATATAGAAATGTATTTTTAGTTCTCAAATTTGTACTGGTGGTTTTCTATTGTAGGAAGCTTAGGTTATGCCCATTTCCCCCCCCGCCCCGGTATACAGAATTCTGCAATGACTGATTTAGCTCATATATTCTTTTACTTTTTGTATTTTTTTCTTTAGTTCTGATGTCTTGAAGTGAAATTAATTATATGGAAAGAACCTGTTATTATTACTCTTAATATTATTATTGACAGTTTAAGGCTTTGTAATATATGTTGAAAAAATTCTGTGTGTACAAATTTATAAAAAACAATACGAGAAGGCACTCATTCACTGAGCTTTTACCAACAAATTTTTAAACTTGTAATTTGATAAGTAAAACCTGTCAGGTTTGTGTGATGGTTAATTTTATGTCTCAACTTTGCTAGGCAATATGCTCAATTGTTTGGTCAAGCACTAGTCTAGTTATTACTGTGTAGGTATTTTGTAGATTTTATTAACATTTATAATAAGTTGACTTTAAGTAAGGGATATTACTTTAGATAATGTATATGGACCTCATCCAATCAATTGAGGCCTTGAGAGCAAATATATGGTTTCTCGAAAAAAAAAAAGAAAGAAATTCTTACTCAATATTGTAACATAGAAATCCTGTCTGAGTTTCCAACCTGCCTTAAAGATTTCCTACTTGCTAGCCCCTACTATATAGCAAGAGCTAATTTCTTAAAATTAATAAATCTCAATTTCTCTCTCTCCCCTCCTCGCTATCTCTCCCTCACTTTCCCCCTCTCTCCCTCTCCACATATCCCATTGGTTCTGTTTCTGTGAAAAATCCTGTCTAATACTTTGTAACTTTGTATTTATTTGCTTATCTTTGAGATTGCCATGACTTTTTAAGGATGCTTGAGCACTTTGTCTTGTTTTCTAAACATACTCTGTGCTGTTTGTCTGCAGGGTTTTGTTTAGCTTTTAATATGGTGTCTGAGTGCTGGAAACCTGTATTTGCATCTGTGACTCATCACTTCTGTTGTTTTAGGACATGCCAAATGCTTACTTTAAATATTTAATTCATATGTTGTATGTGTGTATGTATGAATGTATGTATATATGTATATAGGTAGGTATGTATTTGTATAGGTATCCTCTATGCCTGTATGTATGTATTTATTTACGTAGGTATTCTGGCCATCTTTGCTCTGTATATTCAAAAGTACATACTATAATTACCTCAAAATAGTCAAAATTAGTTTGTTCATAAATTCAAATAGAATTCATTCTTGTTATGTTAATTTATCAATTTGTTGGTAATTTTTATACTGCCGTTTATATGGTCAATAGGTTAAAAAGTAGTTTCAGAATCCAAATTTTACAAAAATTAATGACGGATATTACTAGCTCTGATTTTACTTAATTTTCTATGTAATGGTTATAAAACAATAACAATACTAATTTTATTACTTGTATAAGAGTTATGGTATTATTATTCTAATCCATTCTTAGCATACCATTAGGATCACTTGAGTGTTATTCTCATAAAATAGGCAGAAAAAGTGTGCCTTGAGACCATTTATCTGCCAGAAAAAACACATTTTATTACCTGCTAATTATTGTCCCAAATGTATATAGTGATATGTTGGCAGAATGTGGCTAGCCATAAAATTATTTTTCTCTCTTACCACATACTTTACTTTTCTTTATTCTCTACTATAGTAAATTTAAGAGAGTGAATAAAGAAGTAAAATTTTAAATAGAAATCTACACAGAAAATAATAAAAAAGTTACTTTCTCTTTCTCTTGAATATATTCTTTGAAAGAATAAGCAAATCATCATTCTCATTGAAAATAATATAAGTAATGTTCATATTAAGAAGAAAGCTACAGAAAGAATAGTCCTACTCATTAGTTGGAGAAAAAATTGTAATGACGATAAGAGAAATTAGAACTTAATTCCTGTGTAATTTTTCTTCTCCAATTCCTGGGTTTTTTTTTTTTCTTTCTTTCACTACTCTCTCCCAGTACAAAGAACAGTCTTTTTGACAGAGGACATTGTTAAAAGAGAAGAGAAGCTCTAGAGTAGTCGAAAAATTGCTGTTGTACACCAGCCTGCTGATAATATGTACATAATTGCCTGTCCAGGTGAATTGTGATAAAGAAACTTACAAATGAAAACAGTGAAACCTTGCTTGTGATCTTTTGAGGCATTAAAAAAAATAATAAGCTAAGTACCCTAGACTGCCAAGTATTCTTAACTTTAAAAAAGAATATTTCACAAACTGGTGAATATAATGATAGTTCCTGGCAGGATTCCAGATGAATTGCTAAAGGATGGTAACTTCTGGAACCAAGATTCATTTGCTATGAAAGTATTGTCCAGCTAAACTTATCCATTTGAGAGACATATTTACTAGGCTAGTCAGTCAGGTAAAGAATATCTAAACTTTAATAAAATAAGTCTCTCACAAGGTCATTGTGAGAACAGAAGTATGAAATATATCAGGAAAAGGGCATTAGATAAATAAGTGGCTAAGTGGCCATACCAAATATATAAATATATAGAATAATATCTACTTAAAGGAATGATCTATAGTGAATTACCGCAGAGTGTTATCTTCATCCTTATTCTGCTCCATATTGTTACCAGTGATCTGGATGAAAATATTGAAAACATTTTTTCATATTTGTATATGACACGAAGTTGTATTAAGACTCTAGAGTAGTGGGGCTATATCCAAATTGAAATTCAAAAGGAATAAATATTAGTGTCTTGTTCTTAAAACTTCAACATTAATAAAGGATTAGTAGCAAACAACAATGTATTTAACATTTTGGGGTTTTATGTAACAGTAAGTTTTAAAAGCAGGTTTTAGAAACGTAATTTTAGTTTCATATAATTAAAATTAACGTTATAAAAGGGATAAAAAGAGAAGAGGTGAGTTCACACTCTTTGAGCTTACATCACATAATTCCTTCTAGTACAAGGTATCATACTTATAAGAGATTATATTCAAATTGGAATATATTTAAAAGGACAGTAGATACAGGGTCGAAGGGACATAAAATCATATAGTATGAAGAACAATTGAAAGTACTACTTGAAATAAGTTACCTATTTGGAAAATTGCTATATGAAAAAAATTAGAATTATTTTGGATCATTATAGAACTGTGGTCAGTATATTGAAAGTAGAGGGAAACATTTTAACTCAATAAGAAAATACAAAGTTATATTAGGGTTCACCTAACTATTACATTGATATGAAATCAGCCATATTAGACCATTTTTACCTCAAAAAGTTTCTCTTGAGTAACTTTGTAATAACACAGACAATCATTAAATGGATAATTTGTGGAGAGACGTCAAGCATTGGATGAGTAGTCAGGTTAAGTTTATGTCTGGTGCCAAGATTTTGTGATTCTAGAAACTGAATTGAATTTTCTGTTCTTTGGGCATTTGCTGAATGGAAATCCAGATAGACGTGGGCATGTGTGTAGCTGACATGATCGTTCTTGACTTAGAATGTCCTCATTTGTCTAGATACATAAATGCTCTTTACTGTATTCAAGGACATGATAAGAGAATATTTATGTGGTGTTAAACTGCTCCAATTCTTAAAGGGAATATTTTTTAAAACTACTTGTCTTCACATCGACAACTTTAAAGAAAAAAACATGATTTTATTTCTATAAACCAATATCTTAGATATTTTCCTTTGGAAGGATTAATGTTTTCTTTAAAATATCTACTCTGGATAAAGTTAATTCCTGGGTAGAAGTAATTTTTTATGAAATATTTTTTATTAACTTATAGAAAATAAAGTATTGAAAGTAGATTTCAGATATTAGTAAAATGGCTGTTTATTGTAGAAAAGTTGTCTTGAAAACTAGTTTCAACCTGCTAAATTTCTTTTCTTTGCTCTGAGATTTTAAAAATAATGTATGTTCTGTTTCAAATGATAATAATTTTGATGAAAAGGAGACATGAGAGAGATCTTTATACATAATGGAATCTCTATCATATAAGCAATTTAATAATTCATATTGGAAAGTATTTATTATTTTTGGTTTCTTACAATTAAAGCTCATGAATCAGAAGTTTGATGTTAGATGAACTATAATTTTATCACTTGAATACTCAAAGCATTGTTTCAATGTCCATAAGAATTATCTCAGTCAAACTCTGAAATACTCTGCTTTTAAACTCTCATCATTTGAACTACTTTCAAGGTCTGTTTCAAGAAATGGTGACCTATTAGTTATCTTGAAAGAATTTTTCATAGATAATTATGAATTCTCCATTTACCCTATTGTGTCTTAACCATTATTATAAAGCCTGTAACACTTGATAGTATGAATGGCAGTGAAAGAGGAAATAAATAGATAGGTGAAGTGAGGTTTGGAGTTCAGATTATGAAATTACCAGATTTACCATAAGTAGCATGTCTGAAAAAGCATGGACAGTTACATTATATAATATGTGCATGCTCTAATGATTTTAGTGTATAACTCATTTAACATTTGTATTTCACTTTAAATATTACTGGAATAAAACAAATAGATTAGACTACCTAGAACAGAGCTATAGGAAGAGTTTGCAGTTGTGCTCAAAATAGTAATCCTGTCAATTTTTCTCAGAGTAAAGATGGACCTGGAGTAAATGGAAAGCTTTATAGTACCAGCTGCCTCCAGCTTCTCCAGGGCAGCTTCTGTATATTTTAATTTTACCCCACAATGCTGTACTATTAAAGCCCATGAGTCAAAGACCACCAGGAACCCACTTGTAGACTAACAAAGTTTGGTTTATAAAGTTGGTGCGGCAAGAGATAATACATACCCAAGGAACTATGAGTGTCTCTAAAAGAGAGTAGGGAAGACTAATTTTAGGATTTGGGGGGCTAGAATTAGCCGTAGAATGGTCTTGCAGAGATTTGTCAGAATTTATATAAAAAAAGTTTGCTGGACCAATCTCTGATTTTAGAACACATGAATCTGTCTAGAGTTACTGTTAGATTAGATTTTTTTCCTGTGGTCATATCTTGAAATACATGGGTCTGAGTGAAGTATTGTTAAAAGATTTGACCTCAGATAGTTTGTTATGCACATCATGGCCAGGTCTGACACAATTTATTTTGTGACTCAAGGGTGTTTTGTAAAATGTTGTTTTTGTTTCAACTCACAGTTCTCCCTCTTGGGTCTAGTTGTCAGTAATATTGTTTTTAACTTTATCAGGATGATTGTAACCGTTTTGTGTTTTAAACTTAAGTAAAGGGAGTTAGCATACTCCTCAGTTCATTAGTTCATATTATCCTATTGGGTCTTATAAGGTCCATGTGTGATGTGTGCATGTGTGTGTGGTTATGTATGTGCACATATACGAAATTTTTATCCTCATTCCTCACTCCCAATGTTTTCCCTCTCATTGGAGGGACCATTTTAATATGTGTCCTTATTTTGCAATCTCCGTGTTATTATTTTGTGCACATGCATTTTTATTTTACACAAATAGTATTATGTATAAAACTCATTCTGTTTCCTACTTTTTTCCACTAAGGGCTATGCTTCTAAGGTTCACTAAATATTAGGCTTTTAAAATTCAAAACTGTTGCCTTGTGTACATATAATTCCTATGTTTTAATACCCTTCTGTTACTATACGTAAATCTAATTCATTTTTCTAAATTGAAGAATTTGTGGTATGAATCCATGTTTTTTTCTATTCATTTTTCCCATAATGATATCGAGGTTGTCTCTTAACTCTTCACCAACCTCAAAACTTTTATGTGTCCTTAAAGTTCAGTGCAAGAAAAAAATAGGTTCATCCATCCATCTATCAATTGTTTATAATTATCTTTATCCAGGAGTGTAATTGCTGTATGATAGACTATGTCTATATTTAAATACTGCCAATTTGTTGCCACTCCTGAATGGCAGTGACAGGCTATAGTTCTACAGCAATGCACAAATTCCTCCATCCCTGTTTTCCCCAAAAGACCTGGAATTATCCAGCTTCTAATTTTTATTCTTTCAATAAGTGATATCTCAGTCTTAATCTGCATTTCTCATTATAAATTTGTTAATATGGAGGATTACCTTTTCAATAAATTGCCTAGTCACTAGCCTTTTTTAAATTGAGGTTGATCTATTTTTCTTGTCAATTTACAGGGATTCTTTGTAAATTTAAATATTAGTCATAAAGGGTTTTAGATAAAATAATTTTAATGTAATCCAATTCATCAATCTTTGCCTTGTTGTTTGTATTGTTTAAGAATTCCTTTACTGTCCTTAAAGCCAAAGGCTTACCTATGCATTTTTTTCTAACTTTATAATTTTATCTTTCACATTTTGGTATTTTATCCTCATAGAGTTCAATTTTGCCTGCGATATTAGATAAAAGTTCAGTATTCATTTATTTATATGTTCCTCCCTAAAATGAGTAGCATATACTTTCCTGCAGTTTCTGGTTAAAAACCTATATGTGATTTTTCAGGCCTGACCACAGGCAGATACAAAGGCTTTACCCGGCAGGCCTCATAGGGCAAAATTACTCTCCCCTCACTAGACTTGGTACACAATCAGTGGATTGTGTAGTCTGAAGGGAGTTGCATTCAAGTAATTGGGCCCCACTGGCTGGCCATGCTCTTCACATGCTTACATTCCTAGCTCAGGAGTCTTCATTCCTATTCTTTATTTGAGGCCTTTGGCAGAGGTCTTCTTCAGTCACTTATTCTGAGGCCTCCTTTTTAGGAGGTGGAGGGAGATAACTTAAAGACACCTTTCCCTACTCTTGACTCAGTATTCAGTACTTTTCCACTCCTCTTCCTGCCTTTTTCAGCCCCGATCCTAGTATCCTTAAAACTGCCAGAGACTTTTGTTCAGGGTTCCTACAACAGTGAGATGACACCCCTTTCTGTGCTACTTCACATGACCTGCCACCTTGTGCTCAGTTCCATGAGGGGAAATGGAATAGAGAAGACTCAGTTCTTCCTCAGGTTTTAGCCACTTGCTTACACAGTAAGTGACTAAAGGCTTCTCTGTTACTTTCATTTTGGCTCACTGTTGCTCAGTCAGCAACTCCCATACCTGAAAACTTGCTCTCTCCAGTTCAGCTGAGCTCCTGACAACACTAAGGTGGCAGTTCTGAGAGTATAGTTTTGGGACCAGCAGCTTTAATACAAGCATCACTTGGGAGATTGTTAGAAATGTGAGTCCAGCACTTACCCCAGACTAATAAAACTCTGCTCTTAGGCCCATCAGTCTCACTTAAATACTCCAGCTGATTCTGATTCATGCAAAAGTTTGAGGACCACTAACTTATAAATAATTTACCTTTTACACATTATTTTATGGTACTGCTTTATCATATATTAAGTTTCCTTATATAATGCAACATGTTCTGTTGCATTAATTCCATTTCTTTATTTCTGCATAAATACCATACCATTTTTATTACTGTTTTATTACAAGATGATGTATCTTATTAAATGGTGTGGCAAATCTCTGTTCTTCTTGATTTTTTTTCTTTCTTTCAGCACTTTAAATATTTCACTCCATTCTTTTTTAGCTTGCATGGTTTCTGAAGAGGTCTACTATAATCTATATCCTTTTCCTCTTATGAGTAAAATGTCTCTCCCCCCAAGGCTTCTTTCAAGATTTTCTCTTTTTCTTTGATTTTCTGTTTGTTTGAATACAATACACATAGGTATAGATTTTTTTAATCTATACCACATAGGTATAGATTACTTATCTTGCTTGGTGTTCTCTATGCTTCCTAGTCTGTGATTTAGTGTTCATTATTAATTTTAGAAAATTCTTGGCCATTATTATTTCAAATATGCCTTATGTCTTATTCAACTATTTCTGTTATTACTTCAAATATTACACATACGGTATGCCTTTTCTCACAGTTCTTGCTGTTTTGTTGTTTGTTTTTTTCTCTTGGACTTCATTCTAGGAAGTTTTTATTGGCCTGTCTTCATGCACATGGTATTTTTCTTATGTAGGCTGACTCTGCTGATGAACCCATCAAAGGCATTCTTCCTTCGTTATGATTTCTAAAATTTTCTTTTGATTCTTTCGTAGAGTTAGCATCTGTATATTACACATGTATTTTTGCATGTAATCTTAGATTATGCAACATATTAATAATTTTAATTTTAAATTTCCAGGCTGGTAATTCCAAAATTTTTGTCATATCTGAAACTGATTCTGATGCTTTCTTTGTTCCTTCAGATTTTTTAGCCTTTTAACATGCCTTATAATTTTTTGTAAAAGATGATTTTGTAACTATGTATGCTGACTGCTGTTAATGAGTTTTATTGTGACTATTTTGCAATATATATACAACTATTGATTCATTATATTGTACACCTGAATCTAATATAATATTATATGTCAATTATACTTAAATTTTTAAAAAATGAACATATTGTATCATGTAATAGGAACTGAGGTACATAGACTTAGTGGGAGGTTTGTTAATTTGGCTAGGAGTGAACAGCTGTTCTTAATGTTTTCTGTTGTTGTAAGTTGCCAGAAGATTCCAATTCATTAAATTTTTTGTCTCCCCTATTGTCTTTGGCTTCCCTAAGAATTTCTCCTTACATGGAGTCTGCATCTTACAGCTCTTTCAGCTATTGACCAGTTATACTAGTATCTTGTTGGTTTGGTGATACAGGGTTGGGGAGAGTAAGCATTTTATCATTTTATGATTAAACCTTTGTCTTTTAGTGGACCTGAAACCTTCACAAATGTTTGTTGGCTTTCCCCCTCCCCCACCTCTTTTATAAGAGACAGAAGGGCTAGAGGGAGTTGGAATCTTGGTAATGCCTTTTCTCCAGGTGGAAGGGCTTATAAGGTTTTAATAAAGTCTTTTCACCTAAAGAATAGTCCTTTGTTATGGAGAATGATCTGGGCACAATTCACAGTGGTTGCTTTTTCTACTCTCCTTGTCAGAGCCATGAGGGGAAATTTGTTGCCTCTTCACACTGAAATCCTAATAGGATTTTGGGGAGGGGGAGGTAGACCCATAAAAGTGTGGGGAAACCCTTCAGACATCAGCTCTCAAGAGTTCTCACTCTCGTCCTCATCCTCACTCAGCCTCCAGCAGTCCCTCACATTTACCATTTAAGTATTTCTATCAATTTGTCTCCGGCAGCTTCTGCTCTAGATAAGAAGATCTTAGCTGTGTCTCACTGGATTTACATATCTCTGTACATTTTGGAGGTGGTGATTTGCCCTGTGATAGTTCTCTGATAGATCTAAGGCACATCATTGATCTTAGTTTGTTCAACTTTTTACCTGTTTTAAGAATAGGAGTGATCTTCTAAGCTCTTTACATGTCAAAGCTGAAAGCAAAAAATACTAATATATGTTTTTATTATCTACTTCAGCAAATTTCTTTTATTCATCAAACTTTTTCTTAGATTAAAAGCTTCTATTGAAGACTTGCCTTACGAATAAGAACAATAAAAGCATAGTGACTCTAGTCGAAGTGGGGATAGGGATTAAGCAAAAAGGATAGAATATGAAACTGTTGGTCCCTTCTATAAACTGATCAGGACCAGGACTAAACCCTTGTAAACATTCAATTGTTTTTTTTATCAAGGATTCTATCTTTTACTTATGTTAGCACTTAATATTTTATTTTGCATTATATAATATGCTCAGTCATCATTCATAGTGTTCACTGTGTGTCTTCATATACTTTATACAAATGTAATTTATTTGTGGAGAGAAGAATGAAATATGTTATATATTAAAATATATAATTTATGGGACCGTAGAAAATAAAATATTCTGTTTGAAGAAATTCCTCTTCTCATCTAGGGAATATATTTTTCTCACATATGGAAGAGAATCATTGTCATTTTATTTTCTACATATTTTTCTCTAGATAGATGTATAATATATTTTAAAAATTTGTTAAAGGTGTTTGATGTGATTATTTTATTTCCTAGATAAAAGATACTAAATATGTGATCATCTTTCCCAAGGTGTTAGTCATCAAATCTGCGTTTCACGATAATTATATAGTTCGTATGAGAAAATTGTTAGACCTTTCTTCAGTCTTCTAACAACTTCAGAATCTTAAAACGCAGCTAAATTTTGAGGAGTGGGGCTGGGAGTCTGATATATAATTCTTTTTATTGACTTTCCAATTTCTGTCATGTTATATATGCTTCTGACCTGTTTTTCAACTGAACCAGTAATTTAGTCCATTACTGGTCTGTGCAAATCTTAGCCACAGCTATTTCCCAAGGTGGTTTTGGGTCTAACGAGTGGTTGGTGTTGATGTCCAGCAGGAAATCTTGCAAACCAGATGATTAGTGTGGTTCAAACTGTAACCTTGTTAAAGCATTGGTCAGGTTGCACTTAGGAGAGTTATTTAATTAGTTTCCCAATAATATTTGTGTACAATTTTTAGGTGACCACTACTTTTTTTTTTCATCATAGTTCAGAGAAAGACAGTTGCTTGTTGTTATCAGAGTCATATATTAATCCAATACTCTTTTTTTTTTAGTTACCTTTAGACAGTCATTTTAATGACTAGTAGAACTTCTCTTGAACACTCGTATCTACAGTGTTGTCATAAACTTAAATTGAGAACATTCAACAATTTAGGCACTGTACTTGAAAGGTTTTTTTTAAAAAATATAAGAACATTCTCTGCCTTCAAGAAACTGATAGACTTATTATGAGAGACAAATATAAAATGAATTATAATACAATATAATAAATAACACACTAGTGATAGAAACAAAATAGCCTGGGATTGTAGATAAGAGAGCAGGAAGTTCTTCCTGAGTTTTCAGAAAATAATTCAAAAGAGGTAACATTTTAATGGGACTCGAATGATTGACTTTTGTCTTGAAGAAATGTAAGTAGACAGAAATAGTATGAGTTCAAAAATAACATAATATATATGTATTTTTTTCTTCTAGTTTATTGAAACATAAATCAAACAGTAAAATCCACTCATTTTAGGTGTACCTTTTTTTTTTATTTTGACACTCAATTTTGCAACTAACACCAAAATCAATATTTTTTTTAAAAAAATAATACATTTCTTCACCCCTCTAAAATTCCCGCATGTCCTTGTGTAGTCATTTTGTACATGTATTTTTAATATATCAAGTAGAATTCTTCAGTGGAAATTTTTTTTGCTTTACTTTTCTGATATTGAATAATTTCTTCTTATATGGTATATATTACCAGGGATTTTTTTTTCTAGCTTTCCAAATTTAGATTATTTAGATATGTGCCTTAGTAAGTTAATTTAGGAAAGACTTACAAAAGCTAATTGCTTAATAATTTACAGGTATGTATTATTTTAATCTTAAATTACAATATCTGTTTTTATTAGTAAAGGTAAATGATGTGATTTAAAAACCATAATGTTAAATGCACAGCTTTGTTTTGCGATTATTATAAAAGCATGACAAAAAGACAAATTGATTGTTTGAAAAAGGAGAAAAGAAGAGGATGAAAATAGAACAAAAGTAGGAAATAGTTAAAATGAGTGTTTTGACATAATGCAATTATTGGAAAAAGTACTCTAATATTTCGGGTTCATTCTATTTTGTCAGAGTCATTCTCAGCTCATCCTTATATAATTTGTAAAAGCAGGTATATTTACTGCCCTAAAGAAGCTCATAGTTTGGAATAGGAATCTGATTTTTAATATTGTATTTATTTACATAGAGCATTATTAGAAAAAGTAGACATTCCATTAAATTCCCTGTAAAGAAATAGTTTATGTATTTGAAAGAAACAAAAAGTTGTATATAGATTTAATTAATTTTTTTTACATGAAAATATCATTAAAGATTACTATTTAAAAGAAAATGAACTCCATTACAGGATGGATATTCCATCAGTGAATTCCTCTACAATGAAGTACACACTTACGTGTTACGGTAAAACTTAAGACATAGCCCCCTGTTTCCCTGTGAAAGAGAAATGCTTGCCCATGCCAGGCATGTCCTGTAGTTGCTCAGTCCTGTGGCTGACTGTGACAAATAAGTATGTCTAATTCAGTATAAAATTATTTATAATGTTTAAGATTCTAAGTATGACATTTTTTGTTCTCTCTTAAATATTGATTCCTAATTATTACATGTGGTCAGAGAATAATATTTAAATGACACTGAATCTTTAAATGTAAAAATGACCCTATAGTTTACACAATTTCATAAATGTTCCATGTTGATGTAAGAAACGTCCAAACCTGTAGAGTATTTTTATGAGTTTATTTCAGCTAAACCGACAATTGCTGGGAAGGAAAATCTTAATAGATTGAGAAAGTGCTCTGGAGAATGGCAGTTTTGAAGCTTATTTTATACGTTAGAATAAAAGGAAGAGGTGAGAAGGGTTACATCAAATCTATTGGTAGTAGATTAAGAGGCAGGAGAAAGCAAAACAAAGAAATAAATCTCTGGGATCAGATGAGAAGTAAGATGGAGAAACATATACTTCTTTTACATTGGTGAGTACAGGATAGTTAATAATTAACATTTACAGCACGTAGCTCTAGTATGTGGGAAACAAGATAACAATGAGGGGTTCTGTGGTCTTGTGCTCTTGTGAGGTCCAAAAAAAGAGGTTACTCTGGCATTTCAATGATGTTATCTTGGATACAAAAAGACAATAGACAGACTCACTTAAGGTAAAGATTGACCTTTGTTAAGAAAGCTAAAGGCCTCGGACCTGATTGCCCATCATGACTCCCTTTTAGTTAGGAATTTTTATGTTCAGGCCATCCTTTGTGCTTACTTTTGGTTTCTGAGTTTGTAGGGCCCACCATTCAGGCCTCTCCTGAGCTTGTCAGGTTTAGTAGTGGCCCCTTTTTCTTCATACGTGTGTGCTTGAAGAGAATGTAGATTCCACTGTTGTGTAGTGTAACATATATATCCATTAATCAAGCCTGTGAATTGTGTTCAAATTTTAAGTTACTGTACTGATTTTTCCACTGCTTGATCTGATTATTGAGAGAAATGTGTTAAAATCTCTTATTCTAATAATGGAATTGTAAGTTCCCTCTGCAGTTCTGTCAAATTTTGCTTCAAATATATGGAGCTGTGTTATTATGTGCATACAAATTTATATTTGTTCTATCATCCTGGTATCATTTTTCAGTGATGTCTTTATTCTAAGAATGCCTTTTACCTAAAGTCTCTTGTTGATATTAATACAAATAAGTTTTATCTTGGTTAGAGTTTGCCTAAAACCCTTTCCCATTGATTATCAGTCTTTCTGGGTTTAGGTACATACACTATGAAGAGCCCATAGCTGGATTTTTAATTTGGCCTGATAATCTTTTTCTTTTCTTAAATAAACTTTGTTATTTAGAAAAGCTTTAGATTCACAATGGAACTGAGCAGTAAGTACAGAATTCCCATATAGCCCCTGCCCCATACATGCACAACCTCTCTCACCATCAACATCCCACACCACAGTAATATCTATATCAATACATCATTATCATCAAAAGTCTGTAATTTACATTAGGATTTTCTCTTGGTGTTGCCTGTTCTACGAGTTGAGACAAATGTATAATGAAATATATTCACCATTTCAGTATCATTCATCACAGTTTCACCACCCTAAAAATCCTCTGTGCTCCACCTTTTCATAGTTCCTTTCACCCTTACCCTAGCAACTACTAATCTTTTTACTATCTCCATAGTCTTACCTTTTTTAGAATGTCATATAGTTGGAATCATACAGTATGTAGCCTTTTTAGATTTTTTTTCCACTTAGCTATATGTATTTGGTTTCCTCCATGTCTTTTCATGGTTTGATAATGCATTTTCTTTTAGTATTGAATAATACTCTATTGTTTGAATGCACCACAGTTTTTTTATACATTCATTTACTGAAAAACATCTTGTTTGTTTCCAGGTTTTGGCAATTATGAATAAAGCTACTATAAATATCTGTGTGCTGGTTTTTGTGTGGATGTACATTTTCAACTTATTTGAACAAATACGAAGAGCTAGATTGCTAGATCAATTATTAAGAGTATATGTAGTTTTATAAAAAAACTGCCAAACTGTTTTCCAAAGAGGCTGTAATAGTTTGCATTTCCACCATCAGCGAATGAGAGGCACTGTTGCTCCACATCCTCACCAGCATTTGGTCTTGTCAGTGTTTTAGATGTTGACCTTTCAAATAAGTGTGTATTTGTATGTTATTATTTTAATTCGTGATTCCCTAATGAAATATGATATTGAATATCTTTACATATGCTCATTTGCCATCTGTGTATTTTCTTTGGTGAGGTGTCTGTTTTGGTATTTTGCCCATTTTTTAATCACCTTATTCATTATTTATTTTTTAAGCAATCTTTGTATATTTTGATAAATAATCTTTTATAAAATATGTCTTTTACAAATATTTTCTCCAATCTGTGGCTTGTCTTCTCATTTTCTAGACATTATCTTTCTCAGAGCAGAAGTTTTTAATTTTAATGAAGACCAGCTTATCCATTATTTCTTTAATGAATTGTGCCTATGGTGTTTTATTAAAAAAGTCATTGGCTTACCCAAGGCCATCTAGGTTTTCTCCTTTGTCATCTTCTAGCAGTTTTACAAGTTTTGCATTTTACATTTAGGTTTATGATCCATTTTGAGTTAATTTTTATGAAATGGGTAAGATCTGTTTCTCGATTTGTATTTTTGCATGTGGATATCTGGTTCTAGCAACATTTGTTGGAAAGTTTGTCTTTGTTCCATTGCATTGCCCTTGTTCCTTTGTGAATTATTTTATACATTTTTTATTTAATTTATTAATATTTTATTGAGGGTTTTTGTATGTGTGTTTATGATAGGTATTAATTCTTAGTTTTCTTTTAATCTCTGCCTGATTTTGGTATGAAGTTAGTACTTGCCTCATAGAATTAGTTAAGAACTATTCTCGCTTCTTGTTTTTATCTTCTGGAAGAGATCATAGAAGACAGAGATGGTAGAGAAGCAAGTATTCTTGCTTATATCTTCTGGAAGAGATTGTAAAGAATTGGAATTGGGTAGAATTTAGTTTATACCTATCAGGGCTTGTTCATTTCTATTTCGGAAGGTTATTACTATTGATTCCATTTCTTTAATAGATATTAGGACTATTCAGATTGTCTATTTTTTCTCAGAGTTTTGGCAGGTTTTATCTCTCAAGGAATTGGCCCATTTTATCTAGGTTATCAAATTTGTGAGCATAGAGTTGTTCTTAGTATTCCACCATTATCTTTTTATTATTTACAAAATCCGTATTGATGCTGCCCTTTTTATTTCTGTTATTAGTAAATTGTATCCTCTCTTTTATCTTAGCTAAGCTGTCTAAAGGATTATATATTACATAAATTTTCTCAAATAACCAGCTTTTTGTTTATTTTCTCCATTGATTCAGAAAAAAAAATCTTCTCTGACTACAATTAATATTAGTAGTGTTAGCACGTTATATTTTTCTCCATTCCTTTATTTTTATCTACCGGGTCTTTAATTTAAAGTGAGTTTCTTTATGACAACATATTTTGTGTTTCTTATTTTGATCTACTCTGTCAATGTCTATATTTTAATTGGTGTACTTTGACCATTGGCGTTTAAGTTGATTATTGATATAGTTAGATTAATGTCTATGGTATTTGCTACCATTTTCTATTTGTTGCCCTTGTTCTTCATTTCTATTTTTGTCTCCATCACTTTTTCTGCTTTTCATCACTTTATTTGATCATTTTATATGATTATATATTCTTTTTTTCTTCTCATATTAATTTTACCTCTTTAAACTTTTTTTTATTGGTTGCCTTAGACCGTGTAATATCATTTACAACTAATTCGTGTCCATTTTTAAATATTATATTACTTTACATGCAGTGCAAGTAACTTATAATAACAAAATATTTCTTATTCTTTTATCTTCCTTGTCTTATGTTTCATTGCTGCCATTTATTCTACTTTTGTATAAGAATATATAACATATGTGTGTATGATATATGAATTCATATATACACTTTATGTATATATATATATGAATACATATAGGCACTATATACATGTGTATATAGATAGATGAAAGTTAGATGGGTTGAACAAACTTATCTGTTATTTGTTAGATCAATTAATAATAAGAAAAATAAGCTTTTATTTTTCCTTTACTTATTTCTTCTCTGATGCTCTTCCTTTATGTCCTTTCCCTATTGAATAGTCTTAGCAACATTGTCAAATATTAGTTGACCCTATATGCATGGGTTTATTTTTGTGGGGCTCTTGATTCTCTTTCATTGGTCTATGTACCTATTTTTATATCAGTACCATATTCTTTTGATTACTATAGCTTTGTAATATACTTAGTACATAGAAGACAGCTGACTTTTGTATGTTTGTTTTATATTCTGATTCTTTATTGAATTTATTTATTAGTTCTAATAGTTTTGGGTGGAGTCTTTGGGATTTTCTATATGTAAGTTTATATCATCTACAAACAATGATAATTTTTCTTCTTCATTTCCAATATTTGAACGTTTTGGGAGGTTTTTTCTCGCCTAATTGCTCTGGCTAGATCTTTCAGTAGTATGTTAAATAGAAATGGTGAGAGTGGGCACCCTTGTCTTGTTCCTGATCTTAGAGGAAAAGCTTTCAACATTTCACCATTGGATATAATGTTAACTGTTGACTTGCTATATATGGCCATTATTATGTTGAGATACATTCCATTTATATCCAAATTGAGAATTTTTATCATGAAAGGGTGTTGAATTTTGTCAAATGCTTTCTCTGTATCTATTGAGATAAAATTTAAAGTGCTGTTAGATAGCACTTAATAGTCCTTTAGTGAAAGTGTTTTATTGGTAAACTCTTGATTTTTGTTTTTATCATGATAAGTTTATTTCTTCCCCATTCTTCTGAAGTAGTTTAACTACATATATAATTCTGAGTTAATACCACTTTGTATAGGTAATCAACCTTTTCTTTATGGTCAGTGATATATAATCTCTTTTGTCTTTGAGTTCTGCCATTTCACCATATTATTTGGTGGGGTTTTTATTATTATTATTATTTATTATGTATTGGTTTTTAAATCTGAGTATGTATGTGTTTTTTCATTCTGCTTCTACCTCCTTCTCTCTGTTACTTTCCTCTGGAACTCTCATTTATTATGTTATACTTTCATGAATGATTCTTAATATCTCTCATACTTCTCTAGCATATTTTTTAATTCTTTATCTGACTTCTGCATTTTCTATAATCTCTTCAGATCTGCCTTTTTCTGTTCATAGCTTTCTGTTCTGCCTGAACTGAAATTTAAGTCAAACATGCAGCTTCAATTTTCAATTGATATATATTTTATTTCCATATTTTAGTTTTTACTTCCAAGTGTACATGCTCATTTTTATCTCTTACACATACTTTCGACATTTACAAAATATACAAAATGTACTTTTTACAAATAGCTATTTTAGTCATTCTTGTGTCTGCCTTTTTATTTTTTTAACGTCTGATTCTGCACATCTGTCTTTTCACATTCATAGTAGCTTGTTTCCTCAGATATTTTGTGTTTTATGTTTTTGAGATCATCTTCATTCAGATTTTAATTGTGATGATTCTTCAGTGTTTGTTTTTAAGGTCTTTTCTTTCATGAAGAATTGTTTTGCTTCTGACAGCCTTTCAGGGCAAAAGTTTTAGTCTGAGGTTTTTGAAAACCATAGCTTGTGGGCATTTTGGCCCAAGACTGCAAAAAAGGTAGCATGTGGTTATTAATTGTCTGAGAAACTCCCCCGTCCCTTCCCATCAAACTCAAAACAAAAAAACCTAGTTTCCTTTTAGATTCTCTTTGCTGGGTAGGTATTTTTCTAGTTCATCCGCTTAGGGTGTCACCTTTCAGTCATTGTGGCTTTATGCAAGTGTCTCCTAACTACTTCCTTTTCAGCCCCTAGGGTTTGATTTCTGTTTGAAAGCATGCTCCATTAAAACCCAAACTCCAATATTTCAGCATTCTTCAGATCTCCTAAGAACAACCACTAGATTCAAAACTTGCTTACCTCTGTGAATTTGTGCTTTTTATCATTTTTGCCTATTTAGTTAACTTTCTTGCCAGCTCAGCAGTATTTAAAGGGATGTTGTGTTTTCTCCATTCAACATTTTTGTACTGGGTTTTTCATGATATATTTTATGTCATATAACCAGAAAAGTATAAAATTCACCTTTTATTTATCCCCCTCTGTTTTATGTAAATGTAAACATTATAGAAATGTTTTTAGTAAGCTTATATTACATTCATAATTATTTCAAAGTTGCTAAAATCACTTAATAAATAAACAACCCGGCAAGATAATAATGGTTTAAACCACCACTTCTCAAACCACATCTCAGAGTAAAAATCTAAGATGTTCTATGGAAAAACATGATAATAAAATACTTTCAGGAAGTCATGTATACTCTATTCCTGCCTAGTGGTTGAAAATGTTCACTGGCTTATTAAAGGTTCTATGTGAAAAATACACAGCTTTCATTTAGTCTTCTTTGATCCATGAAATATTTTTCATGAGGAGAATCTACTAAATGTCTAGAGAATTGTGGACATTGTGGTATAGCAAATAAATGTAGAAGAAAATAAGTTAGCCAAAATATGTTGAAATGACTTTAAAGATAAATTAGATTTAAAAAAGGTATATTAGGTTAGTTTATGGAAAGTCTTAAGTTCCAAATGGCTGTATTAAACTATAGGCTAATAGGGTGAGATTTGAGAAGTGACACTTATATCTATCCCAGGAAAATACACATAAACTTTCTTCTGTGCCTGTGTTTCCCTGTACCTTGAAAATTTAACCAAAAAGAGTAAATTGCTTATGGGACATTCTTTATTTTAACAGTTTTTTTTCTAAAATGTAGACAAAATGTATATTTAATCAAATATTATTATCAAGTATTTCAATTATTATCAAGTATTTTAAGCACGTTAGTCCGTTCACCTTTATTTTTCACTGTAGCTCAGTCCTGATACTCCTACTGCCTTTTTCTACGAAGTTGTTCTATGCTTTGTCTTTTGAATTTTTATAAAAACAATATTAAATAAAAAAACTATATTCCATCTACCAGTTCCCCAATAAAAGTGTTTTTTTATAATCTTTTTCAGTATTTATTTGGACACACATAATATTATACATAGTTATAATATACATAGTTATATAATATGTATAATAATATACATAGTTATAGTGATGATGGTTTTAAATAAGTTCATGGCTGCATGTAATTTTATTTTATCAACATAATTTCATATTGATGCATATTTTTATACTGATTTTAATAGCAACATTGTACTTCTTTTGTTGACATACTAATGTTTATTGTACTGTATCCTCTTGTTGGATATTTAAAATGTTTTGGGTTTTGCATTTTTAAAAGAGATGTTGCTGTATACATCTTCATAATACTGTTTTTATTCTTTTGTATTATAGGCAGCCCCTTACCTTGTACAGAATGCTCTTTTGAAAGTACGCTAATACTAATTAATAAACTTACATAATATAAGTGTTTTCATTTCCTAGACAGCTAAAGATTATATCAGTAATTATACCTACCTTTTCAGATAGATCTTCAATTATGTTATTTCAGTATGATAGGCCTTAGGTAGACTGTCCTTAGTTGAGTGAGTAACACTTTCCTTTTTATTTTTCATATATATATGGACAAAATTATATTTCTGACATAAGAAACACAATATCAGCAGTAAAAATTATGCTCTTGAAACTGATTTTTTTGCCTGGCAGAGATCCTCACTCTGTAATAAATTAGAATATTTCTTTGTTAACTGAGTTTAGAAAAATGTCTGATTCTAACTGACATAGGGATATTATTGTGCAGTTTGTAAGCGAAGTTTATATAATCGATAAAGCATGAAAAATTGAGAGCTATCTACATAGTATTTCCTGATGATAAAGTCTTAGGAGTAGGAAGCAGATCAGGAACATTTATATGATAGCTAAGTGTAGTGTCAAATTGTTTTCTGAAAAGTACTGCACAAATTGTTTTCTGAAAAGTACTGTAACCAATTATGTTACACTTTTGGGGCAGTGTACTTAAGTCTATTTCTCTTTTTTCTTTCTTGGTAAAGACATTATCTAATGTATATTGGTCATTTATTTCACATACCCATTTGAAGGCTGCTGTTATGTTGAAATAAATTTACTATGTTGCACTTAGGCAAATAGAAGGAATAACAGAACTGAGGTGCATTTTCAAAGCTATTTCACTTAAAAATGGTTGAAGCAGAAATACTCCTCTGCTTAAATTCAGGATTGTGACATATCTTTGTCATTTAACAAAATGTACACTATACAAATATAGAAATTCATTATGGAAGTATAAACTAGCCCTGCCTTTTTTATAAAGCTGATGTATCTCCCAATTTTGCTTCATTCCTTTATATTACTATCTTAAGGCAAAGGCCTATTTAAAAAGGGTGAATAACTTATTTTCTCTATTTTTTTATAACTATTACAAATATATTTATTTGAGTGAAGTAAATCTGGTATAGCTTCTATTATAGTTTATTTTATTCACTTTAAGAAGTTTATTGATATTATTGGGCTTGTGGTAACTGCTTTAAGTAGATTTAATCTCATAGTTTATCTTTTTTAGGTTTTCTTTCCAAACCATACTTAATAAGTTTGGCTCATGAATGGGTAAAATGTCTGCGACTCACTTTATATTAAGATGTTTATTAAGTTTATTTAGGTCTTTCATGTCATGTTAAATGGAGGCATGTATGAACATGTGCTTTAAGGCTATCCTACCAGATCAGTTGATGTTGCTCAGTGTTTGCACTTTATAGAAAGTGTAAGAAGATTCTTGTTGAGTTTGCATTGCAGAATATATACCATACACACACACACACACAGACACACACACACACACACACCACACCCCACACACATATAATCTAAGTTTGTGGACCTGTGGTAATTGAATAACTGTATACCTGAACTTGAGCTTCTATGATTGCTTAGTCTTAAATTTAATACCCCAAAACTATCCATGTGTGATTGTGATTAAATCTGTTTATAGTATATCTTGTGACTCATATTCCAGGAAAGAAGAGAATTTTTTTTGTATTTTTTCTTTCTTTCTTTCTTTTTTTTTACAGGAATCAAGTAAAAACCACAGAACCTCTATATTTATATTGCGTCTGCATCAAACATTTTTCACTTTGGAATTTCTTCCAAAGAGGTAGAAAAAGCATAAGTTATTTATGAGTGCTTTTTGTTTTAGTCTAAATTTCAAAAGACTGTCCTTGATAATCTTGCATTAAACATCTACACTTCCAGATTAATGGAAATCTATAGTTTGCATTTAGTTTTTCAATTTGCTTTAAAAAATTACTAAAATTTCAATATAATTTTAAGAAGCAATCAGTAGAATATTTTAGATAAGTAAAATGTAACAAACTCCTGCTGTTCTTGGATGAGATTTACTTGTGTAGATTTCAATTAATTTTCATAATGACTTTTGAAATGTTGTAAGTCCATGTCTTGCAAAGTCCGTAGAAAGTCTCTCTTTGTTTAGAAATTATAAATATTTGAAAAAGAGTCTTATGATCAAATGTTGCCACTGGTTCAATTTCAGCTTCTATGTAACAAAAGCTGTTCAGAACATCCCACCTTGGAATGATCAGCTAGTAAGGTACAAAAGGATGTATTGACCATCCCTAATACCATCAAAAACCACAAGAGCCATTTCCAGGTACTGGACCATTTGGACAATTAAGGAATTATATATTGAGGAAGAAGAGAGAAGTAATACAGGCACTCTCCAAATATACTTTGTACTTTATTGTAGATAAAGGAAGGCTGAAAACTTTTGGGCCAAGCTCTCTCTCGATACTTTATAATTTCTAGTTTATTGTGATTAAATAACTAAAATAATTTCTGTCCCAGAGAGGAAAGGCATTCCTCCTTCTGGCAGAATCTCAGACAATGAGCAAATCTCAAATCCAGTCTACTACGGTTCCTTACAAAAAGACTGCAAAAAGAGCTCTAATGATTTTCCTTTTTGTGCAGATAATACTAGTAATAGTTGAAAGGATTAGTAGTAGTTAGTATCAGGAGTAGAAATAGCATTTATAAAGATGCTCAGATACACTTAGTCTTTAGGGAAATGCAAATAAAAACCGTAGTGAAATACCATTTCACAACTACTAGGATGACAATAGTTTTTTTTAAAAAAAGCACAAAGTAAATATTGTAGAGGATATGGAGAGATTGTATATTGAAAACAGTTTGATGGTTCCTTAAAAAGCTAAATGTATAATTATTATGTGGCCCAGCAGTTTTACTTCTGGATATATATACCCAAAAGAATTGAAAACAGGGAACTCAGATAGTTACTTGTATGTGAATGTTTATAGCAGCATTATTCACAATAGCCAAAAGGTGGAAACAACCCAAGTGACCTTCAGCAGGTGAATAGATAAACAAAATGTGGTATATATATATACAATGGAATATTACCCAATCGTTAAAAAGGAATGATGTTTAGATACATACGACAGAGATGAACCTCAATAATGTCATGCCGAGTGAAGTAAGCCAGCCACAAAGGACGATTGTTTGATTCCATGTATATGAAATATCTAGAATAGGCAAATTCAAAGAGACAGAAAGTAGAAAGTAGATTAGAGGTTACCAGGGGCTGGGGTAAAGGGAATGGGAAATTATTGCTTAACATGCACAGAATTTCTGTTGGGGATTATGAAAAAAATTGGAAATAGTGGTGATGATCACACAGCATTGTGAAAAGAATGCCACTTGGCCACTTAAAATGGTTGAAATGGAAGATTTTATATTGCATTTTACCCCAATAAAAAAAGAAATAGAAGTAGTAGTTATAGTAGTGTAATAATAGCATTTAACATTTAAGTTCTTAACTGTTTTACAGGCACTGTCTTAAGATGTTTATATGTCTTAACTGTATCTGTTTTGCACTATTGACATATTTTATCCATAAAAAGTTAATATTAGTAAATGAAAGATAAGAAAATTGTATTTGGATTTTGGGGGGTTTTAATTATAATGGCTATTTTGTGTTTTATTGCCGTCTGTTCCTCTAAAAGCACTTATAGTTATATTTTTATTATAACTTTTTATTTAAAATCCATATTGTATTTTTTAAGCTGATTTCCAGTTGTTTATTTCCAAACCATTTTTGGTACTTTCTACTTAAAAATATATTCATTGAAGAAAGTTTATTTTATAAAATAGTTCTACAAGTCTAATATAAGAGATTGTATTTGTTTTATGGATTGTCTGTTAGACATTCATGTCCCTGAAGGCAGCATCTGTAGAAGCTAATACAGTGTCCGGCATTGGTAGACACCAAACAAATATTTCTTGTACCTATGGTTGAAAAAAATGCATTAATTTATAAATTAATAATTAAAATTTATAATTATAAATTAAGTAATAATTTATTTATTAACAATTAATTTATAAATTTAGAGAAATTATGTGTAATAATTTATAAGTGAATATACAAGGGCAAATTTGCATTTAAGATAATTTAACATAAAAATAAGATATTAAAATATGTAGTTGAATTTCTACCATGAAGACTTATAATTTAAACAATTTTAAGAAATAAAAGACTAATAGAAAGTGAACAGTCATAGGGTATTGTTCAAATCATATCTATAGAAGAATTTGAAAAGTTTCAAAATAGGATGTCTAGAACTACTGCTTTTACTCTTTGACTTTTCCCCCTGGACTCAGGTATTCTGTGACAGGAATAAAGCCCAGATCATAAGGTCTACTACTTAATAATATGCAATAAATATACAATAAAATAAAATTGTTATGATTATAAAAGGTAACACTATTTTGATGAGAGATATTTTCAAAATTATTATTTCCCAAAAAGTATATGGATGCTTCTTCTAAGACCTTTAATTTTGAATGGCAACTAATATTTTTCTTTATATGCAAAAAAGAGAAAATACTTATAGACCAAACATTTGAGAATCCCCACCACAACCATGAAAAAGCTTTTCGTGCCTGCTATGAAACTCACCCACATACACAGATTTTTATACCAGTATTTTGTATTTGGGATTTCAATATGAATAAATGGAAAAGATTATCAAACATTGGAGAAACATTTCAAATGAGAAAATTACTGACTCAAACAAATAAAAAGGAACGTTGAAGAAAGAGAGATAATGAAGTAGAAAGACCTTCCTGCCCTGCCCCCTCCCCCCAAAAAAACTATAATTAATAAATTCAAAAAGAAAAGAGAAGGAACAATATAGTTGACCCTTGAACAAAATGGGTTTGAACTGAACAGGTCCATGTATACATGGATCTTTTTCAGTACATACACATTTGGCCCTCAGTATTGCTGGGTTTCACATCTGTGCATTCAACTAGTCAAGAAAACAATGTTTTCCATCTGCAGTTTGGAATCTGGGGATCAAGAGGGCCAACTGCATGCATTGTTCTATGCCATTTATAAAAGGGACTTGAGCATCCATTGATTTTGGTATCCTTGCAGAATCATGGAACCAATTCTCCACAGGTACCAAGGGACAAGCAGTTAAGTTTTGGAGGAGTCAAAAATTATACGTGGACCTTTGACTGCATGGGGATTGGTGCCCCTAACCCCTGCATTGTTCAAGGGTCAACTGTGTCTATAACAGAAATTCTCATTTTGGAAAGGAGAGAATGATGAAATGAACAGCAATAATCGGTCCACAGCATATATCAAATATTGCTGGGCAAGCTGGGCAAGCTTTCTGTGTTCTGACAGTGGAAAAAATTTCTCTGGTTGCTGCTCTTCCAGCTCATGTGATTCTGCTGTAGAGGATAATCTTCCTATGTCCATTGTCCTGTTATTATTAGTGAAGGTATAATTTGGTATTTTCTTTCTGGAGTACAGTTTGAGGGTATGTATCAAAATTTAAAACATGTTCAATCTTCAACCTGTTAATACCGCTCCTGAGAATTTTTTGTAAGGCTACAATTCTACAAGTTCACAAAGATGCATGCACAAAAATCAAGATTTTTAAGAAGTGAAATATTGCAAACAAAATAAATGTGTATAGGTAGGACAAGGGTAGAATGTATAATTAATTTACTAAAAATAGCATAGTTATATTTATACAGAAATAAGTGAGTACCATTATTGAGTACAAAAAGATTACAGAACACTATATAAACCTATTGTATAAAATGTTTATGTATTCCACATATTTAAGTACACAAAGAGCTCTACAGAAAGATGTTGGCCTAAAAGGATTTTCTTTGGGTAATTGAATCTGGATGATTTTCACTTTTTTACATTTTTCATAATAAGCATATGTGACTTTTACAAAAACAGTATATTTTACTAAACGATATGGTTCTTGACTAGCTACTGTGGATTATTCACAAAGAAACTGACTGTGTTTAATTTTAAGACTTAAACTTTTCCCATACCATTCAGCATTATTCTGAATCATCTCCCCTAATGTCAATTGATATTTATTCAAGAAATTATATTACTTTCAAAAGAACAAAATCAAAAGTATCGATTAGTCAAATTCTCTAAAGCCAGATGGAAGTGAGGCCTTACCTGACATAATACTACTTGTATTAAGTAGCTTTAGTTACTAGGTAATAACTTGTTAATACTGGGGCTCCTTTTAGCTAACAGGTAATTACTACTGCTGATAATGTGTACAAATATGATTATTGATGAAGTTATTTATTAGAGACCTGGCAAGTTACTTAGCCTCTCTAAGTCTGAGATCACTCATCTGAAAATGAAGAATATTGCTTGACTTAGCAGCTTTTGTTGTGAGGATTTAATGTGATACACCTACATGTAAAACACTTTAACAGTACTTGAAACCTTAATGTACTCAAAAAATGTTATTTCTTATCTCTGTTGGTCTATCATTTATCTATCTATCTATCTATCTATCAATCTATCTATCTATCTATCTATCTATCAATCTATCTATCATCTATCATCTCCCTATCTATCTGACCATCCATCCATCCATTCATCCATCCATTCATCTATCTATCTATCTATCTATCCATCCATCCATCCATCATCTATCAGAAAAGTCAGTAACCTAATTATGTTTTCTCAAGTAGATCAGTGGTTTTATATAGATTGCATTTTATGTAGGATGCTTCTTTCAAATGGTAATTTTGAGTTTATTCTTATACAAGAACGCCCCAAAATAATCTTCTATTATAGTATACTGTCAGAATTAAGTAGTGACATGTAGGAATGAATTCTCTGAAGATTATATTGTCATTTTAGCTTATATACCCTCTTTGACTAGTTCTTGGTTGGACCACGGAAGAAACTTGGCCTAACAATAATTAATTACTTAATGATTTTCATTAAACTGACTTATTAACAGCTCTTTTTGTAGTTTAATTTCAATAAATTTTTCTTGTTCTATTTTTGTTATGTTTACCTCTACCTCAAAGCCTAAATTGCATGTTTTTGGACTTATATGAGAATTGTATTTGTCATTTTTAAATCTAACTATTTGGCTGGTATAACATCTTTACATATTTTCTCATGTGTGTGTTTTAAATAAGATTAGATATTGTTTCTAATTCTATGAAATCTTCATTTATCTAGGCTTACATAGAATTAAAGTCTCAGTTATTATTATATATCATATGCTGGGTCTACTGATTTGTTAGTCAACTATCTTTCACCAATTCACATGTTACCAATAATTTCTCATAATCGTCCTGATTTGTATCACAGTTTGGATTTGTTATTAAAGAAAATATACATCTTTCTTGTGATTTTTCTTATTTTCTTGAAATCTTTACTAGACATGACTGTTTGGTCACTTACTCTAAATGTAGACTTCCTCCCTAAAAAAATGTTTTAAATAAGAACAACTTTGAAAGACATAGATCTGTTTTTAAATGTTGGGTATCAGAATAAGTTTATATTTAAAGGAAGCTTCTATATAAATAGCATTCTAAATCTGAGAAAATATTTTTTTGCCTTTATAACTGAGAAATCTATGTAAGGAATATATATTTTCTTTTTAGTTGTATTTCCCTATAAAAAAAAAAACCAAAAAACAAAAAACAAAAAAAACTATTCCAGAACAAATATCTGCCTTATCTACATTGAAGATATTGAAGCTATAAAAGTAAAATTTACTTAGAAAACTCCATTCAAAATTCAAGTGCCTAGTTCATGTAACGGGCTGATGGATCTGTGTGTTTTTTCACTAGGATATTGGAATAAAAGCAAATATGAGCATTCTATATTCTTTAACATTAGCTATCATATAATATTCCTTTGATGGTTTTTATAAATTCATTTTTTGAATCTGTAGTAAAATCTTGGGGTAAGAACAATCATCTTTCAATTTCTATAACAGTTTTGTTAGAAAGACAAAGAATCTGTTAAGGTAGTTGTTCGTGAAGCAAACATCAATTATTATCTTATTGCTCTTTTGCTACAAGCTAATAATAATTTTAGTAATTTTTTCAAAGTGAATTTTGGGAAAAGAAATTTTATCAATTTATGATTCACTTTCCAATTTAAAAAAGTTGTTCTTGAGTCTCATGTCATGTACTTTGTTGAGTTTCGTGGGTAAAAATGTTATGTTGGCTGATTAGAGAAAGGTGAATTCAGTGTTTTTGGCTCCTATCCCTTCATTTTAGCAAACTTCCCATTGTTTCCTCTATTAACCACTTCAATATTTTTGGGCAAATGAATTCCACCAGCTGTGCTCCTTGTTGATACATTATAGGTCTCAAAGTATAATTATAATCCATTTATCTTTCCTTGTAGCATCAGAGACTCCTTGAAATGCTAGATACAGAGAAGGATTTGTTAAAAGAAAAAATAAAGGAAGCTTTGATTCAGCAATCTCAAGAACAGAAGGTAATACTTTACATTTGCTCAATGTGTGGAAATAATGTATCCTGTTACTTCATATAATACATTTAGTGTATGTCTTATTATTTATAGGAAATATTGGAGAAGTGTTTGGAAGAAGAAAGGCAAAGAAATAAGGAGGCATTAGTATCTGCTGCAAAGGTATTTCCATCTGAAAAGTTTATTCTGTAGTTTAATTTAGATAATTTTTATCTGTTGTATTTTTATTGTTTATCCTCACCTCAAAGCCTAAATTGAATATTTTTGGTCTCATGTAAGAATTGTATTTATCATTTGAAAGTCTAATTATTTGCCTGGTATAAACCCATTTGTAATAATTGGTTTCTTTGTATGTAAGTGGAATTTAAAAATTGAGTTCATTAATGGTACAACCAATCTACTTTTGTAAAATATTTCATTCCAGAAAAATAAAAAAAGAATGTTTTTCTTTCTTATTTTTCCTCTTAAACTTAGGCTACCATTGTTCATATTATTGTTAAATTCACATTACACAAGATTATCAGGATTTGAAATGCTTTACATTTAGAATTGTAATTGTTTAAAAAGAATTTTAAGAAGAATATATATATATGTGTGTATATATATATGTGTGTGTGTATATATATATATATATATGTGTGTGTGTGTGTGTGTATATATATATATATATATATATAGACACTAATATCCATTTGATATTTGATAGGCATCATACAAGTAATATGTATGTTGGGGTACGTGTGCATGGGGTACATGTATATGTATGTGTATATATGTATTTGCATGTATATTTAATTATCAAGATATGTGATTTTTAAAAACTGACTTTGAAATAGCTCATGTGAGTAGTGATTCATAGATATTAAATGTATATACCAACAAATACATATATAGTACTAACTTTTGAGGTTCGGATGTCAATTTAAATTTAATAAATAAATATCGAAAATCTCATATGTGCAAATAACTATACCAGGGTAGAAATTCAAAGATGACTATGATTTCATCTTTTTCTGAAATAATTTACAGTCAGGTAAGAAAAATATTACTTATATACCAATAAGGCAAGGAGGAATACATTAAATTATTATGAGTGTATAGATAGTATTTCCATGTCATAGGAGTTTTTAACAAGAAAACAGAAATAGGCAACTATGTTGAATGTTGCTTTGAGGCCAACAAAAATAAGCATTAAAACAACAAAAAGTATCATTTGGATTAAACAACATGGAAGGCATTGGTGAGCATAGTAAGAGTAGTTTAAAAGAAGAATGGTAAAATAAAATAAGAGTTCAGAAAATGGTAACTGTCAGCTTCAATAACATTTGTCAAATTGATTGTGACCTGGAAGCAATAGAAAAAGTGGTAACCCTGGGGATGAAGAAGGGACTTTAGTGCATACCAAAGTACGATGGTTTCCTTGAGGAAAATTCTTATGCAGTTATTTGAGTTGAAACTGAAGTGTAGGAACTATTTTTATGGCACTCCATTTTACTGAATAACTAGGGTTATAGAGACTTTAATATTTGGCAGACATTTTCTCCAAAATAAGAGGAGTGAGCCCAGTGACTTTAAGAAAAAACTGACAATTTTCATTGCTAATGATAAAATTCATGCTTTAAAGCAAAAATTAGAATTTTGGAAAATTTGTATTTGATTTTTAATACTTAAGACATTTCTGATGAGATTGATGGTGTTACAAACAAATGCGACCTTTTTTTAATGATATAATGAAAAATGTCAAAATCTAGAGGAGATGCATAACTCATTGAACCAATGTTTTCCAAATAAAAAAATGTTTTTAAAAATCATGTATAGATAAAGGATTCATTCAAAGTACAAGAAAGGATTGTAATGGAATAGAGTAACAAATTGCATTGAGATGATTTGATTTTCCTTATTGCAACTAACTTTTAAGAACTACTTCTTGTGAAGTTTTGGTGTGGAATCATCAAGAAATATCTACAGTGATCTCAACTGGCTACTAAATACTCCTCCCTTCTCTACTACCTATCTGTGTGAGACTGAGTTGTTTTTTTTCTTAATATACTTCAACCAAATAATATCATTACATATTTAATATAGAAGGCAGATATGAGTATCTAGTTGTCTTCTATTATGTCGGATATTAAGAAGGTTTACAACATACTTCTCACTTTTTAATTTTGGAAAATATAGTTATTTTTCATTAAATATAATGCTTGTTAATATAATGCATTTACTGTTATTAGTTTTAAATGAATTAATAAATATTTTAATTTTGTCTTGATTTGAATTTCTAATATGATAAATTTTAATCTATATGTATAAGCGATATAAACAAAAGCTTTTTGAAATCCTCAATAATTTTTAAGAGTGTAAGGAAATCTTAAGACCAAATAGTTTGACAGCTGCTACTTTAAGCTAAGGTTTGATTTCTTTGAAGTTTAGAAATGCCATAAAAATAAGTATATTATTTACAAAAACAAATAATTGATTTTATTTTATGGCGATTATTAAAATGCATAAAAACATCAGAATTAAACCCTATAGAATCAAAGTTTTGTGTTTTTTAGATTAATTCAAGCCTGTTTTACTCAAAGAATTATTGTGCAGTTATCCTTTCAAATATTTTTCTTTTGTCCATTATTTTTTTTGAAGCTTGAGAAAGAAGCAATGAAGGATGCAGTATTAAAAGCCATAGAAGAAGAAAGAAAAAATTTGGAAAAAGCACATGCTGAAGAAAGGGAGTTATGGAAGACTGAGCATGCAAAAGATCAAGAAAAAATATCTCAGGCAATTCAAAAAGCTATACAAGAACAAAGAAAAATTAGTCAGGTTAGTAAAATTAACTCTTTGTAAATATTTTCATTTTTCTCAAAATGAAATATCCTTACTATTATTTTATCTTACTTAAAATCACCTTAGCGGACATATCAGTATTTAATTATTTTGCCATTGATATTAATACTTGAAACAAATAATTGTTTATATATATGTATTTTTACTTTCCGATACTTATAATTTTTACTCTATTTTCAGAAAAGTCAGAATCCAAATTTGTTTAGTCATTACAATTACATTAAGCCTCCTGTTTAATATATTTTTTCTTTTTTGCAAACACACACATGCACACATAATACAAAATAATATGCATGCGTAGAAAACAATTTGATTCAATTAATTTATGTCTGATTTGTATATCTATATACCTGTAGTTCACAGTAGTAATTAATAGAACCTCTCAAATAATTCCTATGGTTTCATAAGAGATATATACATATCAACAAATGTGGCCTACATACAATATAACTTTTGATTACTTATAGGAAGAATTAAAAACTTTATTAGTTTTTTTAAATATTTGAATTTACATGGTTTTATTTTACTTGTATTTAGTCTTTTCTTTATATAGGCAAGAAGATACCTGAATAAATCTTTCCTTAAACAAATATAAAAAGCAAAAAATAACATTCGTAGAAATCTTTTCTTTTATGCAATCAAAGTGTGACATTACTACCATTATTTATTCAACCATGCATTATAAATATAGCTAAAATGACTATCTTTTGAGAATAAATAACCTAGGATATTTTCTTATGACTTACAAATTAATCGTACTGAAGCCTTAACTCAATCCTTCTAATATCCAGGATAAATGTAATACATTTTCAAAATTTGTCACTTAAGTTTATTCTTAAGAGCACAGTTACTCATTTACTGTAAAAATTAAACAGATCTGTAAGAAGCTTTTATGGTAAGATAACTAGTACAGTAACAGATCTTACCTCTTTTTTCTTACTTTTTTTCCATTAGAGTAATGATTACTTTCTAATTCTTTCTGTAACTTACTGTTAGTATCAACAAATATATATTGAGTACCTATGGTTTTTAAGATGCTTAATTGTCTCTCAGTTCAGTTGATTGGAATTCCGTGCCAGGAAGGTCAAGTTCATTCATTAAATCCTGATACGGGAGAGGTTGCTTAAAATGTTTTAGTGACTACAGACCATTCCTTTAATCTCACATAGATATGGGCTTAGTCACCATTAAGTTAGGCAAGATGGCCTGAGTAAATCAGCACATATTCATCACCCAAAGAGAAAAATATATATCTTAAAGAGCGCCCTTCTCTGCCAGTTTGTCAGAAACATTCTTGTCTATAAAAAACACTACAATATATGATATACTTTAAAATTTGTTCTCTCTAGTCTCAGAGTACTATGAAGATAATATAATCATGTCATGAATAAATACATTTTGTTTGCTTTCTTACCAATAGTTGCATAGTTTGGGCAGTGGGAAGGGAGAAGTCAGAGGGAGGGGGAAGAGAGAGAGAGCGAGAGAGTAAGAGAGAGAGGAGAGAGAGAGAGAGAGAGAGAGAGAGAGAGGGAGAGAGAGAGAGAGAGAGGGAGAGAAAGGAGAGAGAGAGAAGCAGTGAGAGAGAGAGAAGCAGAGGGAGAGAGAGAGAAGGAGAGGGAGAGAGTTTTTTTTTTTAATTATTATTGTTTTGTGGCTGACCAAGTTGAACAGAGAACATCTAGCAGAGAAAACAACGTTGCCAGGTAACTCTCAGGTTTTCAAAAATGCGATGGTAGTATTAAATGTATTACAGGTCTTCCTTATACAGTTCACTGCTTTCATTTTCACATGGTTGTAGTAAAAACTAATGGAACAACAAACAACTGTTCTTCCATTAGTACCTGAAAGCTTAATAGACCTATTATAGAAAATAATTATAGAAAATTATTATTGAAAATCGACAAATTACTTTTCTTGTGAGCCAGATTAGCTTATATATCTTTTATTTATTTAGCCCAGCAGGATAAGCAAATAAATTGCCATGGTCAAACTTTTTGGTGTTTTACATTAATAATTGAAAAGACTGCCTGTTTTGTTTCAGGGACTGTACTTGTTTCTGGGGATATAGTAGTGAAAAAAATTTCTGCTGTCTTGTGAATAAAACAGAAAACTATTAAAGGTATAATAAAATGTGAAGTAGTGATCAGTGTCATGAAGAACAATGAAATAAGGGGCTAGAGAGTGAAGGAACCAATACATAAATAAGGTAGTCAGGTAAGGACTCTCTAAAGTGGTAGCAGTTGAGCTGAGGCCTGCATTGAAATGAGGAGTTTACCTTATGAACGGCTGGGGGAATAGCAAAGGCTCTGAAGCAGAAAGATGCTTGGTATAGCTAAAAGTCTATAGTATTGTTATAGATGTAGACATACAAGCAGACCAATGGAATTGGACAGAATATGGAAAGAGCTATGAAATTTTTCCACAATTTATAAATCCATAAAGATGTTGTTACAAATTAGATAAAATAAGTTACCTTAACAAATCAAGTGTTTTATCTGGGTTCCATTGAAGGGGGCCTAGAGCTGTGAATTTACTGAATGCAAAACTGTATATGTGCAGATTTTTCTGCAGAGATAGTCCATAACTTTTATTAGATTCTCAAAAGTATCTTACTAATTAATCCAGAAAAGATTAAATATAATTGCAACTGGCTGTCCATTTCCTTCTCAACTCTGATTACTAAAATGAGTTTCAGATAGGTTAAATTTTAAAATTTATAAATTTAATGTACTGAAAAGAAATTAGGAAAACACTGATGTTGTTTGAGAGGGAGAGTCCAAGCAGGGCTTCTAAAATGGCAGACTAAGCACTTTTACAAATTAGCTTCTCCATAATGGTGGTGAGAATACTAGCAAAAATTATCAAAAGCAACTTATTCAGAAATCTAGATATTAACCAAAATCTCCAACAAGTCAAGGAGTATTTATTTAAGAAAAATAGTTAAATCTCAGTAAGAACAGCAAGCTTTGTAGAGTTTTAACTTGCCTTATTTCCAATCCATCTGTTCTCTTAAGGTCTATGGTAGCTTTAAAAACTGGCTGCCTCACAACCAAGGTAGCTGTGAAAACCAGCAATGTAGAAGCCACTGGAGGGGCCAGCCCAGGTTTGGAGCTCCCCCAAAACTCCATCTCCAGAGAATTGTTACTGTTTGGCCTGACCGGCAGCTCACTGAGCAGTCCCCATTGGAAGGACTTGTTATCTGACCTGACTCAGAGCTTGCTCAGTGGGAAAAGCCTATTCTCAGCATGTTTGTCGGAAACCATAAGTGATAATTGTTTGACTTCTCAGCTGGTTGGGACAAAAATACAAGTTGGGCCAAAGAAAAGGCTGGCCAAAATATTTAAAAGAGAAATCTGGGAAATGTGATTGCCAATGATGATTTCGAAAAGCTCTGATTTTTTAAAAAAATATTCCTGGAGCTCTTGAAGGTGACACAAATGCACAAAGTCGCACACTTACCCAGGAACGACCTGAGAGGACCTAATGTCTCTCCTCTGGCTTGCTTTGATTTTATGTATGCAGAAATTGAAGTCTAAGGTAGAGTTGTAAACTGTCAGTGTTGAAAGTGTACCTCAACACATAGAGGGCCTTGGCAAATGATAATCTGGTTCAAAGTTTTTAAGGGAATCTCTTTCTAATCATTAGCTGACCACTGAGCTAATCTAGTAAAGACTTCAGTGGCTACATATTATAAGAAAAACAGACTTTGCAGAATTAATACAGAGAAATTAGTACATGAAATTTTCTAAACAGAGAAATAGCAACAACAACAATTATTCCTGGGGGATGGGGGATATCTGATTTCTAGAGTTGCTACATTACATTATTTCAAATGTCCAGTTTTTATCAACAACAAAATTATGAGAATATGCAAAGATATATGCTCATACACAGGAAAACAGCAGAACCTACATTGATGTTGGCTTAATAGACAAAGACTTTAATCTGTTATTATAAATAGTTCAAAGAACTAAAGATCATTTTATAAGATTTACAAGCCCTAATCATATATATTTCAGGTACATGTGCTCTTCAGACACTAACACTAGAAATTTTTGAAGAACTTCTCTATTTATTTTTAAAAGTGTACCCTCCTTGCTATAAAAGCAAGGTTGCATATACATGGCTGTAGGAGGGAAAGGCCCTAACTTCCTGTCTCATAGTTTATCCTTCTTTTACAGCATATATCTAATTCAAATACTGTCTTGTTTGACTACTGTCCCACTGAACTGAGAGCTTCACAAGTGTTTCAATCATATGTATGCTTTTAAAAGGCCCTAGCATAATATCTAGCTCATAGGATGTTCTCCAGAAAACGAGTTATTGTCCTTAAACATCAGGAGCCAAAAGTTTCATACAGTTAACTCTAGATTAGTGAACATTTGATCAACCAAATGTAGTTTAATAATGGAAAGCACTATAGTCTCTCTGTGAGATCGTCAGGTATTATAGAGAAGCCCCCACATGGTAAGTTTCCTGTGTGTCTTCTGTATCATAGGGTCATCAACACAGAAAACATCAATGTGTGTTAAGTCGTGGTTCATTTGTTACTCACTATCATGGTAGGTATTCTTACCAAACTTTGGCAGGGACTTAGGAAATAATAACCCTCCACAGGTACTGGATCAGTTATCTTAGGATGTAAGAAGTCTATATATAGTTTTTAAAACCATTGATGAAGCTATTATGGACATAAGAAAAATAGTATTGTTTCTGTATCTTTAGTAATACCATTTCATCAAACTTCATTTTTACTGCTTTGTATAATTATTTTCCCTGAACATATTCATTTTTTGGTAGGTATACAGGTAAACTCTATTTTTCAAGGGGATGGTGAAGTTGTGCTCAGTATCTTTCACTTTTTATAGGACATATGCCTATATTGATAATATGAAGCAATAATATACTTCCCCTGGAATATCTATTTTGAAATTTATATGAGTTGAAATTATTATGTTGGAAATCTCCTGAAGTTGACAGTGTTGAATCAGCTATATTATTTCACCAGGGGACTGTTACATATCTCTTAATCAAAAGGTTATAAAGGCTGAGAGATTTAAAAGATTATGTACTTGCAGTAGAGTATGTCAGAATTGCCCATTTTGAGACATATATCATTTAGGTGGTCAGTAAAGTTTATATAATAAACCTTTATATTCAAGGACCTTTACATTTTGTGTATGTAAGAAATCTAAAAGAATTTTCAGAAAATATGTATAATAGTATTTAGAAAGTTTCCTGATACAAAATCAATATACAAAAATTACTTGTGTTTTTATACCTGCATCAGACAGAACATGAAATTTTAGAAAATACCACCTGTGATATATTTTTCTGTCTAGTAGCATGAACCTGTGTGTTTATTATTTTGGTGGTGACCGTAGAAATTGCAGGCTGTTATCTCCCACTTATCAAAGTAATATTAGTATTTTTATCCTCTTCTAGACAATATAAAGACCTCAAAATTCTTCAACTCAATTTACTTTCTCCCATGACTTATGCAATTGTTATGAATTTTAATTCCACATTTTTAAACCTTGTACTTATTATGCAGTATATTCTTGTTTATACTTTTTATAAATAATGAAGTGCTTTTTTAAAATTTTTTTTAACTACATCTCTGTTCTCTCTGGGATCATTTTGCTGCTACTGAAATACATCCTTCAGAATTTCTTTTAGCGTTCTTTCACTAATGCAGAGGCTAGCCAACATTTTCTATAAAGGTTCAGATAGTAAATATTTTAGCTTTTGGGCCACATGGTCTCTGTCACAACTCTTCAGCTCTGCCGTGGTAGCATAAAAGCAGCCACAGACAATATGTACAGAATAGAGATGATTTTGTTCATTTGAAAATGACTTTATTTTACCTTCATTCCTGGAAAAAAAATTTCTTTGCTGGGTATAGTTTTCTAGGTTGCCAGATATTTTCTTTTAGCATTTAAAATTTCTTTCCGCTGTCTTTTAGCTTTCATTGTTGTTATTAAGAAGCCAGATTTTAGTCTCTAATTGCTGCTCCTTTGAATGTGATCTCCCTTTTTTTGTGTCCGCATTTTCTTATAATGTACATAGGCATTTATTTATTTATACTTTTCCTGCTCAGTTTCAGTGGTTGTCTTCTGTCTACAACTATATGTGCTTCACCAGCTCTGGAAAGTTTGACACTATTACATTTTCAAATATTACCTCCTTTTATTGTCTCCTTTTTTCTCCTCCTTGGACATCAGTTTTATACAGTAGATAGATAGATAGATAGATAGATAGATAGATAGATAGATAGATAGATAGATGATAGATAGATAGATAGATAGATAGATAGATAGATAAACAGATAATCAGTTTTATACAGATAGATGGGTGGATGGATGGATGGATAGATAGAGGGAGAGAGGGAGAGAAAGAGAGGGAAGGAGGGAGGGAGGTATAGAAATAAGTATATAGATATACATATAACAATGGATGGATTTTTAGAAGCAAACTAGAGTGAGAATGAATTAAGAGATGAGACTGAGAATACAGTGAATATATATATATGTACATATATATGCTTTATATTTTGTGTACATTGTACATTTTGTTATATATATTATATATACATATAAGAAATAGATATATATCCTTTACATTTTGTATGGATAAAGCCTTACCTCAGTCTACTCAGATTTGTCATTGTAAGGTAGCCAGAATTTCATGCCCAGTGGACCTGGAGTCTTTCACCAGTAGTAAAATTTGCTACCTTTCTCCTCTCCCCACACATACCCCAGTTCTACCTGTGACTAATATGCCTAAAATAGAGTCAAGGCACCTGGGCATATCAGTATGTAAAGTTTAATCAAGCTTGTCTTGATTCCTTGATTGAAGACATTTGCTAATAGTATTCAAAAGAAAAAAACTGATCCTGAGCACAAAATTTTACATATCTCCCTTCTTTAAGAAACCACTAATTTTGTTTTCCTCACATTTGAAAAAAATGATCCTCAATCTTATTGTTGATGTGTTTGTATCTGATATAATCTCCATATGGGTTATTAGAAAAATTTAATATTATAATAGATAAATAGGTAGGTAGGTGAGGAGTTAGGTAAGTTGGTTGATTTATCATAAAAAGTGTGCTTATTACAGAATAAACCACAAAATGTACATTCTTAGCTTTGGTCTATATATCATTTTTTCTAGAGGGACACTTTTGATAGGAAGAAAGCTCTTATCAACCCTCAAGTCTGAGAAACATTGCATTAGCATTTTAATACTACCATTTTAGTGGATCACCAATTTATAGACATTTATAGATATCACTTCATTTGTTAATCCTATTCCCTAGAAAAGCAAATTCGAAAAAGCTGTGAACTATTAGAGTTTGCTTTGTAAAAATCCCATGGAGTTCATTAAATATCTTAAGTTACATAACTTGCAGGACCAGAAATATAATTTGTAAATAGTCTTTGCCCCTGGGCTACTAGTAATGGGAATCTAAAATCCTGCCTCTTGTACTTGTTCATAACCTTGAGGATTTTAACTGGGCTTCAGAATTATAATTAACATCCTGTTACTCTTTTTAGGAAAATACTGGGAATATTAGACATCACAAAAGTTGACAAAATGTTATCATCACTTATTACAATAAGGAAAATAATAATAGTTCTTCATGTTCAAGTTTCATTTACTTGGCTTTATTTATTCTAAACAAATATTTTAGGTTTCTGCTAAAAAGCTATTTTTATAGAATTTTTTCTTCAGTTTTGGCTACAGAAAATAGTAAGATAATAGTAGTTATGGTGGTGGTAGTGGTGATAGGGATGGCAATAATTTAACAGTATTGGCTATCATTAATTTATTTCTAAGTATGAGGTACTTTTCTAATTGTTTTACATGTTTGATCTCATTTAATTCTTAACCACCTGATGAGGCAGAAACTGTTATTATCCCCATTTTTACAGTAGTGGAAATTAAAGCTTAGGAAGATTATATAACTTGCTGAAGGCCATAATAACTCCTTGAAAAAGGCAAAAAGTCAGATTTAAAATCAGGCAACTTTATTCCAGAGGCCTTGCAAGTCGCCACTACGCTATTTCCCCTCCCAATGTTTTCATCTTGGAATAAGGTACAAATTTTCATCTTTTTGTTCATTTAATATAGAGTTGATTTCAATAGGAAAACTTGAAGGGTTATTTAATTTCTTTATTTATTCAGTAATGTTTATTATGCATCTACCAAGTGTTGTTGGAAGATTTAGGTGTATAGCATCAGACAAGATAGATAAGGGCCCTAGGAACTCTTGGAGTTTATATTCAAGTTGAAAAATACCCTTATTAAATAAGGTAATTCCATATGTAATTTAGGCTATGAAGAAAAAATCAGGGTTATTTGTCTAGGTGAGAATAGGTGGTAGGGGACTTCTTTAGATAAGGAAGTTAAAAAAGAAGACAGACTTAAAAAAATTATATGCCGCATGATTCTATTTATATGAAATTCTAGAGAAGGCAAAACTAATTTGAGAAGAAAGAAATTAGCCATTGCCTGTGAAGGTTGGGGAGACTTTGAGGGTGATGGGAATGTTTTCATCATAATCGTGGTGATTACCCTTGACAAAACTTATCAAATTATATATTTCATGTAAATTAATTTTATTATATGCAAATAACATTTTAATAAACTAAATTTTAAAAACAAATACCTACCAGAGTAAATTATTGGATAGGTGGCGATTTCGGATGGTGATTTCATTTATGATGGTGAGGAAGGGTTGAGTTTCGTGGGGATAAAAAATCCAGTTTGTGCATATTCAGAATCCTAGGTAGAAGAATTGTTGAGTAGGCATTTAGAAATATGGGTCTGGAGTTTAGGTGAGTTGTCAGAGCTAGAGATCAAAATTTGGGGTTGACAAGTATATAGATGGTATTTAAAGTCAAATATATTAAAAAGAAAATTTTCTTGGCAGGACTGTACATGATATTGTTTTATGGAATGTGGCCATCTTCTATGTAGGAAAAATATGGCCACCTCAGGTTAACTGTATCATAGCAGAAATAGTCTCCCACTTAAAATTGATGCATTTCAGATGAAATTGTGAAGATGTTAAAGTTATTAGTGCTTTCTGTATCACACTAATACGCAGGATTGAGTGGCCATGGCTTCATCTACATTTTCCAGGAAGCTCAGGATCACCAGCATGAACAAACAACAGCTTCTGCCACTTTATGTCCATCTCCTGTCTAGTTTCAGAGGCCAACAGTCATGTGTTCTGTGGCACAGAGCTGCAGAGCCACAGTCCAAAGAACTACAAAGTGCTCGAGTACTGACTGAAGGGACTGACTTTATTAAAAGACTTGAAGCTGTTTTTTGTTTGTTTGTTTGTTTGTTTGTTTTTAATTCTAAGGTTTAGGTACTTCCACAACACTCAACTGTTTCTTTGATAAGAAGAATTCCGAAAACTTTTTATTAAGAGCAGTTGACATCTTTGGCCACTACATTACTCTAGAAATTAGGAAAGGATAGAATGTAGCAAAGCAAAAAAAAAAAAAAAAAAATGCGTAAAGTTAAGCAACTAAAATTACTCCTGATAAATGTAAGGAAAAAAACAGCTTCTGCTTTATAATTTACCTCTAGATTTTCTCTGAGCTAATACTATCATTAACTGAGCAGATAAATGTTAAACTCTGAGACAAAACACAATACCTAAGGATTGTAACCCATATTTCTCCAAACTTACTTGAGAGATAATTTTGTTTGGCCTTGGTCATAAATTAAAACTAAGTCGTAGTGTTGATCGTAAATGTATACTTTTTTTTTTTTGAGATATTAAGTAGAAAGTTTGACTCTGGCTTATTTGATTTTTACATTAAATTAATTCTGTGTCCCTTGAAGATCTTTGTTAAAGAAAGGAATGTACATTTGTTACTGACACCAACATGGGTAAAAAGAAGAGAGAATCATTAATTTTGCTGTCCTAGCAAAGTTCTGTAAAAGGACTCCAGTGCATACAGACACAAACTATGTCTGACGTTGGAAGCTCTTTATAATAGTTTATAACCACAGCCACTGTAATTTAGGGTTATATTTTCCCCAAAAGCCACAGACATTAAAATCAGTGGTTAAATTTTCTTTAGGAAATTTAGCGTTACCACCTGACCCTTCTTTTCAAAAAGGAAATAGCATTTCTATTTTAGCTTAGCAGACCAAATAGTTTTACAGCATTGAAATAATTTTTCTGAATTACTTATTTAGTTTTGATTCATTAGTGTGTTTTAAATTTTTTTTTACAAAATTTTGATAGTAACCTAGTTAATTATTAATTTAATTAAATCTTAATTACATTTTAATGTCAAAATATTGTATCTAAGGACAGGTGAACAGATAGTACATCAACTTACTTTCTCATTTTTTGAGACCTTTTCCTCCTGTTATGTTTCCTGTTTTGTTCAATGAGATAACAATCTGCAAGTTATCTAGTCCAGAGAACCAGAATTTCTCATAGACTCTTCTCCTCTCATCCCCATTTTTATACTTTTTAAATCATTAAAACTTTCCCATTTTACCCGTTAAATAATCCCTAAACATATATACTTCCTTCCTATCCACTATCATTGTCTTAATTATGGTTCTTATTGCTTACCTTGACCCCCTACATCGACTTCTTTGCTTCCAATTTTGTCTCCTTTCAGTTTGGAATTAAAAATGTCATTCTCGCACTTTAAATTCTTCGGTGCTGCCCTGTTAGCCTGTAGGATAACATTCAAGCTACTTAGCATAAACTATAAATCTTTCAGAGCACGAAATACAAATAAATATTTCAGTGACGTGGTCCATACCTCTCCAGCTCATCATCTGCCACTCTGCTTCAAACTGCTGGTACACATACCATGCTATTTTATGGTGTTGGGCCTTTAGTCATACTGTGACATTAGGGTAGGATGTTATTGCTTTCCTAACTTACAAAACCCACTCTTTTGAATAATTTAGTCTTTTTTTTTAATTCAAAAATCTCTTTCCACTCTTCAGATTAAATCAAGTGGTGTTCTTCCTTGGCATTCAGTATATAACCATACCACAGCCCAACCATATTATATTAAAAGAATCTGTTTGTGTCTTTTCCACTAGATTATAAGCATCTTGAAAGCAGGAGCTGAATCTTGAACAAAACGCAGTAGGTTATAAAATGGTGCATGATCAGCACTGATTTAATGAGACAGACATATTAATCTTTAAAAAATGGACTTGACAACACAATTTGACTCTTTTTGAGTTTTGGTTGCTATTAAATGGAATGTTTTAACAAAAATTGAGTCATCAAAAATAGTGTTTTGTGTTATGATCCCTTTAAAAAAAGTATCCACCAAAGTTCCTAATGGATGCCACACAGAGATGATTCTTATTATTATTGTTTTTCAAATACTTAGGAAGTAATCTGGGAGAAACAAGGATAATTACTTTCAGCTTCAGAAAAATGTTTACCTTGAACAACTAGTATGGACTTGCTCTAAGGTGATAGGATGATGGCTGCATGAGTCCAAGTAGAATTTTTTAGTCACGGTAAAGTAGTACTCTGTCTTTCACTGATCAGATGGAAGCATCACATTCATTGTTGTATACTATGTTTTAAGAGAGACATTTCCAAATCAGAATGGGACTATTTTAGACATTTATTGGTGCTTCCTCAGCATCTATTCCTTTCTTCCCAAAGTGATACTTTTTATTTCTTAGCCATGTGGTTTAGGTGAGATTTAACCTACTTTCTAAACTAGTCATAAGCCCTTATTAACTTAGGCTAATGACTATATCCCATTCCTATGTTAGCAGGTTCCAAGAGTTCACACATTTTGTGAGTGAAGCCTAGGACTCCATTTTGGGACACAGGTGTATAGACACTTGCTCAGAATAAGCACATGAGAAACCCTGTTTGGAACTGTTAGCAGCCATCTTGGGACAGTGTGCTTAGAGCTTTTGTAGAAATGAAGCCAAGACAAAAGGTGAGCTAAGAACTGGAGAGGGAGGAATTTGCATCCTGATCACATTCTTTGAATACAGATGAAGCCTATTCTTAATTCTTTTATGTTCTCTAGTGTGAGGCTGTTAATTATCTTTGAAGTCAGTTTGTGCTGAATGTTTTTTACCTTTCATCAAAAGAATTTTAACTGATTGCCAAATAAATGCACTCAAAAGTAAGGTTAGATCTGAGTCCTAATTTGTGACTCACGTAACCTCAACCAAGTTTTTAAAACACGTGCGGCTCTGTTAACAGATCTGTAATTTGGGATTAATAATTGCTGTTTTACGGAGTTGTCAGACCCTTGGAAACATGTTTTAAAAAATGAAGGAAAACAGATTTGTGAACAGCTTTAGAGACTATAAAATATGCAAATATCAATTAAATTGTGATCAAGCCAGTGACAAAGCAGGAAATATCATCACATACTATTGAAGGAATTGGAGTATTTAGCTCAAGAGAGAAATAAAGATATGGCAATACTCTTCACATATTTGAAGGGCTGCCGTAAAAGGATATTTTTTTCTACATAGCTGAAAAGAGACAAATTAGAAAAGTTACATGAAAAATTTTAGTGCAGTAGAATATGGGGCTATCAGATCACAAGTCATCTAGCAAAAAGTGGATCATTTTTATCCAGGATGATGAAGAATAGATTGGGTAGGAGACTGAAGAATGTATGTATTGAGAATGTAATTTCTGCTGTCATTTTTTGTTCTAAGGATCTCTTTCTATTCATGTATCATTTTAGGTACATGGCAATGTCTAATTCCACAGATTTAAACTCAGTTACTAACATTCCAAAAAGCTATCATACTCATAACTGAATTGTTGAAAATTCTTTTTCAGAAATAATTACTATAAAATGCCTTTAAAATACATTTAGAATAGTTATATTGCCGCTTTTTAAATATGTAACATTAGTTAGGTAGCTTGACTACTCTAAACATCAGGGTATACCTGCCTATCAAAATAGTTTTGAGGATTAAATGAAAATACACATCATTATTTTATTAACTTTAAATACCAACTATCATTGCTTATATATTTTTATTTTAATACTTTTTATATTATATTTTGCTTAACTTTGCTGTTTTTCACACACATCTCTAGTTGATAGAATCTTTAATTGTAAGTACGATTAACAAGCTTATAACCCAGATACATTTGTTTAACTTACTTATTAGCACAGTGCTTGGAACATATTATATATTATTGTTGCTGAGATGCCCACTGCTGTTGTTGATACTATTATAATTTCCACCCTCTTAATTACCTTTGTAATTTTAACAGTTAGCATAGTGCCATGCATAATAAATAGTGAACGAATGGATGATTACTGTAATTACTTAAGGCTGCAGTTTTCAGTCTGCATTAAGGTGCTCTGGGATGCTACAGTGAATTCACAAAAGTGCTGCAGAGTATTTCAAATATTAGAGTGCAATGCAGAGATATTTGAGATCACTTGGAAACCAAGTAAACTGTTAGCTTGTCCATACTAATTTGTCTTAAATTCCCTTCTGTTGTAGCATACTTTAGTCAAACTGTGTTTGGTTTAGGGGTTGCTGTGATAAAAAGCAAATGCCATGCAAATATCAGTGTGGAACAGGAAATGAGAGTGTTATTGTCTAATCTAATGCCAAGATTTAAGAAGTTGTGCAATGCCTAGTGGGGACAAAATTCTCCTGAATAAGTAACTGTGGATCAGGACGAAATATAAGTATTTTTCTTTCAACATTTGTATATCATCTTTTCAAATAGCTGCTAAGTTATGACCCAATTAATTAATTAATGGAATGATTAGGTGTTTCTTTTGGCTTAAAGGGCAGCAATGAAGCCATGAACTGAGGAAGTTTGGGAACCTTTAACCTAGTGTGTACTCACCCTATCAGGTGTTCTGGGGCACACAAGAAATATAAGACATAGTCCCTACCCTTAAGTAGATTTTCTTTAAATTGGAGAAACAAATTCATTCATTCACTGAAGATGAATTATGCATCTACACTCTGTACCAGATACTGTATTGGATTCTAGTCATAATATGAACTGTGATAAAGATAATCCCTGACTTCAAAGGGATCTCAGCTTGTAAACTGGATAAGTAAAGCAGTTATTACAATTCTGAGTTATGGAGTGCTTTTAGAGATAAAATATAGGGTGTTCTTTGAGCAGATACAGACAGTACCATGAGGAGATGTGGAAAATCTGGTACATTTCAGGGAGAGCTTCTAGAGATGATGATGCTTAAACTGAATTGTGCAGAAGGAGGAGTAGGCCTACTTATCAGAACAGGAGGATGAGAGGAAATCATTTCAAATTGAGAAAGCATGGCATGTCCAGGAAACTGCAGATTGAGTACTTACTATATACATGACAAAATGGTAGTTTCTACAGAGGTTACAAACACTAATGAGACTTTGTCATTGTTTTCAGGATCTTACAGTGAACTTACAGTGAATATGTCAAATCCATAAATCGCCCCAATGAGAGGCAGAATAAGAAAAAACACATGTTGTTGAAACATCTGAAAACACAAAGAAGGGAATAAGCATAGTGGGTGATAGATATTGATTTGACAGAAATCGACGTTTTCGAGAGGAAAAGTAGTATAAAACAAAGATGGGAGTGATATGCTAGTACAGATTATGAGAACCGTGAAGTTAATTAGTTGAAATCACATTTACTACCAGAAATAGAATACCACTGAAGACTTCTTTGGCACAAGAGAGACAAAGGCTAAATATCCTTTATGGAAGATTGTGTTGCAGCCTTAAGTGGGATGCACTGAAGTAGGGGAGACTCTGACATTACTGGTACTCCCTGTGAGTTGCTGGAATACATGGGCAGCTTATCCCAAATGATAGCAGTTGAAATGGCAAAAAAAGAAGAAAGCTGAACCTGGTGACTAGAAATAGGATATGAAATCAAACATGACTCTAAGACATTAAATTTTACTGACCAACTCTGAATCTGGAGTGAACAACAAGTAATTGACCATTTTCAGTGTGATCTTGTTCTGAGTAATAGTGAACAAACAAAAGTAATGTATTTTACCAAACTGGCAAGATTTAAGTGCTTTATAGTTCTTTAGTTATATCATATGTTGCTAATAATTTTGTTTTCATGTAACAAAATATCATTTCGTTCACATATTTACAGAAAGCAGAATATTTAAGTATTTCTATTTTTCCTCTTTTTATCAGCTTTATTTTTTTATATTTATCTAAGGAGGGGGGTTAAAGACCATTCTGTCCTATAGATATATTAATATCTGTGTTTTACCAGTTTCAGTACAAGTTGTTTTAGCACACTAATACAAATTTTTACTGAATTCTTTGTGCAATGATATCTGTATTCCTGTCTACAACCAAGTATCATGTGAGAGGAGAAAAAGTATATGGAATGATAAAAGGAATAAATGTGTCAGATTATATAGAATTTAAAGATTAAGTAATATTTTATGGAATTGTTTAAGGGGAAAAATATCTTAAATTTGTAAATCTTTGTGTAAGGAAGAATACATGAGACTGAAAACATGACTAGATTTTTTTTTTTTTAAAAAAAACAAAGATGATTTCTAGAAATGAAAGATAAATTTACAATTTAAAACAGTGAGTGGAACTTCTTATCCTAGTCATAACAAATGGCCTGTGTGGGGCTAACCCTTTCACCAAAAACAAACAAAACAAAACAAAACAACTATAAACACAGGACAAAGTATCTAAAACAGCTTTCAGAAGGCATTGAAGAGCAGCTAATGCAGATGGGATTGGAGGAGTTTCCATACTTGAGAAAATGGAAATGTTAAAAGTGAATTTTACAGTCAGGCTTTAAAAAGCAAGCATTTTCTATTTAGCACCATGTGGAATTAAAGCTCAAGCAGAAAACATCAGTCTTATAGAGTTGATGAAGCAGAAGGCAGAGTTCAGGCCTGCCAAGGGGCAGATTTTCAGAACAAAATCTAGAACGACAACAACAACAAATCACTGTTAAGATTCCCCTCTTCACACATCATTGGCCAAATCCTAAATTGCTTATACAGAGGGAAGACTCTTAAAATTCATCAACAAAAAAGTAGTAGTTGGGAGGCTAAATTGCTGACCAGACACTTTGGGAGAAGTAAAATTGGTGGTTAAGTCCTGCTGAGGCGGAAGGGCTTTGGTGAATCAAAGGCTTTCATTTAGAACCCCAGAGGGCCTTACCTTACTCTTTGGAATAAAAGCCATCTAGAAATAAGGGCACTATACAAAAGTACATGTAAAAGTGGCCAATAAGTGTGTGAAAGGTGCTCAATATCATTATTCTTCCAGGAAGTGTGAATTAAAACCAAATGAGGTACCAATATCTCCCTGCCCTAGATATGAGTTTAATTAAAGGGACTGACTACACTAAATGTAGTTGATGATAATATGGAATAACTAGACTTCTCATACATTCTTGATGGAAGTGTAAATTTGTCTACTGACTTTAAAAAAGTCTGTGGTAGTATCTAATAGTTAGCTCAACACACATGCACTCTGATACCCCCATTTCCACAATTGTGTTATGCAGGCATACCTCAGAGAATATCATGAGTTTAGTTCCAGACCACCACAATAAAGCAAATATTGAAATAAAGTGAGTCACTCAATTTTTTTGGTTTCCTAGTACATACAAAAGTTATGTTTATGCTACATTGTAATCTATTAAGTATGTAATAGCATTATGTCTCGAAAACAATGTACATACCTTAATTAAAAATACTTTATTGCTAAAAAATATTAACCATCATCTGAGCCTTTAGTGAGTTGTAATCATTTTGCTAGTGGAGAGTTTTGCCTCCATTTTGATAAAAATGCAATAATATAAAACAAAGTGCAATAAAGTGAGGTATGCTTGTATACTCAACAGAAGCTAGTGTTTACATCCACTAATAGATGTGTAAAGAAATGATAAAAAGTGCTTTATTCGTAATAATCCAAATGGAAACATTCCAAATATTCATTAGTTTTAGAATGGATAAGTTGTGGTATATTCATACTAAGAACACTACACCAAAATAAAAAGACAAACTAATGATACTCTCTATAATATGAATGATTCTCAAAAATATTATGTGGAACAAAACCAGTCACAAAAGCATAAATATTGTAATTCAAGTTTTATGGCCTTTAAGAATATAAAAATTATCTGTGGAGATAGAAATCATAATAGTGGCTATTTATAATTAGGAGACATGTGAGCGAACTTTCTGAGGCATATAAATCTTTTTTTTCTTGATCTTGGTAGTGGGTAAACAGGTATATATGTATGTAAAATTTATTGAGCCATACATTTAAAGTTTGTGTGTTTCACTATGTCTAAAAATTTTTTTAAAACTAAGCATGAAAGAAAAATAATGCAGTCATTAAAATAGTTATTTACAAAATTGTAAGAAGCATCTAAAGTGATACTTCAGAGAAAATCATAGTTTTAAATGCATATAATAGAAAGTAGAAAAGACTGGAAAATAATGGACAAAGACTTCAAGTTTATTAAGGAAATTAGAAAGAATAGAAGAATCCAAAGAAAGAAAATAGAAAAATAATAAAGGTTATGAAAGATATTCAAGATAATGATAGGAAAGTTTCAAAATATTATACTTCATTTTTTAAAAGACAAAATTCAGAAATCTTAATGAAGAAGGTGGGATGTTATTAATACACATTATTAGAGGAATGAGTAAAGTGACCTAATATAGAGGCTATACAAATTTAAAGATAATATAAGCAGTATAAATAATACCAATCAATTATAAAGCTTAGATGAAATGAGAAATTACCAAGAAAAATATAAATCCCAAAACTGATGAAGAATTAGAAAAGCTGAATAGTTCTATATAATAAATTGTATCTGTAGTTTGTTTCTATAAAAAATAAATGTGGATACTCCCCTCTCCAGCACATGGAACTTAATTCACCACCCCTTGAGTGTTGGCTGCACTTCGTTGTTCATTTCAAATTAATAGATTATAGAAAGGGAAAATATGTTAATCTATGCTTGCTATACCTGGCAGATACCATTTTAACCAAATGATTAAGACTAATATCGCTAGTGATAAATTATGTTTAATGCCACGTACCCCCGATATGATATAACGAGAAGCGTGCTTAATCTCTGATATTCTTCCCCAAAATCCATAACCCTAGTCTATTGATGAGGAAAAGAGAGACAAATTTAAATTTCTTCAGATACCTGAAAAGTACTCTTCATAAATGTCAATGTCTTAATAAAAAAAGACTGAAAATCTGTCACAGATTAGAGGAGATTAATGAAATACGATGTCTGAGTACAATGTTTTACCCTGGATTAATCCTGGAACATAAAAAATATTAGGGAAAACATTGTGAAATACAAATAAAATCTGTAATCTGTTTAATATTATTATATGGTGTTAATTTCTTAGCTTGATAAATGCACCATAATTATGTAAGATGTTACTAAGTAGAGGAAGCTAGATTAAAGGTATATGAGCACTCTTGTACTATCTTTGCAATTTTTATGTAAGTCTAAAATTGTTAAAAATAAAATTTGAATATATTTTTTTCTCACGTATATCTAGTTAAAAAGAGCTGATAGAATACTCATTTTTATCTACTCCCTTCTAAAATCTTACTAAAATAAAACTTGACTGAAATGGAACACTAAGCTAAAAGTGGAGACAACTGAGAACACCCATATACACTGTAGAAACTCCAACAGCTTACCAATTGATACCTCTGGAAGTGAGAATGAAGATGAAGCTTCAAATAGAAGAAAAGTTTGAAAGTCTGTTTAATAAGCAGTTAGATCCCTATTTTTTTTCTAGTCCTAGCAGAAAACTGCGGTTATTTCTCTGGAAAAAAAATAAAATGCAGACTCTCTGGACCAAGACTCACCAAGCACAATTGAAGGTATAGGTGCTATAATGAAAGGGGAGCTGGGAGGAGAGCAAGATGAAAGTTTCATGCTGTTTATTTAGAACCTTGGCTATTTTTCCCATTCCAGCTCTCAGAATGCTGACAACCAGACAGAAAATTGGAAGATTTTTTTCCTAAGGAATCTAGACAGCTCAAGATAAAAGATCTAACTATATTGGTATCAGAAACTGCCCTAAGGAAACAACTTAGTCAGATTACTCTGTTATTAAGATCACAGTCCATAAACCACAACTGCAAGCACAGAGATGTTACTCAGCATTTTACTGCTCTACTCTTTAAACATGAGCAAATAGTCAAGTATGAATAGTCAAATTGTCATGAAAAGTAGGGAATAAAACATGCTGTGGAGACATAAGAGGTTAAAAAAAATTATCAGTTTTTTCAGAGGTAAGAGAGGTTTTGTGTCTGTGAAACAAGAAAAGGATGCTATTTTTTTAAGTCAAAGATTAGATATTTAAAATACAGTAGAAAATAAAAAAGAAAAGAAACATGAATCAGCAGAAGTTATAGAAGTCCTTCAGAGAAAAGGGTATAAAAATATGAAGAAATAGAAAACAGGAGTGAAAAGACCAGAAAATCAAGCAACCAACTCAGGAGGTTTATTAGCTAAATCATAGGATTTTGAAGAATAAAAAAAAAGAAAATAGAATGCAGAAAATTATTATTAGTAGTAATGATATAATAATATAGTAGTAATAATATTATTATGAAACTTCTAAAATAATATATAATTAGATACTATGCATACACTGTATATAGAAACAAAAAATAATTAAAGCACACAGTTGCCTCCAAAAATTTTCGATGCAAAGATTTATAGCTCCCAGACCAGAACTGGGCTGAGATTTGTTCTATAAATAATTTAATTATGTTTACAATCCCAAACACAACTGCAATCCTTAATTAAATTGCACTGATAAAGAACAAACAACCACAGACCATTTATTAGTTCACGACCTGGCGATTACTGAAATATATGGTAAATGTAATGAGGACTAAAAGATAACTATACTTTTAAGCAATAAAGAGAAATTTTAAAATCTTGTGTAAATATGTCATATAAGCATTTAGCCCTAAATGACATTTATCATGACTTATTTAATTATAACAGTATAGAAAGTGATTCCAGTCATTAATTTTTTAAAAAAATTATTATATAGAACTCTTTCTTTCTCACTTAAAAACTAGTTATATAACCATTTGGATATGATTTATTGCATATATTGTTAGATAAAAATTAGGATATGATGACAAATGTAACTGATATATTTTGACAAACCATAACATATATGCAAATGAATGTCTTTCCCTCTGAACTATTGACCTTAGAGCAGTGACTCTCAACTGGAGGTGATCTAGTGAGTGGACACCAATTTTGCTGTTTATCATGACACCCCATCCCTACATATAGCAAAGAATTATCAATAGTGCCAAAGTTGAGTAATCTTCCCTTAGAGAATATACCATTGTCTAATGGTGTGGCCTTTGCTAAAATATTCTGGAAAATCATCTTTTAGAATTGCATATTTGAATATACTGATTGTGGCAAACCTTCATTCTTTGTGAGGTATATTTTAATTTGGGCTAATTCTTATGGCTCGTAGGGATGATACAGTTTATTTCTGGAACTCAGTGAAACCTGTAGGCAGGTATTCACAGGCACTTTCATACATGCACTCAAAATTCATTAATCATGTCCAACTAATTTAGAATTTGGTTAGAAAAGAGAAGACTTAAACTTTACTTTCGTATCATATTCAAAGGAATTTGTTTATTGATAAATAATTTTTAAGGATAGATTTTAGAACCTTAACTGTCACCTAACTCCCAACTAGGAGGAGAGAATCAAGGGAAACTTTCTTTATAAATGGTTCTTTGCTTGCTCAAAAATTAATAGAGGAAGATTCTCAAAAATATGGACTGAGCACATAATATAAAGTCTCAACTCCAAAAAAATGCCAACTGAAAAACATATTAACTTAACTCTTCCTGTATTTTCTGGATATATTCTTTTTATTTAATTGATGCTTTTACTTTCAACCAAATAGGTCTAGTCAAATTTACTGATATGACCCTTGCTAGATAGAAATTCTGATTGATGTTAAATATGGGACAGGTTTATCTTTTACATTCAAATAATTCAGGTCTACAACCCTTATTTGCAGTTTTAAAATTACAAAAGCTCTGAAAACTAAGGATTTTTGTAACTCAGCTGTTGGCAGAATCTGATCTGAACGGATATGATGTTTTTACTTTTAATTTACCCACATAGTATGAGACTATTCATACTCTTCACTGGAAAACTTTTAATATGTTGCATTTCAAGGAGCTTAGTAATATGTGAAGTATTTTTTGCCTTTCTAAAATCTGAAAATTTTCAAATTCCAAATTAGTAAGTGTGAAATCAATAGAAATTGAAATAGTAGATGCTTATATTTTAAATCTTATTTGTCATTTTTAAAAATTGCTATAGTTCTTCAACTTTAATTTTTCAAATAATTATGAAAGAATTTAGTGCTCTATTATTTTTTGATTGAAACTAAAGCATAATATACTCTGACTGAAAATATAAGAGTAACAATTTTCAGTCACCATTCGGTGATTTTCAGATTTGTGACTTTTATGTATTAGGAAAGAAACCCCCAAAATTAAGAGTATACCAATATTAAAATGGGAAGAAGACATGATCAAGCAAATGATAAGAGAGTATATGTATATTGCTAATATTTCTATGAAAAATGATGAATATCATAATTTTTTTAATGCAGCATAAATTAGATGTCCTTTTCAAATAAGCAAAGGTTCTAAAAACTGGTAAGACTAAATGTAATCAAGGATGTAAGAAAGCAGCCATTTTCATGCATTGCTTATGGGGAAAATGTGTACAAAATGTCCAAAGCTATAAGAGAGCTCGAAGATTATATCCTTTATCCAAAGTGATTCTACTTCTTGAATCGATCCTAAGGAAATATATAATATGCAATGCAAAGATACATATATGAATGCTCATTACTTCTTTATTCTATTGAAAATAATCAAAATACCCATGAATAAAGATTGGTAAAATGAATTATTATATATCCCTATAATGGAATATAAATCATATGATAAAAGAATATTTAATGGCTTAAAAATATTCAAAATATATTTTAATTGGAAAATGCCAGACTTAGAAAATAGTATATACAGTTTGAATCCCATCCTCTTTATAACCAAGTATGTGGTGTGTGTGTATATTGTTGCGTTCACATTTTTCTATATTTCAAATCTTCCACAGTAAATATATTCAAAATAGGAAATTCTTAATATTATTTTATATTTTCCAAATTATATACATACTTAAAATTAATTGGGAAAAACTAAATATACATATACCTTACAAAGATAAGAGTCTTTAAGAATAACAGAATGAAAAGAATACTCCTGAGAAATTTCAAGGCATTTTATAATTGATTGCCTGTCTAAAAAAAGGATTCTACCTATATAGATAAGTAGAAATTAAAGAAATTTATTCTGTGGCATTCATCCAATCCATGAAACACTGTTTTAGCAGAAAATATTACTACTACTTTTTTGAGAAGTGTTATATTTCTTTTTCAGAATTTTAGCCTTCTTTCTCCTCGTCTGAAATTCTGAAATCTCTTAGGTACCTGATTACTATTTCAGTAAAATGGGGAATACCATTTTCTTCCTAGATTTCTCATTTCAAATATTAGCACACAGGGTGGAATTTTTACTTCTTATTCATGGTGTCCAGCTCTTAACATCTTAACCTGGCAGGAGGACCAAACTAGTTGTAAATCTTACTACCCAGACCACACTTGATTATTGTATGATGGGAAAATTAAACGTGAATAAAACAGCTAGAGCATTAGGGTGTTCTTGGAAGAATAAACACAAGTTGGAAGTCTTATGTGGATAGTGCAAAGTACAGGAAGGCAATCAATCATGTAAACATCAAATGAAAGGTTAGTAAGGAAGCCATTGGAGTCTGTCAGGCGCTTCCAGCAATAAATGGCTTATTCCATTTCTTTTCCCTTTCACTCACAGTTTAGAAAAGTGAATTCTGTGGAATCTTTAAAGGTTCCCAAAAAGTTTGTAAGTTCTTATTCCTGTTTAAAGATATGCTTTGAACAGAATGAGCTCAAATCATTAAAGAGGACTTTTAGCTTACATAAAATGGACACAAATATGTCACAGTGCATACTTCCCTGATTTTTTCCCCCTTCCCACAAACAGGAAACTGTTAAGGCAGCAATAATAGAAGAGCAGAAGCGAAGTGAAAAAGCTGTGGAAGAGGCAGTGAAAAGAACAAGAGATGAATTGATAGAGTACATAAAAGAACAGAAAAGGGTAAGTACTTCCTGAAGTGTTTTAATTTGTGCTTCCATAAGCTGAAGCACTGGCTTCCATACAATAACATGAAATTTAAAAATACTTAAAATGTCCTTTGTCATATAATTTAGGACTATCTATCTAAGATTATTTTTCCGATATGATCATATATTCTAATAGTTAGATCTATAGACCTAAATACCATTTGTCAACAAAAAAGCAACACTGAATAGTTTTTAGAAATTACTTATACCATTTTCAATTCAACTTTACACTCATGAAGAAAGGAAACAGTTCCAGATTTTTTTTTTTGAGGTAACATTGGTTTATAAAATATTTCAGGTGTACAACATTATAATTATGTAATACATTGCGCTCACCACAAAAAGTCTAATTTCCATCTATCACCATACAATTGACCCCCTTAACCCATTTCTTCCTCCCTCCACCCCCGCTTCCCCTCTGGTAACCACCAATCCATAGTCTGCCTTTGTGAGTTTGTTTTTGTTTTGTTTGTTCTTTTTTTTCTTATTCCACATGAGTAAAATCATATGGTATTTGTATTTCTTTATCTGACTTATTCACTTAGCATAATCCCCTCAAGGTCCATCCATGTTGATACAAATGGTAAGATTTTATCTTTTTCTTTGTGGCTGAATAGTATTCTATTGTGGCTGAGTAGAATATGACCTTCGAACAACATAGAGACTAGAATCACTGATACCCCATACAAATTTATGTATACTTTTGGCTCCCCCAAAACTTAACTACTACTAATAACCTAGTGTTGACTGTAAGCCTAATAACCGATAACATAAATAGTTGACTAACACATTTTGTACATTATATGTATTATATACTATATTCTTATAATAAAGTAAGCTAAAGAAAAGAAAATGTTATTAAGGAAATTGTAAGGAAGAGAAAATACATTTACAGTATTCATTGAAAAACAGTTTTGTGTAAGTGGACATGCATAGTTCAAACCCATGTTATTCAACAGTCAACTGTACATATCACATCTCTGTTATCCATTAATTCATCAGTGGACACTTAGGTTATTTCTATATCTTGCCTATTGTAAATGATGCTGCAGTGAACATAGTGTGCATATATCTTTTCAAATTACTGTTTTTGTATTCTTGAGATAAATATCCAAAAGTAGAATAGCCAGATCATACGGTAGTTCCATTCTCAGTCTTTTGAGGAATGTTTTCATAGATAAATATCCAGAAGTAGAATAGCCAGATCATATGGTAGTTCGAGGAGTGTTTTCATAGTGACTGTACCCAATTTACATTCCCACAACAGCACATGAAGGTTCTTTTTTTCACATGCTCTCCAACACTTATTTCTTGTCTTTTCAATGATAGCCATTCTTACAGGTGTGAGGTGATATCTCATTGTGGTTTTGATTTGCATTTCCCTAACATTTACTGATGCTGAAGATCTTTTTGTATGTCTGTTGGCGACCTTATGTCTTCTTTGGGAAACTGTCTATTCAGGTCATCTACACACTTTTTAATCAGATTGTTTTGTTTTGCTTTGTTTTGTTGAGTTGTATGAGTTCTTTGTATGGTTTGGATATTAATCCCTTCTTAGATATATGATTTGCAAATATCTTTTCCCATTCGGTAGGTTGGCTTTTCATTTTGTCGATGCTTTCCTTTGCTGTCCAGAAGCTTCTTTGTTTGATGTAGTCCCATTTGTATATTTTTGCGTTTCTCTTGCTGTTAGAGTGAAAGCCACAGAAAACATCACTAAGGCTGAAGTCAAGCAGCTCACCACCTATGTTTTCTATATATTTTATGGTTTCAGGTCTTATGTTCATGTCTTTAATCTATTTTGACTGTCAATATATGGTATAAGATCATGATCTAGTTTCATTCTTTAGCATGTGACTGTCCAGTTTTCCCAGCACCATTTTTTGAAGACTTTTCTTTCTCCACTGTGTGTTCTTGGCTCTTTTGTTGTGAATTAGTTATCCATATATGACTGGATTTATTTCTGGGCTCCCAATTCTGTTCCACTAGTCAATGTGTCTGTTCTACCTATACTATATTGTTTCGATTACTATAGCTTTGTAGTATGGTTTGAAATCAAAATGTGTGATACCTCCAGGTTGGTTCTTTTTTCTCAGGATTGCTTTGACTATTCAGGGTCTTCTGTGGTTCCATACAGATTTGAGGATTTTTTTTTTTTGTTCTATTTCTGTGAAAAATGCCATTGGGATTTTAATAGGAATTGAATTGGGTCTATAGATTGCTTTAGGTAATATGGACATTTTAACAATGTTAATACTTTTAATCCATGAGCATAGAATATTTTTCCATTTAATTGTGCCCATTTTAGTTTTTTTCAACAGTCCCTTATAGTTTTCAGGATATAGGTCTTTCAGCTCCTTGGTTAAATTTATCCCTAGATGTTTTATTCTTTTCGTTGTAATTATAAATGGGAGGTTTTAAATTTTTTCTCTTTCTTATAGCTCATTGTTAATGTATAGAACACAACAGATTTTTATACATTGATTTTGTACCCTGTAGCTTTACTGTATTCATTTATTATTTGTAATAATTTTTGGTGGTGTCTTTGGGATTTTCTATATATAAAATCATGTCATCTTCAAAAAAGTGACAACTTTACTTATTCTCTTCTAATTTGGATGCCTTTTATTTCTTGTTCTTATCTGATTGCTCTGGTTAGGACTTTCAATCCCATGTTGAATAGAAGTGGTAAGAATGTGCATCATTGTTTTGTTCCTGATCTTAAAGGAAAAGCTTCCAGTTTTTAACCATTAAGATGTTAGCTGTGGGTTTGTCATATGTGGCCTTTATTATGTTGACATACTTACCTTCTAATCCCATTTTGTTGAGATTTTTTAATCATAAATTGATATTGGATTTTGTCAAATTCTTTTTCTGTATCTACTTAGATGATATGACTTTTTGTCCTTCATTTTGTTAATGTGGTATATCATGTTGATAGATTTGTGGATGTCAAACCATCTTTGCATCCTGGAATAATTCTCAGTTGATTGTAGTCTTTGATTCTTTTAATATATTGTTATATTTGGTTTGCTAATATTTTTTTAAGAATTTTTGCAGCTGTTCATCAGAGATTTTGGCTTGTAATTTTTCTTGTGTGTTGTGTTTTTATGGTTTTTGATACCAGGGTTGTATTGCCCACATAAAATGATTTAAGAAGACTTCCCTTCTCTTCAGGTTTTTGGAAGAGTTTGAGAAGAAATGATATTAAATCTTCTTTGATTTCTTGGTAGAATTCACCAATGAAACCATCTGGTCATGGACTTCGTATTCTGTTTTTGAGTGCTATTTTAATCTCCTTTCTAGTGTTTGGTCTATTCAGATTTATATTTCTTCATGGTTCAATCTAGGAAGATTGTATGATTCTAAATATTTATCAGTTTTCTTTAGATTTTCTAATTAGTTGGCTTATACCATTTATAGAAATCAAATATGACTGTATTTTTGTAGTATCTGTTGTGACTTCTCTTTTGTTTTTGATTTTTATTTATTTGAGCCTTCTTTTTTCTTAGCGAGTCTAACTAAAGCTTTGTCAATTTTGCTTATCTTTTAAAAAAAAAACCCAGCTCTTAATTTTATTGATCTTTTGTATTATCTTTTTAGTCTCTATTTCCTTTGATTTCTTCTTTGAGCTAATATATTTTTTCAGTAGTGTGTTATTTAAACTTCATCTATTTGTAATTTTTCCAGTTTTCTTCCTTTTTTAAATAATTTTTATTTTCCAATTACAGTTGGCATACAATATTATAGTAGTTTCAAGTGTACAACATAGTGATTAGACATTTACATAAGTGATCACCCTGATAAACTAAGTACCCATCTGACACCATACATTTTTATTACAGTATTATTAACTACATTTCTTATGTTATATTTTACATCCCCATGACTATTTTCTAACTATTAATTTGTACTTCTTAATCCCTTCTGCTTTTCACCCACCCTTCCAAACCCCCTCCCATCTGATAACCATCAAAATGTTCTCTGTACCTATGAGTTTGTTTCTGTTTATTTTGTTCTTTAGATTCCACATGTAACTGAAATCATATAGCATTTGTCTTTCTCTGTTAGACTTACTCCACTCAGCACAATACCCACTAGGTCCAACCATGTTGTTGCAGGTGACAAGATTTCATTTTTTTTTTTTATGGTTGAGTAATAGTTCATTGTATATATGTACCACTTCTTCTTTATCCATTCATCCATTGATGGAAACCCAGGTTGCCTCCATATTTTGACTATTGTAAATTATGCTGGAATGAACATATGTATTCACATATCCTTTCGAAGTAATGTTTTGGGTTTCTTTGAATAAATACCCAGAAGCAAGCAGGATTACTGGGTCCTTCTTTGTCTCTTGTTATAGCCTTTGTTTTAAAGTCTCTTTTGTCTAGTATAAGTATTACTACCCCAGCTTTTTTTTTTTTTCATTTCTATTTTCATGAAATATCTTTTCTATCTCTTAACTTTCAGTCTGTATATGTCTTTTGTTCTGAAGTGAGTCTCTAGTAGGCAGCATATGTAAAGGTCTTGTTTTCTTACCCATTCAACCACTCTGTCTTTTGATTGGAGCATTTAATCTATTAACATCTGAAGTAATTGTTAATAGATATGTAGTTATTATCATTTATTATTCATATTTTTTATCTTTTTTTTTTCTTCTTCTTAAAAGAATCCCTCTAACTTTTCTTGTAATACTGATTTGGTGTTGATGAACTCCTTTAGCTTTTTCTTGTCTGGGAAGCTCTTTATCTGTCCTTCAATTCTGAATGCTAGCTTTGCTGGGTGGAGAAATCTTGATTGTAGGTCCTTGCTTTTAATCACTTTGAATATTTTGTGCCAATCCCTTCTAGCCTACAGTTTCTGTTGAGAAATTAGCTGACAGTTTTATGGGAGCTCCTCTGTAGGTAACTAATTGCTTTTCTCTTACTGCTTGTAAAATTCTCTCTCTCATTGTCTTTAACCTTTGACATTTTCATGATGACGCGTCTTGGTGTGGGCCTCTTTGGGTTCATCTTGTTTGGGACTCTCTATGCTTCCTGGGCTTTTATATCTATTTCCTTCATCAGGATAAGAAAGTTTTCAGTCATTATTTCTTCAAATAGATTCTCAATTTTCTGCTCTCTCTTTTCTCCTTCTAGTACCCCTAAGTTCTTTGAGCATTCTTATAAACAGTATTTTGAACTCTGCATTGGATAGATTGCTTGTCTCTGTTTCGTTTAGTTATTTTCATGGAGCTCTGTTCTGTTCTTTCATTTGGAATATGTTTCTTTGTCTCCCCATTTTGGCTGCCTCCCTGTGTTTGTTACTATGTATTAGGTAGGGCTGCTCTATCTCCTGGTCTTAGTAGAGTGGCCTTATGTAGTAGGCGTCCTGTAGGGCCCAGCGGCACCAGTCTCCCAGGTCACCTGATCTAGATATTCCATGTGTGTTCCTTGTATGGGTTGTGTGTGCCCTACTGCTATAGTTGAGGCTTGGTTTCTATTTGCACGTCATGGGAGAGATTGACCCTTAGACTGATTGGTTGTAAGAACTGGCCAGTGACTACAGTGGAGAAGGCGTTGTGCAGGGGCTGACCCTATGGAGCAGGATTTCTTTTAGTAGGGCTCTGGTTCCTGCCCAGTCTGCCGTTTGGGTGTGTCATTCTCAGATGTGGCCCAGGTGGTTCTCTGGGTTGGTCCAAAGCTGGTCACCATGCAAGTGGGTTCTGGGGCCTTCTGAGAGGGGCCTCGCCACAGGCCAAGTTCAGCTATAGTCTGTACCCTGCCTGGGGCCACTTGGCAGGAGCCACCAAGCAATTCTCAGATGGTCACCACCCACGCTGAGCTTTTTTTTGTCTGGGGAGCTCTTTAACTGTCTTTCAGTTCTAAATGATAGCTTTGCTAGGTAGATTAATCTTGGTTGTAGGTCCTTGCTTTTCATCACTTTGAATATTTTGTGCCAATTCCTTCTGGCCTGCAAATTTTCTGTTGAGAAATCAGCTGACAGTTTTATGGTACTCCCTCGTCAGTAACTATTCATTGATGTAAACAGAGTGTTAATGTCCCCTCTAATTTTGTGTTGCTGTCAATTTTTCCTTTTAGGTCTGTTAATAGTTGCTTTATATATTTTGTTACTCCTATGTCGGGTGCATATATATTAATAAATATAATATCTTTTTGATGAATTATTCCCCTTATCATTATACAATGTCCATCTTTGTCTTTTGTTATTTTTTTTATCTTGAAGTCTATTTTGTCTTTGATAAGTATGTCTACACTCACTTTCTTTTGGCTACCATATGTTTCGAGTATTATCTTCCACCCATTCACTTTAAGCCTATATTTGTCTTTAGAGCTCAGATAAATCTCCTCAAGGCATCATATAGTTGAGTCTTGTTTTATAATCCATCCAGACACTCTGTGCCATTTTATGAGTGAGTCCTAACCATTTGTACTTAGGGCAATTATTGATATGTGAAAACTAACTACTGCCATTTTACCTTTTGTTTTCTGATTGCTATATAGCTGCACTGTTTTTTTTTTCCCCCTTGTGTTTTTGTCTCTCGTTTTTATTTTGATGGTTTTCTATGATATTTTTGTTTCTTTTTTAATGTTTCATGTCTCTACCCTAGATTTTTGTTTTACAATTACCAAGAGGTTTGTATAGAACATCTCATAGATAAAATAGTCCTTTTGTCGCTTATAGCACCTTAACTACATTTGCCTATACAAGTTTTATCCTTTCGTTCTCTCATTTTATATTTATGTTTTCACAAATAACTCCTTTTAATATCATGAAGTCATTACTGAATTGAAATAGCTATAGTTATTTTTAGTGCTTTTTTTCCCCTTTAACCTTTATGCTATAATTTATTGTTTACATCATATTATGAGATAGCTTCATAATTTTCTGACTCTATTTGTCATCTTATTCAAATTTGTATACTTTTGCCTTTTTGTTTCAGGTAGAAGAGTTCCTTTCAACATTACTTATAAGGCAGGTCTAGTTGTTGTGAACTCCCTCAGCTTTTATTTGTTTTGGAAAGCCTTTATTTCCCATTCATATCTGAAGGATTACTTTGCGGGATAGAGAATTCTTGGCTGGCAGTTTTTATCTTTTCATATTTCGAATATATCATTCCACAGTCTCCTAGCCTGTAGAGTTTCTGCTGAGAAATGTGTCGATAGCCCTAACGAGGGTTACTTTGTAGGTTATTTTCTTTTTCCCTGGCTTCCTTTAAAATTCTTTCTCATTGCCTTTGACAGTTTAAATGGCTTGGAGAGGGTCTTTTTGTGTTGAGATAATTTAGGTGTTCTATTAGCTTCATTGGCTGGCATATCCAGTCCCTTCCCCAACTTTGGGAAGTTCTCAGCTATTATTTCTTTAAATAAGCTCTCTGCCTCCTTTTCCCTCTCTTTTCCTTCTGTGATACCCATTATCCTTATGTTACCTTTTCCAATGGAATTGGACAGTTCTTGTAGAACTTCTTCATTTTTTTTAAGGTTTAGTTCTCTCTTTTCTTCTACCTGAATTATTTTTAGATTTCTATCTTTAAGCTCACTAACACTCTCTCTTCCATGTTGTCTGCTCTATTTTCATTGCTTTCTAATGCATTCTTCATCTCATTTATTGAGTTTTTCTGCTGCAGAATTTCTGTTTGGTTCTTTTTTACAATTTCAGTTTCTATTGTACAGTACTACTTCTGTTCATTAATTTTATTCCTGAGTTCATTGAATTGTCTTTCTGTTTTTGTTTTTGTTTTTTTTTTTATAGCTCATTGAATTTCTTTATGACAGTGCCTGGTAGGTGCCTAACCTCCTAAAGAGAAAATTTTGAACTAGAAATAGTCAATTGACTTTTCAGGAAGTAATTTATTCTCAGAAAACTCCTGTTTCCATATATATCCCCGAAGAGTTTATTTGGAATCAATATGTATCTTTTTAAATCATCTTTTCTTAGTAACATATGATCAGTCCTTATTTGAGCTTTATATTTGGACAAGAGATTATAAAATAAAGTAAACCCATTTATAATATTTTATATTAATATTTCTTTGATAAAAATGTAAGATTTTCATTTAAACATTTAAAAATCATATTTTTTTTTCATCAAAAGGAATCATGGCTGCCCTAAGAAATATTTAAAATGAGAGCAAAAAAATGCCATGTTAGGAGTTATCTAGTCCCCCTGTATGAGATAAATCGACCTTTTGAAGGGAATTGACAATGAACTCTGCCATTTAATCTGTGTATTCTTGCAAATCACTTTAAAAGATTAGAATTGATTTGTATTAGTTAGGTAAACCAGTTATCACATGTAGAAATGCTCATTATAAAACAATAACAAAATCACGATATTAGATTCCATTTGTACCAAAGTTCCACTAATCAATGCTTGTTTCTTTATCTGTGAAGAAAAATAAATCTAATACCTACCTTATAGAATTGTTTTGAGTTAATGTATATCTAAAATCAAACAGATGGAGTCAGGACTCAATACATAAGTGCTATGATTATTATCATTTTTATATTATTTTTTAAAAAAACTTAGAAACTCCTAGTAGCATTCTTTTTGCTAATTATGTGCTTTTTAGATTAATGTTTGACATTCTATTTCCTCAGACGTTTACAGTGTGAGTCTAAAAATGTATTCTACCCTTGTTATTAGCTTGACAGATTAAAACTGATTTAATCAGTATACTAGTAGGAAGTTTATTACTTCTACTTTGGGATTTGAGAGTTTTTAAAATAACATATTGTGGAGTACTTTTAATATTTGAATGTTTCTATCTCTCCAAACAGTAAAGCTATTAAAAGAAAAAAAGGAAAATGTTTAGTTAAAATATCTGATGAAAGCACTAATTACTAGACCTCTTTTTTACACAAAATTTAAAAAATTAAGATCTATGCACTCTTCTTTCCAAAATTTGATTTCAGTATTTCAAATTAATTTTTATGAATATCTTTGAGGTTAGAAATTTTTCACAAAAAAATAAGACATCTAAAAGCTTACAAGGTAATATTTAGAAGAAATAAATGTTTTTAGCAAATTCATAATCTTCTCGTCTCTTTCCAAAAGACTAAACTAGGGCAACTCATCTCTGCTTCTTCCCTTGTAAGATGGATTTCTATTTGCATCAGAGAAGGAAACTTTTCCAGAATAAAAATTTCCCTTCTCCTCTCCAACTTTTTTTTTTTTAATAGATTGTCAACTTGAGATTTTTCAACATAAGATGCCTCAAAAGCCCCATGGACCTTGGGTCCAACTGGGCTTAAATTCCAGTCTGTGAAGTAATCTTCTCCTATTAAAGTTTTCAAAAATCTTTAAAGGAGGAAGTCTTAATACTGTGTTAGTTCCTGTCTTTATATGTCTTTTGTCCCTAACAATCTTTCCTTTGACATCATCTCATCCTTAACAAATTCACTAAAAGATTAAAATAAAGACTCTTTTTTCCCTGCATTTTTCCTTCAGTCTTTTAAAAGACAGAGAAACACAGAATGAAAATTCAAAAATGTTTAACATTTCAAATAACTTACAACCCACTATACCAAATAAAATGCAATGAAATCACAAATCACCATAGAGGATAACATTGCTTTTTCTGTTTATTGGCAATCAACAATTTTTAATAGTTATCTAGTCCTTTTTTTATATTAGAATTAGGATTATACTAGTTAAAATTAGAATTATACCGGAAAGGAAAAGTTTTACTTTTAAATGCCACTTCTTGTTTTTTTTCTATCAAATCAATAGGGATGTCACCAATCTTTATAAATACTCACTATTCATCTGATCTAAACATCTTGGACAGATCATATTGGCTACCTATGCATGAACTAATTAAGGAAATTGTAATTTACATTCAAATTGTACCCTAAGTTTTTTATTAATTTGAATTAATTGTACTTATACTGTTCATCTAAATCATGGTAACAACTAAAAATTAGTATCTCAGCAGTATATAACAAGAAGAACTTTTTAAATGATCAAGCAGAAAAATAATTCAAATTAATAATGGATCAGTTCCAGTGATAAAAGTACCTTTCTTAAAGTATTCTAAATTATAGTTTTTTAAAAAATATTCCCCTGTAAAATCTACCTTATTAAGCCTAGGGAAAAAAATTATATTGGATTCACAAATTTAGTATGAAATTGAGAAGCTAATGCTTTGCAGGTTTAGCTCATAAATTTTTTATATTATTTAAGTATAACTTTTAAATGAATTTAGAAATCTCCAAAATAATTTATACAATAGAAAAGAAAAGGTAAACAGGAAAATTTAACAAGATTTAAAAATGTATTTAATTTGTCTGAAAATCACTTAGGGCACCCCAAATGTAGTTATTTTGGTTTAAACTCTCTTGAATCATTTCAAATTCTAGATAAGGAAGGGGTTGCAAACTACAGCCCATGGGTCAAATCTGGCTTGCTGCTTGTTTTTTTAAATAAAGTTTTGTTGAAACACACAGCCACAGCCATTTATTTATATATTTTTCTGAGGCAGGTTTCATGATGTAACAGCAGAATTGAGTAATTGAGAGAGACTGTGGGGCCCACATAACCTAAAATGTTTACTATCTTTACAGAAAAAAAAGTTTGTCAACCCCTGTTTTAGATCTTCGAAATCATTCTTTTGGTACAATTTTCTTCCTGTCAGCCCTTTAAATTTTTATTGATTCATTATGCCTCATTATAACTAAACAATTGAAACTCCTTAGGTGCTATTCTGGATAAGATTTCTGTCTTGATATTAATTGCCAGATAAGGTATTATAACATATTAGAGCTGGTTAGTAGTGCCATAAACTTTATTTTAGACTAAAAGAGATTGTAGAAAAGAAAATGATATGGGGACACTTCTCTACGGAGGAAGAATTTGTGGTTTATAATGACCTGTGGCCCTTGAATTAGAATAAAGTATTGCAACCCATTTGACAAGTTAAGACTGTTACACACATGAGCTTCCTGTGAGGGAGGAAGTGTGAATAACATTCAGCAAGCAACAACTATTCACAGCCAAGCAGTGATTCCTAAAAAATAAAATCGCATCCAAATGTAATAAAAGATTATTTTTTTTCTCTTAAGAACCAGAATTATGGCCTATGTTTTCTAAATCACCTCCAGGAAAATAATCTTCACTTTAGATTTTTAGAGAAAAGAAAGGAGTAATTATCACTTTGAAGGTTTTGTGGTCAAGGCATTGTCAGAATTTTTTAATTATAACAGGACTCATTTAATCCAGTTTCGCTGTAATATTCTTGAGTGTTGCATCTCAAACTTTATTAAAAGGCAACATTTGGCCAAAATTAACTCTCTAGTTTCTGTTAAGTTCTACAGTTAACTTTAATTAATCATGATTTCAAGACAAGTTATTTAATATCTTGTGGCACCTTATTTTTCTCATTTTAGTAATATGAAAGTTGGACTAGCTGATCTCTAATACCTCTTACAGTTTTAAAATCTTCTAAGACTATAAGTAACATTTTTCTTGACAACTGATGAATAAATCCTTTGAGGGGCTTTAAGTTTTGGTATAAATCGACTGCATCATAGTAGTTACTTTATATATTATTTATATGTTAGTGTAGAGAATTGGCACTTTTCTTACATTCCTAGCCTCCCACCCCATTCTTATGCTAATTATTTAGCCTTTCTTTTATTTATCTTGGGGCAGGCTGTATAGTTCCCTATGCAAAAAGTATCACAGTAGCAATTCTGCACCTGCCTTTATAACTCTTGATTTGGGTCTCATATTAGACAATGCATTTATCTGATCAAGGCATATTAAAATGAATAATATACCCTAACATTCAGTTGTCTGTGCTTTCAATTGTACCTCATTTTTCAGTGACAAAGGGATTTTAACCTACTTCATGCAAATTATATTTTAATTCAAACCATCAAAAATTTACCTTACAAATTTGTAAAGTTTTACCCATTTTAAGTGGCACAATAACAAATAAATGGCAAGATATTTGGATTTAGAAATAGCCAGTACAAATCACTTTGTCAAATGATGTTATAGTAGGTCAGAAATATATCTTTCTCTGTAAATTTAAAGAATAGAAAATTTGATTTGGAAGGGGGTTAGTAAAACAAAAAAGGTGAATAGCTTTTAAAAGGTTCTATAGTTTTTAAAAGTTAATATAGGTAATCTAAAAAACTACTATTTTTCTAACTTACACTCTTCTTTGAAATCTTGTTTTATACAATATACTTTAAGATCACATTTATTACTGTCCTCCACTTTACATTTTAAGTTTTCTTGATCTTTCTTATTTTGCTGGACTCCCATAAAGGATAACTTTGAAAGAACTTACATATGAACAGTTGTGAACTTTGGTGAGATGAATCTGTTGATCATTTCCATTTCAATAGTGGGATAATTTAGAAGATATTATAGATATAGCTTAATGCTTAGATTAAATCTCATTATTTCTGTTTCAGAAAATACCACATATATTTCAACTTAAAATTTTAAATTTAAATTTATGCATGTGCACATAAAAACTAGTTTGGTACAGCAATTAATGTATTATTCTTCTCTAGCTGGTTTTTGGGGCAGCATTTTTGTTAAGCCAAAACAAAACTTATAAATGAAAGTATAGTTAATATAAATACTTACGTTAGGGTCATGTCATATTTTAAAATGTTTATCTCTTTTTGGTGTAATAATTTAAAATGTTCATCTAAATAATCACCTTTTGAGTTATATCAATGACAATTAGCTGATATTCTTTGGTGAAAGGCTTTAACATGTCAAATATTCGGATGACTCTTCTCCATTTGTGCACTATACTAAAGTTCTTTAACTTTAGATATTGATAAGAATTGATTCAAATAAAAAATAAATCAACAAAGTCAAAGTGTCAACTTTGAGTCATAAGCCATAGCAGTTAGAAACTGACATACCTGATGGATTTATTATTATTGAATGTCTGTGGTTAGTTATAGTCTGTTAACATGGGTCAAACCAAGTAAAGATTTTAGTCAGGATGGCTTGATATCTTATAATACAAATGGAGAGCAACAAGTCAAGAAGGAAAAATGGAGATAAGACCTAGAGGAGGAAGTAGCTATCAGAGGCCCAAAAACTGAAATGATGATGGCAACAATGATGAAAGCTAATATTTATATAGTATTTACTATGATCTACGCACTGTCTAAGGTTATTATATAAGCGTGTGTGTGTGTATATATGTGTATGCATGTGTGTATTTATTACTCAGAATATTATTAGCTAACAAATCACAAAGCTGGAAAGTAAGAGTCTGGACCTAGATTCTGAGCTATTATGTAGCAAGATGCAGCAGTAAAGAATATGGAAAGATTCATGAATAGGTCAGAAATGAAAGTTTCAAGTTGAAAGCCAAGAAGGACAAGAGGATAACAGAGACTCATGTTTATGTTTTGTTAGCTGTATGGGCACTATGTAGTATCTACCAGATCAAAGCAGCTATGGAGAACCAGGAGCACTATGTCTTTAAAAAGGTTAAAATCTTATTTTTGGAGGAAAATATAAGAGCATATTTCCTTAAGTAACTATATAAGGTCAAAGTAATGACTTTAAGCCATAGTAGACATCATAACACATGGCAATGCTTGAATAAAGGTCAAAAGCATTATGCCGACAATAATTAATAATAGAATTCCAAAAGTATTTAAGATTATGGTGATCAGTCTTTTTTTTTTTTTAATTTCAATCAAATGAAAACTAAAATATGGTCTAGGCTATACAATAAATAGAGGATAGATAAAAGCTTATGAGAAACCAAAGGATTTGGTCTCTTTTAGAAATAGGCATATTTATAAAGATTTTTGTAAAGGTTATCTCTAGATTCTTGATATACCTTTCAGTTGTAATTCTAGAATGTTTTGGTTCATAAAGCTTAGGTTATTGCGGGCAGTGGAAATGGAGGTTTTGTTTTTGTTTTTGTTTATATTGATTTACCCTTCGACCTTACAAGTTAAAAAACATACATCTATATATACCTTTATTTATTTATGAACTGTTTATTAAGAGCCCACATTTACCTTCATTGTGCTGCTCCTGCCATAGCTATTAAACTTTTTAGAAGGGAATGAAGAATACAATGGTATTCCAAATTGCCAGCATTTTAATCTGTCTGTATACCTACACAGCATGCATCATCAGTCTGTGCTTTTCCATGTTCCATCTTAGACTATGTACTGAGAAGCTTCATTATAAATGTTTTTTCTACAATCTATAAAGAAATGTTGAGCAACTTTAATACTTTGAGCACTGAGCTCAGGACACAGGATAAATGAAATACCAAGAATGAGAGCTTACACCCTAGTATCTATAATAACAATATATATCTGTTTAGCAACTAAAATGTAAAAAGAATTTTACATATATTATTTGACTCAATAATTTGCAAGATTACCATTCTTATTTTGCAAACAAGAAAATCAAAGATGATAGAATTATTGATTTTTCCAAGGTTACATCTAATAAATAGCATAGCTGAGACTTGATCCTGGCTATACTCTTTGCGTTACACCAACTGGCTTTACCAACTCTAAGTATGCTAGCACTTTCACTGTACTGTTTAGGAGGAAATCAATATCTGAAGATGATTATCAAAGCCCACAGCAGTTAAAAGCAGTGAAGAGGTACATCCCTAACATGAACAGCGAAGAGAACTAGAAGGGCACGAGGTACTCAGTGATACAGAAAAGGACTCATCACAAGAACAGGAGCCTGCGTGTTATCATTATCTTCTATTATGGTGCTTTAACTATAGAATGGTGCCCAGTTTTGAGTTTCATATTTATGAAAAGATGTTGATGTTTTCATCGAAATCAGACTTTTCAGAGTGAACTGTTAGAGATATAACTTAGAAGAAAAGTTTGAAAGTTCTAAGCTTGTTCGACTAAAGAAAAAGTTACTGTGGAGATTCAGCAATATAGATACCCAGAAAACATTATCTTAATATGATCTTAAAGCTAAAGGAATACCTAGAAATGTTTGACTTAAAAGGAATCTTAAGTTGTTTAAAGTGAAATGTTCTATATCAGAAAAATATCCAAAACCACCATTTATTGAGTGTTAAATTTGTCCAAGATGCTATGGTAGCTGCTTTATATATACTGTTTCACTTAATCCTCAAAACAACCCTAAAATAAGGTCTGCATTTTACATATAAGGAAAACTGAGAGTCAGCGATATTAGGTAACTGCCCAAGATCAGTAAGAGTCAAGATTTTAATTTAGTTCTTTCTGACTGCAGACCATATAGAGAGATTCCTTAGCAACTCTTTAAGTGTGGTTGGATAATTTACACATTATTTTTCACCTGGTATTCTAGAATTGTCAATTTCTCCACTAATAAGCTTTTAATATATTTTCCTACTTTTCAGGCTTCATGTAAATAAATTTTACAGGCTTTATCTAAATAAATTAGATAAATTAGCTCTGGAAAGATAAATAAGGAAGAAAAATAGAAAGACATGGATAGTGTATACCACACCCCTCCCCTCACTTGGGAAATTGTTGAAATTATATATTACAAATAATTTATAAATTATGTTTAAATAGCTTTATCACCTATGTGAACTTTCGAGTATCCTGGCAGACTATTGTTTTAGATACTTTAAGTATTATTTCATTTATGCATAGTTTGAAGGTTTTGATTTATGTAAAAGACAGACTTAGTGTTTTCCTAGTTGTCATGACTGTATTAGATGGTGGTAAAAGATTGACAAAGTCTTAGTATGAGGTTTGTATAAAATGCACAACATAAATAGGACTGTGAAGTTGAAACCACCAGAAGCTTATGTAGCAGTGATAAGTGAACCTTAATTTTTTAAACCCAATCTAGTTCTGCTATTCTAGGCAGTATTATCTGTACCTTGTGTCCAGTGCAGCCCATTAATCAATTCTCTCTAGTTCTCATAAAAGTCTTCATAGGTATATCTTTGGAATTAATGTACATTTCCACTGACATATAAGGTAATGCCAAAATTCCTTAAAATTATACTTTCTCTAGGAATTAAAAAACAAAAGTAATGTGTCAGAATTACTAGTATTTCAAAATATATCCAAATATACAAGCTTTTTATGTAGCAAATTTAGAAAACTGAGTCATGATCCCAACATATTCTGTTGAAAACAACCCATTTTAAGTTTTGAAGTCATGTTGGCTTGGAGAATATTTTTTTATACTTAATTTTATTCTATTTTAGCAAAGAGTTAAACAGTATAACCCTAGTATTTAATCCAGTCTAACACTTCTCTCTAACAGCTCTCAGTTCTTAATTCTATCTGCTAAGTAGAGAGAAAACATTATTGTTATTTATAAGAAAGATGCAATGATTGAACAACAGCAATTCAAGCTTTGCACTAATATCTACAAGAAATTCTTGTGAAATATTTAGAATTGTAGGTTTACTCCATAATAGTTAATATTCTTTTAAACTATCCTGAATACTCATGAATATCTGCTACTTTCCATTCTTTGACTTTTTTTTCAAATCTATAAATAGTTAAGAGATGAGTTATTTTTCATTTGCTTCTTTTTAAATGAAATTCCTAAAATGACTATTTTCTTATTTTCTTCCATTATCAAAATCTTTCAATAGAAAGGAGGTGGTTTCATTACTCGAAGACATTTGATAGTTTTTTAAATTTAATCCATTTGATTTATTGTATAGTTGTTTTTCATCATATGTATCTCCTCAGCCATCAGTTCTTTCCTTTGAAAAAATAGAAAAAATAACAATTTGGTTTGTAACTAATAGTGCCTTGGAAACAGCATGAAAAAAACATTTTCTAAGAGATGCGGTATTTTCCTTCCCATATGAAAACAGAGAAAACCTTGTTGACATTTTGTTCAGTACTGATTCATATGCACCAGCATGACCTCTCTGTGCTCCTGTCTCGCTTTGGACGCTTTGTGCTCATTCTTCAAAGACCAATTATTTAATATACAGGAACTCTAGTCTATAACAGAGGAAGAAGACATACCATTTATTATCATCACATTGTTTTTAAATGAAATCCATTAGATTATGAGTGAATCACATGTCTGACTTAGTCTTTGAATAAATTGTGAGATTTTTTTTTTTTTTAAACGAGGGATACTAAATGGATAATCAAGACAGTGATTTTACTAACACTTCTTTTCCTTCTCTGGGACTGATGGACCAAAGTATATCTCTTCTTTTTCTTTTTAAAGATATTTAATATCCTATATTCTTTAACTGGTAATTTTTCATTCATTGCTCTCATTGATTGGTTCAGTTGAGATTTCATGTGTGAGATTCCATAATCCTCAGTTTTATACATACAGCTCTAACATTCACATTGGTATACCTCCAAGAACTAATTATTACCGTTGCATCACTTTATCAGAGAATTTGAGACAAACTTCATGTTAAGATCCTATAAATATTTGACAGGTTGTTGATCTTTGAAAACCAAATATTTTTAAAATTCAGATTGAATTCCTAACATTAAGCAACAGAATCTGATTCTGGTTAAGCAGAAAAGGGGATTATATATATAAAGTTTATTTAGATGAGAGAAACAGGCTTTGAAATTCAGCTTCCAGAAGTAAAGCTCAAAACCATGACATAGAACTGACCTAATGAGAAAATCCTAGTGTTGCTGCTTCTCCACTAAGCCCTAAAGGAAACTATGGTTGCTTCCATTTCCCCACTTATGTCACTTGTATATCACTCTATCTCACAACCTCTGCTTCTCTTGGAAGCCAAAGTTATGCCACTACCCTCACCAGCAAAGAAGGTCTCACTTGTAGTTTCACTCTTCAATTTTGGGATAAAATTAGTCACATGCCTGTCTACTGGATACAAAAGAAGCTAAAAAAAACACTTTTTGTTCATTCTTCCTTGCAGTGACAGAACTATAAGTATAGGATATCCCCTGATATATTAAGAGTTTTCAAAAAGTGCCAAAACAAGAAAACATGACAAACATATTGCCATTCATTACTTGGCTGTTCAACATCCATATACACCTATTGCCAATTCTTAAACCTAAACTCCAAAATATACCCTTATTCCAAACTTAAACATAATAATAGTAACATCAAATAAAATAGTAAAAAACACTTCGTTTATTCTTTATAAAAACAAAATATGCTCACAAAGGGAATAGCTTGAAGTCTCTTGTGACATCCAATCACAAGGCAAGTATTGCTGAATGTGTGAGTGATCCGATCATGCAATTTCTGCTGTCAGAACCTTCTCAAATCTCAAATCTCATATCTCATATCACAGTCACTCCATACATATCACAGTCACTGAGCATACCCGATTTAATAGTTGGGTGAATCAGCTAAACCAAGTTCATTTTTGGCAGATCCGGTCACATTTGTTGTTTTACATTCAAGTATAGAAATTCTAGTGGCACTTAGTGTGCCAAATGCTGCTTTTCAAATGGACCAGAGTTTTATGTCTGATGACTTTCTTCCAAAACCTTAGAGATCTCTTCTATTGCCACAAATACTGTGTAGATCTTGATAAGCTATTGACAGTTCTAACAGCCATTGAATTGTTGATCCATGTAGGTGAACTATGGCCTGGATGAACTAGGAAGCCTCCTTTTTTCCTCTGGGGTCCACTCACAGCTAAAGGCTTTCATGTCACTTCATAAATAGGTCAAAGCAGATTTGCCATGGTTATGTATATTATCTTCAAGGAGATCCATCTAGCACTATGCCTTTCTTAATTGTAGGAAGTACGAGGCACAGGAAGTTACCTTTAACTTTGTAGAGGCCATCTTGATATGCTCAAGATCACTGGACCCTCAGAAACTTCACTGAACTGAGGTGTACCTCTTATATTTCCATGTAATGTATCTCCCATCTTACTGCACTCATGCTGGACTCATACATATGTTTTACTTACCTTTTCTTTACGAAAAATCTTGAGTACTTACTACTTCCTGCTTTCCAGGTCTTGGAGACATATGTCATCAGTGTAGTTGCTCTGTGTGGTAGTGAGATAGAATGGTCTTTGTGAAATAGATGTGATGGTTCATTGCCAAATAATTTCTATGACACTAGGATAAAATGGTTTATTGTTCTACCTGTCATGAAAACAGCTGTCAAAAGTATTCTCCATCTATTGAGATAGAGGGAAAAAAGCATTTGCCGAATTAATAGTTGTATACCTGTGGCTAAGAGCTCTAGTAAAGAATGTACATCTGCTATAGCAGCTGCATATGAAGTTACTATCTGAATAATTCTTTAGTAATCTACTCTCCTTCTCCAGTGCCAGCTGTATACTCCATGTGTGTTTAGGGCCCTACCCAGCAAGATATGAGGCAGATTCATCATTTGATTCCCACAAACATGCTTTCTGATTACTAGTCCACAGTGGTATTCTAGGTCCCCGTTTTTCGTGTTTGTTCAGAGTTGTTATACAACAGTGCCCAAAAGACCTGGTGATTCCCTTTCTCCATTACAGTTACTTTGATGATGAAGACCAAGCTGACAGTTTAAAGTTTACACCTGTGATGTCTTCACAATATACCTCTTCAAGTACTTGCATTCTCTCCTTCACTCATAAAACTCTGCATCTGTGAAATGACATAGGACCAGAAGTAGGAAAAGAGATTTCAAATTTTTGTTATGGTTGCTCAAGTCAGACCTCTGGTTATTAAACCTATATATCTTATCATTTTATTGAGTTGGAATTTTTTGCGTGTCTATGTGCTAGTCCATACGGATCACTTGATCAAGTAGCCAAAGACAATAACAGTAGGTCAAAGAATTCTGATCACAGCTCAGCTCTGCTAGCAATAACAGTAACCATTTCCCCCTGCCTATCGCACTGTAAGTGCTTCTACCTAAGGTCTGCCATCTCAGCATCCCATTATCTACATTGAAAATACCGTTACCCATTAGTGCCCCAGGCCTATAAAAGAGTGTTGTTCACTGATGCTGGCTGCCTGGCTGGCTGGCTTTTCTCTCCCAGGGAACATATTAGGGAGTAGTTCTTGGCCATGAGTCTTGCCTTAAACTAAGAATTTAGGATTGTGGGCATTTCATTATCTTTTTAAAAGCCGCGCTGTAGAATTAGCAGCAAATAATTTTGTCTTTGAATTCTTCATACTCTTCATATTGTTGTTCCATGTTACTAGCCACTGGATCTCCCAAAGTCTTGCCTTCACTGGTCACTTAGTTTCAAGTGACTATAGTCAATAATTTGTTACTTTGCTACTGCAGGTGATGGGTTACCAGAATTTACTTTTTTTCCCCAGAAAACCAGTTGAATTTTTAGAACCGTCAGCTCTTACAGAGCCAGATAACTAATCATAGATCTTCCTGATTTCCCTAAGGTTATGTTGCTTTTGTACCCATTTAGTATTAATCACGGTTCTTCTTTTAAGCAACAGAAGCTGCCTTCAGCTAGCTGTGCAGCAGAAAAGTTTATTAAAAAGAAATTGAGTAGTTGACCAAACTGGTGAGACTTAGAGAACCAGGGTCAAGGTTAAGGTTGCAGAGACAATAGCAAAAACTACACCTCAAAACTCGCTTAAAGATAAGTCTCCTTTTGCTGCAGCATTTCCATGAAGTGCCATGAGAACCCACTGCTTAATTCAACCACTGTAGTGCCAAATTACAGTTGAATGCTTCTCATCCTTATAAGCAAAATAGATGTTATCCAGAGCCTCTTTCCTCTAATTGTTCACTTCTGATTCAGAGTTTTTCACGGTTGGCTAACTAGTGGAGCCTTGGGAATAGAGAGGTCTAGATAACTGAGTTTTCTTAAGGAAGTGATACCTCATAAGGCTAGAAATTCATCAAACATCGGAAGGTTATCAAAAATCAGGGAACATTAAAAATGGCCACTGCATACTTTGGGAATTTTTTTCCAAGTTGCTGTGGTTACTATAGAAATACTTTTCCAGTTTTTAGTCTCTTGGATAATTCTAAAACTAATCTTTTGAAGTCAACCTAGGTAGGTTTCATTCTTACTAAAACAGGTTTTTAGCAATCACCAGATTCATCTGACATCTTGTAGAAAGTTTGCCACTTGGCTACCACAATTTGATACTTTTTCAAATAATATGAGATTTCTATAGTTATGACTAAATTATGTGACACTCTTCAAAAGGAGTCAATATTTTGAATAGATAAGGTTTCTGTTTCCATGTATACATGCTAAAAATAGATAATTTAGAAAGTTTGTATAAATAGATTTTTTTTTTTAAGTTTTAGTGACTAAATGGTTCTTGAGTTAACCAATAGTTTTCCCCTTGCTAATTCACAGACATCTTGGATGTAGCACTTGTTTTCATAGAATGATGGCCATTAAGGTTACTAAAGTAAAAAGAGCTTGATTAACCTGTCTTTCTACTGAATTTGCCTAAATTAAATTTTAGTTCTATTTTGTATCCTTGGTACCCTCTTTGTTCTCTATATTTATTTCACACTCATCAGTATTGGCCTCTGCTATTTTTTCAACTCCAATTATAAATGTAAAACTGAAGAAAACAATGAGAAACTAGACAGCAAAGTACTGTTTATCAAATTAAGTCATGTATATTCTAAGCCTGAAAAAGAAGAAGTTTCAGTCCTTAATTATTTAATAAGCATATAGATTTTGTTGTGACTGTTTTCACTGGTCCATTTCACTCCTATCTTCCTTTGAGATGATTTAAAGAAGATTGTAACTGCTCAAAACCTGGCTGCCAGTCTAGAACATTATAATATTAGTAAGTTGCAATGTTAGATCCCTGTAGTCCATTTGAATCTTTTCAGATGTTTTCTAATGTAGATGACTTTCTGACCATTTGATATTTGAAGTACAATTTGGATTGATTCATTAAATAATTCCACTTTCTTGTCGCCATGGTTTTTCATATTTTCATATTTTTGCATGTATTATTACCTTATACCAGCAATATATTAGTCATAGTTTCTTTGCCATGTTATAAGAATTTTAATGTCTTCCTTTTATTTATCTGTGGAGATATTTGGCATATAGAATACCTTTATTGCTTAGTTTGTCTTTATAGTTTAGAATGTTTGTATTCATTTAAGATTTAGTGTGCTATAATATATTCAACACTTTGCTTTTGTCCTCAATATTTATTTCATTCCTGTGGTTCAAATTTCCCTTTTCTTATGTATTATGTGTTGAAAATGAAAATATCTTGTCTGGCCTGGAGTTTAGCCACTGGACTAAACAAACATGCTCTCCTTCTGCTCTTAGTTGATTTTAGTGGTAAAATTACTAAAAACTCCTGTTAATAAAAAAAGTTTTACATCACCATTTTTATTTTGTACTTCCATAGTTGGTAAAAATCTCTTTCTTTCACTTCTCCCACCAAGATGCAACTTGTTCACTATTATTTCTTTTATATTTAAGACTCTACATCTGTAGTCATGCAATAGTGAAAGTAGCACAGATATTCCAAGAATCAACATCCTTGTATTTGGTGAAGAATTTAAGCCACTTTAACAGAGTTTCTAAAACTCAGAAGGAATCGATGATAGACTTGTTCTTCTCATGTTCTTCTCATGTCAATGGCAGAAGGACAAGAGGGAAAACCCAAACACATAAAACTCCACAAGTTTCTGATTGTGTTGTATCTCTGACATTTGTTGGTCAAAAGCAACTCATATGGTCAAACGCAAGGTCAGAAGGCAGAGAAGTACATTTCACGCACCATGAGACCCAGCATGTTGCACCATCAAATTCAACATTAGTAGAGTGGAAAAATCTATTCCTCTCTACTGAGGAGAAATAATGGATGGATGTTAGCCATACAATAATTTACCACACCACCCAGTCTAGGTTAGCTACCCTCTCTTGTACCTTTACTTGTCATATCACTACCCCGTTTTATTTTCTTCCTAGCACATAAGATTATCTGAAACTATGTAAGTAGTTTATATTACATTTTTATTCAATCAAAATATCAAATACCTAATACGTGCCAGGCAGTACTCTAAGTACTAGGGATACATCAGTAAATAAAAAAGGCAAAAATCCATATTAATTGTATGTCTCCTTTATTAAAATATAATCTCTGAGAGAGAAAAGACCTTGTCTATTTTGTTTGCTACTGTATTCTCAGTATCTAGAATAAGCCTGGTATACAGCAGAGGTTCGATAAAATTTGTTTCATGAATGAAAGACCATCATTAAACATTTATGCGCTATAACTCTATTTGCTCAGACCCCATGCTCATTAGGCAACTTTCTGATTGTGACTTGTTTACAACATAGAGAAGTTTTTATAGTCTGTCTAATGAACCTGAGTTACTCCAAGTCTTCTCTTAAGAGAAAGATCTATGCTTAATATTTTGGCAAATCTGAGGTCGATACCTGCACAGCTGAAAACCAGTCCTTGAATGTAGTAAACCAAGGTAAAACCATCCTGAGGAACTACTTAAGAGGTAGACAGCATTGGCTAAGTATACTTTTAATTCCCTTCTAAACAGATACAGCATATTAAAGACAATGCAAAGGGATTTTTACATGGAATATATGACACCCAGCGTCTCATGAGGGTTTGGGTTCCTTTAGATACATTATCATCTTTGCTTCAAAGTTTCTATCAAAAATAGTTTTAATAATAAAGTATTAGTCTTTTTTTTGTTAGGCTCATACATAGCAAATACAAAGGGTATAGTGAAGAGCTAAATTAATTAATAGATGTCATTACCAAGTTTTGCATCATGAAAAGCCATGCTAGTCATTTACTTTGGGCTTTTAAAGCCCTATGTCAAGAACTCTGTCTCAGAGTATGTATATATTGTACAAAACCAATAGAAAATTTAACAAAACATTGTCAGACTAGATCTGTTCCATAGAGATTTGAACTGCATCGTCAATGGTCAATACAAGAATTTTCCCCAGCACTACCTCTGAAGCTATAGTTGTTTTATTTTTATGCTCAACCTGTTAATATCTGATAATATATGATCTAACCAGTCTCACCTTTCAAAAGAAACCAGTCAAAGCAATTCTTGTATATACTTTAGATTCTTAGGATACTTTCATGCATTAGGCTTTGAAAAATATTTGATGTCATTGATGTAGTCATCTAAGGGCTACCATCACTTGCTGAAGAATGTGCTTTTATTTAACTACACTGGTTCATAATAAAATATAAGTGATTATGAACTATTTTATATAAATGGTGATATAGCACTATTAAAAAAATAAGAAGGAGGATTTTATCCAATTCTACACCAAGAACATCTTTCTCAATATTTTTAGTGCCAATAGAATGTTGAGTTCTATTGTGTGGATTTTACTTATTCTATTCATTTATTAACAAATGCTTGTTGAATATTTATATAGTAAGTATATACTATAAACAAGGTAGACATCATTCTATACTTTCATGGCTTAAAGTCTAAGTAGAATATGGACAAAAACAGGACATTGCCATACATGTAATAGTTTTATGAGGTAAGTGGGACAGGGTGCTGTAGAAGCACATGAAATTAGAACTTAATGAAGTCCTAGCAGATCAGGAAACTCTTCACAGCATAGTGATGTGTAAGCTAAAACTTCAAGAACTACTTCTCTCCCCATGTATCTAATATGTAAGGAAATATATCTCTTAAATATTACCAGATTCTGACTACCTTGATTATTATCACCACTGTCCAAGCCACTATCACTTTTTGCCTAGATTTATGCAAAAGCCTCCTACCTGGCATCTTTACTTCTGCTCTTGAGCTCCGAAGTCTATTTTTAACACAAGAGGCAATGTCAATTTTTTTGAAATTTAAGTCAGATTATGTTACTTCTCAGCATAAAGCTTTGAAATGGCTTCGTCTTACTCAGAATAAAAGTAATCCCATTGGCCTACAGAGCCCCAAATGATCTAGCCTCCTATTTCTTCTATCAACTCCCAAAAACACCAAATATAACAGTAAAATATTACAACTTTTTCACAGGTTTTCATTGTCATATAATACACAATTTAATGTTTTTAAAATTTCACTAAACTTAATCTGTGGTTCAAACTGAAAAATGAGAATCATGATTTCATTAATACAGTTAACTATACACTGGTTTGGATTGACTTACATATCATTTTGAGATATCGTTTTTCAGCTATGACAGCCATTAAAATCAAATGTTAAAATAAGCTATCTAGAACCAAATCGTTCTATTACAAAGTACTCAACCAAAGTATTAATTCGGTTGCATTAGTCTTACTTTTTAAAAGGTATATATTTCATAATATGTATCATATTAGTAGAAAAATAAAATATATATTCATAAACTAATAAATAAGCATTTCTTTGGGGTACAAAGTTTCTGTTTTAGACAATGGTTTTCTTCATACTTATGTCTAAGAATAGATACCTGTAGAGACAGTGTAGTAAGGGGGAATACTTTTATACATTTGTTGAGAAAGTTTTACTTCCTTTTTAAAGACTCTATAACTATTCAATCTGTTCTCCCATTTCTCTGAGTTGGAAGATAATGTTTGAGAGGGAAAATCTAGATGGAAAGAGATGGAAAATAGTTGTCATAATTTAATTTCACCACAGTTATTTCAATACTAGATGTAAAGCTATTTTAAAATATACTTCACTCCCTAAGACCTTTGATATAATACAGAACAGTGTTTGTTTTATGTTTTGTTTCATTGTTATATTGTTGATAGGAAAGCTATAAGCTTAGAGAATATAGTAGAGAGCCAGTTATGACTTATGACTTCAGAGAACAACTAGATTGCTTAGGAAGTAGTCAAGAATATTCTTTTAAAGCAACAATGGTAGGCTATTATTTAGTTCTCTAAAGAACAGGACAGAGATATAATTGAGTAAATTCATCAGTAAGTTGAATAGATTTCTATGAGACAGAAGTAATATAAAATTTGATCTTCATTTTCAAGGACTTATGAGATGATGAGTCTAAATATATATTTAAAAATCACTGAGTAAGGTAGTACATAATTGTTGTAATACATGACTCAGCTTCTCATTGCTTTGAGCATCCAGAGAATGGAACATCAAGGAAGACTGAAATATAACAGGAAAGGCTGTGTATAGACCATAATTCTTCATCGAGCATTGAAGAATTGTGGCAAACAGTGCAAATTACCTACATAATATAAAGTCTCCCCTTTTGCCCTACTATAGAACCCCAGGATTATTAAAGGTAGCACTGTCCACAGTTACAAACATACAACTCCTCAAATCCTTATGTAGCCTTGAGTGGCCATGTAGCATTGTTCTAGCCACTAAGGTACCACAGGAAATGTATTGAGTGGGGCTTTTTAGAAAGCTGTTGTTTTCCTGGTAAAGAGAAACAGACTCCTTTGGTAGTATGTCTTGCCTGTCCTTTCTCTTCTTTCCTATCTTGAGCATAGACTGATGCCTGAAGGTACAACATCCATCTTATGACCAAATGAAAAGGGTGTGTGTGTGTGTGTGTGTGTGTGTGTGTGTGTGTGTGTTTGTATGCTACAGATACCCATCTAGGAAAATAGTTTTATTCCTGGAGTGCTTACTAGCTCTAGACTGCTTACCCCCAGAAGCCATGGTGCATTACTGTACTCACAGCTGAATATACTTCCAACTGATAAAAATGGTTCAGATTTGGATAAGTAAAAGAGTGAAAGAAAAAAACAAGCATCAGGTCACAAGTGGCATAAACAATTTGAGCACACAATTCAGAACCAGAAATGGTTGTTAACTTGTCCGAGTAGAATGTAGAGATCTAGGCCCCTGGAGTGAAGTTTATATTCACTCAGCTACTTTTAAATATATAAATGGCCTTAATTATTTTAGGGTGGTATTTTAAATTTTTTATCATCTATGAATTATCTGAAAGAACATAGCATTTTTCTGTCCAGTTTTCTTGAATGAAGGGCGAAATTCCATAAGTCCATACATTTAAAAGTATTCAATAGCCCATCTGTCAGTTGTAGACTTCTTCAAGCTTCCCCCCTTATTTAAAGTCCTTAATCTGTCATTAAGGATAAGCCATTACAGTAATTCTCCCATTCTTTCCAACAAGTTTACACCACAGAAATGGTCTATTCTGACAAGAATGTAATTTGTCAGCAGCATAATGACAGAAGTACAATCTATATAAAGGATTGACACCCAGCATTATTTCCAAGGATCATATTTTTAAGGTGTTGTATCATCTGATAATTTTTTAGGTACAATATAGTGATCTATGATTTAAACTAAAGAAAAAGAAAATTATCAAAAGTAATAAAATATATAAGTCTTTGAGTACATTAGCTTAATTGCGTTTGAACTGAAAAACGTCAATTTTCTAAAATGAGAAAAGCTTAAAAATCCTATAGTTTAATAAAAGTAGTTAGTATTCAGTTTGTCTCTGGTGAGAAATGGCTAGTAGAGTTTCAAGTAGAGAATACTGGCAGCCACTGTGATGCCTTGTCCTTCTCTTCCCCCTGGGGGTAGAAGAATAAATAGGTGCAGCTACACATTAAAGAACATTTACTCTGCTTTCATGGTTCAAATTAATGTGTTCTAAACTTTGTAGCATGCTTTGAACCTGGCTATAAATTGCAAAATTAGATTATGGTTTAATAAGTACCTGCTGAAGTAATTTATGACACTTGAATTTTCATTATGAATATGGTTATTACCATCAGACATGATGTTGAAAATGTCACATGAGGAATTATAAAGATCTTTAATTGATGAGTTCTCTTATGTGTTTAGTAAAGAATAATCCTTAATATGTTGAAATCTCTTACAACCAGGGAACTTCTATTTCTCACAAAATGTAGAATTGCTAACTAGTAGGTTGAGAAAAGAGGGCATACAGCTAAGAAGAAAGAATAATCAAAGGACCACCCTGAATCAATTGCTTCCTTACCATGGGGGTGAGGAGAGGAGGCAGAATATTTCCTATGAAAAAGGATCTATTATATAATAACTAAATATTTCCATGTCTTTTTTTTTTTAGGAAAGTTTTGAACCAGTTATTAAATTGTATGCATGCAAATGCTTGTGTCACTTAAAAGATTCTGTGCATATATTTCACTCACATAAGATCAAGAAAAAATGACCTGTCTGGCAGGTAACCGACTTACGTGAAATTTAGCAGAAGAAAAGTTTCTCTGTAGCTATAAATTAATTTGTGGAGATCTTTTAGGAATTGCTATTTCAGTTTAGAAACTTGCTACAAAATGACAGATGGGTAATGATGCTATAGAACAACCTAAACTCTATGTTTTATAACTGGTAAAAGCTGCTTCAGTAATACCGAAAATAAGAATTGTTACCCATTGTAGTATCTGCTAATGGACTTTTCTCCTTAAATTTTTTTAACAAAAACCTGATGTTTGACATAATTATTCAGCAAGAACCAGGGATTCTTTGACCTTCTTAACTATGTTTTTAGTTTTTCCAAATTTCCCTGCTCAAAAAATTGTTACTATTTGCCTTTAGAATTATCTAATCTGGAATGTGGAGAAACTAATGGAGCGCTGAATTTTGTATACCAAGTGATGGGAAAGAACATATTTCTGTACCATGCACTGAAATGCCATCTTACTGGCTTCTTCATCTTCCAACCCACCCACCTGACAGAGGCATAATATTCCATGGCCTTGAAAAAGTTATTTTGGGAAGTGAATACTAAAGTAACTCAGGGAATTGCTATTCTATCTTCCCACAGTGAAAAAATGAAGTGGATCAAAGCATCTGTAAAGCAAAACCAAAGTGATTATTCATTTTTTTCCTTGTTTAAGAAACATGCAGTTACACTACTGCTACACTCCTTTCTTCCAACCCTGATGCCAGTAATTGCAGATTCAGATTTACCACACAGAGTCTGACCCATAGCTATACCCAAAGAGCAGCCACATCCAAGACGCAGAAAGAAAGCCAAAAATAATGAAAGCTTCTGTATCTGAAAAAAATTCTTATTTAAGATCTCAGGTGAGCCTATAGAATTGTGGACCCGGGCAATCAGACATCAATCGGACATTCAGTTTCTTTTCATTTGCCTTGTGTTTCTTGAAGTCCTACCAAGAACTGCTCTAACAGAGAGCAAACAAAGATGACTGCTTATACAGCACCTTTCCTCTACCGGAAAATTTTCTTTTGGGTAAACAGTCTTCAGTTCCTATGTATATTTCACCGTGTGTAGATATGAATTAGTGCTAAAACCAAAAGACAAATCAATGATTAAAGATATTTCTGAAAGTAGAAGTCGCTAAATCTTATTTGTACTTAATTTAATCAAATACTGATTAGACTAGATGGTTGATGCTTATGTAAGATATTTTAAATGTATATCTGTAGGGTTCTTTAGTTACAAGCAATAGAAACTGGATCAGGCTAACTTTAGGAAAAGGGATTTTGTTGAAAGAATAACAAAGCCATACAGAATTCATGGGAGGCTGTATACCAGACTTGGAAATTGGCAAAAGAAGCAAGTTATTTTTGGAAATTCAGAGAACAGTGCTGTCATAATGGGGAAAAAACATACTGATCAAGATACCATTGCTAGGGGTGGACAAACCTAACCATTTTCTGTCTCTTTGTTTCTCCACACAGTATATAAATTTCAGGGAGGGAGCATCTGATTGGATTAGTTGGGGTTACATGGCTGCCCTTTGACTAGGGGAGGTCCAAGTTTCTAATTACAGCTATCAGACTATATCTAATGGGGAAGAATTTATTTCCCAAATGGAATTGAAGTTGACATTAAAGAGGAGAAAGAGATGCTGCGAGCCAAAAAGCAAGGAATATTCAATACGGATACCATTTATTCCTTGTGTATGGTTTATCAGTCACTGTATTTCATGTGCATTATTTTGTTTAATCCTTACAACAGGCCTCATAATCAGTTACTATTTTACAGGTAAGAAAACTTAAGCTTTGAGATAAGATAGTCTTATCTCTCAGGAGTAAAAGACAAAACAATAAAAAGATTTTTTTAATGCTCGACATAGATACATTATGTAGTCCTGTTTAATGTAGAAATACTTCATTAGAATCCAGCTTTGGGAATAAATGTTATGTAAATGCTGGATGCATAAATTTACAAATGATTTTTTGTTCTCTGATGCAAATTAAGGGTTTGGTTTCTTAATATAATGAAGTTTTTGAATTTATCAGTGGCAGTCTCGAGCCTGCAGATAAGTTTTAGAAATAGGCTTGTAGCCTCTTGGTTTGTAGGGATGAGATTAAGGGGTGGAGATGAGGGACATAAGGGTTTCCAGTGCTATTTAATTTAGATAGTGACTTCCATCTGGGCCCCCTCCCAAAAAAACTGCACAGAATGGAATGAACTACTAGCTCCATTTTTACTGGTAGCTTTCTTTTTGACCTTTGGCAAATTAGTTTCTTTTGCTGAGTTCAATTTCCCCATCTCTAATGAAGAGGTGCTAATAATCCCCATAATCCCATGGATAGAATGAGATGATAAGCATAATATGCTTGATGACCTCTAAACTAGGGATTCTCAAAAGGGCACTGTTAATATTTGGGCCATATAATTCTTTGTCGTGTGGGGCTGTACCATTATTGTTAGATATTTAGCGGCATTCCAAGCTTCTACCCAATAGATGACAGTAGCACTCACACCCTAGTTGTGATGACCAAAACAACTGACTCCAAAAGCACTACCAATTTTCTCAATGTTGTTCTTCTGTTTACTAAATAGGTATCCTAAATTATACAGATATTTTTTTAAGAGACTCACAAACTATTCGGAACATTTTTCAGTTATCTTCCTACCCTCCCAACACGTTTTTGAATTCATCTTTTAGGAGAAAAAAAAAGTGCTTATCACTAAACATGTTCTTCCTTGTATCATCCATCTCAGGAAACAATTAGTGTCTTTATGCCACATTCAGATCTAATAATCAGCTGATTCTACCACAGCATTACCAATTGGTCTTAAATCAGATCCCTCAAAGAGAGACTGAGATTGAGATTTGTGTGCAGGAAATTTATTAGGAAATGCCCTTAGGATGAACCTACGGGGAAAACGAGGTCGGTTTGAGCAAAAGGAAGAGTTACAAAACAGTAGCTCAAAGGCTTCAGCCAATTCTATGTACTCTTGATCCAGAACTCTCAGGCATAATTTCCTGTCTCCTGTTGGTATGTGTTGGCTAAGTCCTACAGTATAGTCCCTTTGAGGTATAGTCCCTTTCTAAGCACAGCACTTCCCAGGCTGGATTATGATGTAGCATTGGTCTGGGATCCAGGTCTTGAAGATGTAAGTGCAAATCTTAGTGACAGGGTGTGGGGTAGGGTGGTGGAGGTGCATATGTCACATTACAAGACAGAAGGTTATTTATTTTCTTCAAGCAACAGGTGAGGATTAGTCTCTCAGTAGAAGTATAATGTACATCACAGTGTAATAGAGCTTAATTCTGGATGATGACACAAGTGACTTAAAGGTTTTTTATATCATTTTGTGTTATTAAGTTCTCTTCAAAATTAAGTCTTTGTAGATAATCATTATATAATTAAACATACATGATATTTAAAGAGCTATATATAGGCTGTACACTCTATAAAAAGATGTGTGATAGCTAGATATGTACTATCCATATGAAAATATTTGGATTGTTTTTTAAAGTTGATAATTATGGGAACTAGGAGGGGGAAAAAAGGCTCTGAAGCACCCAGTTTAAGAATTTGTTTCTTATAAATAGGCATTAATATAGCATTCTCATGTTTCAAAGCTAATTATAGTCTAAAATGTTGGTTAAAGACTATTATTTTTACTTAGATGTAAAATCCATATGTTTTCATCCAAAAACTCTTCTCCTATTTCTGGACTGGTAATAGTTTTGCAAGCTCTAGTAATACATCAATAATCATTCTTATACTCTTTCTAGAGAGGATGGTTATACCAGCAGGAGTTATATCAGAGTAGAAGGGCATATAGCCACAAAGGGTTGAATCTTAAAATTGGAAATGGTGGAGAATCTTGATTTTTAGGAAAGAAATGGAAATAAGGAATAGTTTCTCTGAAAGCCTTTCACATTCCTTATCCAATTTGTCAATTCTTTTCACATAACTGAACTTTGAAAAATAGTTGGATAATGACTTGTTTCACAATTCTTTCATTGTGTATTTATTGAACCTCTAATATAGGCTTAATCTTTTGGATAACATAAAGAAATATGAGGTTATTTTTTCCAAGAGGAACACAACACCCAGATTTCCTATCTTGTGAAGTCAACCTTAGGGCTTAGGCTAGGGAGAAAGACTTAATATGTTTAAAGCAGAATTCTTGATTTCCATCACCCATCCTCTGCTAGATTTTCTCTTACAGAAGTCTTTCTTCTCTTCATTATAGCACCAGTCCCTCAAACCAAAATTCTAGAAGTCGTCCTCTTTGCATAACTCACATAATCTTCCAACAAGACTGACAATCCTACTCCAAAACAATGCCAAATTCACCAATTTATCACCATCTTGCCACTGCATCCTCTCTAGCCCAAGCCGACACTGTCTGGCTGGATTCAGCCGGTCAATAATGCCTTCAGAATATCTTATGAATATGTCATTTTATCTCTATCTCCACTACTGTGTCATAAGACCAAGCTACCGTCATTTTTACCAGGACTACTTGCTTCCAGTCTTGTGCCTCTTCCCCCACTGCAGTGCATTTTCCATACAAAAGCCAGTGATCTATCTTCTCAAGACATAAATCAGATCATCACATTACTGTAATCAAAATCTTGCAAAGGTTTCCCAACTATGGCCTCTTCAGAAAAGCCAACCCTAACCATCTTAGCTAAAATCACTCTATGCTTTTCTCCTCCTACCTGCCGCGCTCTACCACCAATGCCTTGTTTTTTTTCCTATTACTTATTAGTAACTGAAATTATTTCATTTATTGTTTTAAATGATTGTCATTTGTTTCCCCCCAAGAAGAATGGCATGTCTTAAAAGATAAAGAGTCATGTATCCCCAGTATATACACCAGTGCCTGATGCTTCATAGGCATTCAATAAATATTTGCTGAACAAATGAGGGTAGAGGTCAAAAAATTGAGCCTGGGGTGATTCCTGTTACTGAAATAGTTGTTCTATTCAGGAGAGTCTGAGAAGAAGCTGTACTTATTTTGTTGCAGTTTTGTGAAGGACCCCCTATACTGTGTCTGTGTCTCATATGTCAATTTCATGTTAGGAAAAAAATGTGTTGATGTGTTCCCTTGCTGTCATCTCATGCTATCAGGCTTCTGTCTCCCCCATAACCATGAGCATTACTTGTCACTGGCAAATGAATATGATTTTCAGCCATGAGAAAATAATAAAAGGTTCTTAGTTCTAGTGTATTCTAGGATTTTTCATGTTTTCAATGAAATAAAATAACTCTGTTCTTTTATTTTATGGAAATGGCTCTGAATGTCATTAAAAACACACGTTTGTGACTAGATGGATTTTAGTACTTAACATCTTGTATTAATCTTATTTTTTAAATCCCACTGCTAACCACTTTTGCCTGGTTGGACCACCCATATTTGAGTTTCTATGCATCCTTTGAGGAATAGGTTGTTTTTCCAGTGGATTTTTCTACCTTATTTACAAATGTCTGTTTTATACCTGCAAGGAAAAAGATACCACACTGAGCACCAAGTTTATGCTTCCCCATCAATTTAATTTTCTTGTCAGATTTTTTTTCTTTTCCCAATATGGGAAAACTTCTTAAATCAGTAGAGAGTGTGTTCTTTGTAGCTCTAGAATCTGATTTAAGAGAGGAAGAAGTATATTCCAGATTAGAAACAGAGAGAATATGGATATATTCTCTTAGAGAACTCAGAATTAATGCCACTTCCCTCCCCATTTCCTGCATTTCCTATTGTTGAGTCTGTCAAGCAAGATGTATTTACTGAGCCCAGCTATCTGTCTAGTGCTATAAAAGGTATTGTGGAATAAAGCAAGGGTTGCCAAACGTGACTAATGGACCAAAGCCAGCTTGGTTCCTGCTTTTTTAAAATAAAGTTTTATTGGAACACAACGACATCCATTCATTCACATATTATCTATAGTTGCTTACATGCTACAAGAGCAGAGTTGAATAATTATAGCAGAAACCTTATGGCCCCCAAAGCCTAAAATATTTACTATCTGGCCTGTACAAAAAAAGTTTGCCAACCTCTGGTATAAAAAGGTGGTTCCCATTCTCATAGAGTTTATGAATTAATCGGATTGGTTGTTAAAACATGGAGTAACTGATAAATGCCAAATTGTATGATAATGAAGAGAATAGATACCACGGAATGGTTATTGGTTAGAAAATAAATCTCATTTACAGAGAAGCTTATTCAGTATGTTGAATTGCAGAAAGGCTCCTTGTACTGCCTCTTCCCCCTCATTCTGTGCTTATCTCTGTCAAGTCCCAGATATATTATAAAATGAAAATCTATTCAAAACTTTGTTAACAAAGCTTTTCCCAACTCTACATCCTCCATAACTCCCTCAAAGTGACTCATTGGAGAAGTAGGACAGGATTTTAAAGATTGTAACATTGTTCAGAGCCATGCCCGGGATATCATAGATCCTCAGCTATGTTGGAATAAGTAAAAGAACATGGGAACTGTAAAGGAAGGGAAATTCTGTGCAAATAATAGCTAGTGTTACTGAATATTCAAAATGTGCCACCTTAGAATTGTGTTTCTCAGCGGGAAAGATACTGGCTCTTTAAAGATTAAATGGTAGTGAGTATGTAAACCACTTAGCACAGTGCCTGACACATGGCATATTATAAGCATTTAATAAGTCTTTACTGTCCTTATTTAGAGGAAATTGTATTTTTTTTCAGATATAGTACTAATTACACTAATATGCATGAAAGTAAAAAAAAAAAGCATATAAATTAATCCTTGATTGCATCACTCTTAAGTATTAAGAAAACATTTGTATTTAGGAAATACATAACAGAGTGATTCACAATAATGTAAAACTGGTTGTTGCTTTATCAGTGTAGAAACAGTATTTTTTTTATTTTGTTGTGCTAATTATTAAATAGCAAGAGCTTAACTATAGTGTATGAGGCTATATCCACTCAGCTGCTTCCTTTTATAAAATCTTTTTATTCTAGTTTAACATAAGTTCTAAGAACACCACTCAGCAAATTTTCACAAAAGAAGCGCACTTGTGTAACTAGCACTCTGATCAAGCAGAATATTACCAACATCCCAGACCACCCCTCTCCCCAGGCCTTCTTCCAATCACGATTACCCCCCAAAGGGAACCACTCTCCTACCACAGGAACATACATTTAAAAAACTAATCGAGGAAATGTTAACATACTCTTTTAATAAGTCCACAGACTCCGTTAGGCTTTTGAGAACAATCTGACATTTTAAGAAGAGAATAGTCTTCTGACGCTGAAGTATTTCTTGCTATACATGTCAGAGTGCTTTTTACATCATCAATAATGTGCTTTGATATGTTTGATATGAAAGCCTTGAGGGGCAGACAATTATTTTCCTCTTCTTAAAATAGAGTGAATTAGGGTTTAACTACATGAAAAAGTTCATGATTAAAAACAACAACAATCAATCTGTTGAGGTTTCTCTAGAATGACCATTAGTCAGTCTTGCAAACTTAGCTAGACATGGAGATGTGGAAAGTTAATTTGAATGAATCTTTTTTTCTACCATTAACCCACGCATTTGGGTAATTTTATTTTGTGTGTGTGTTTCTTACATCTATGAAGGAATTCATATCTCCCCATCCTTCTCTGCTCCAAAGGCCAACCTAATTTACACTGGCAATTTCTTATCTATTCTGAATAATGTGTGAATATCCAAGAAAGTGCTTTGAAAGATAAGTTTCCTATTTATTAAGAGTTATTTACCCATCCTAATTTTTCTTTGTTTTACTTCATGTTATATGTTACTTAAAACAAACAAACAAAAAAGGAGGTCATTATAATTTTTATTCCCAAATGTTTAGTTTGGCCTCTGTTGCAAGACCTCAATTGCAGGCTGAAGTGCCAGAAGCTCAAGCTGAAAACAAGAATGTGGTGGGCAGGCTTGAGATTTGAATTCAGGAGGAGTGTTTATATTTTCCCAAAGGCCTCATTAACGAGAGTCCAAGCCCTAAATGTTACTACCAACCCATTTTTACTGACTTTTCTGTTTTATGAAATAAAGTATCATCTATATGTGTATATCTTTAAACAACTTTCTCTTCCCTTTCAACTGCCTTTTAAGCAACTAAAGAAATTTTAACAGTAAATCCTTATCAAATTTGATATTATGTTTTTGGTCAAATCCCACAGAACCTATTCACACAATAGCGTTTTATTTTTTGAGATTTTCACAATTAGAAACAACCTAAATGTCCATCAATAGGGGACTAGTTAAATGAATTATGTTACAATGGAATACTGTACAGTCATTAAAAAGAATGATATTTATCTGCATTTGTTGATTATCATTATAAAACCTTCTTAATCCTACGATCCCATATATTTAAATGCATTTTGCTATGTATCTCTTTGTGTATGTTGTATTACAAAATATATTTAAGCAGAAGACAAAAGTAATTGTCTTTGAGAGGTGGGATGGAAGAGATTTGGCTTCCTGCTTTATACTCCTTTTTTAAATGTAAGGTATATTGATTATGTCTTAGCTTTAAAAGGAGAAAATCAATTGAAATAGATTGCTGTGTTGTTTTGTGTCTGCTTTTTATATATCCAATATTTCGATCCTTATTCTTTATATTTTAAAAGTACGTTCAGAATCCCCTCCAGAGCTTTGGCTGGAAGAGCATACGGGTTTGTTCTGAGTGTACAAGAGTAGACAAGAGTAAGCTGGAGTGCTGGTTTCCCATCTGAGCCATGCCATGCTTAGGGGGAAGTGCTGACCGATGAAGTCGATGCCAAGACTGACAGTGGTATCAGGGTCGGAGAGAGTTCTTTAGCTCAGTTACTTACTCATTCATCTGGGTATGTTTTGTGGCTTTAATTGGATTAGGGAAACATTTACATTGAGGCTTTAGGAACATTTTCATACCGTTGAACTCTCAGAGCAATATAAACCCACAGCATTAAGAATGGGATTTATGTAAAGTCACTAGGGTAAAATGAGTGCCTGGTTCTCTTCTTGATTTTTACTTGCTGAGGAAGGCACTCAGAGACAGTGGGGACAGAAATTACGTGTAGGCCAGGGCATATATTTTCAGGGAGACACAGTGTGATACATTTTTAAGGAAGTTTACCTTTTCAAGAAGTAAAGCAAGTCCAGTTGCAAGTGCTTTTGTTGAAAATAAGACTAATCTGGAAGTAATTTGTCCTACAAATATATTATCTCCATCATTATTTGCTAAATCTTCCATATCTGTTATTTCTCAACCTTACTTTTTCCTACGTTTTAAGTCCCCTAAAGATTGAAGTTATTCTTCCTGACTACAAATCGAGATCCATATTATCTCTTATAATTTAGGTGAATTTAGAAGCAAGGTGGTGACTTACTCCAACAATATCTGAACTGGAGATAGGACTAACACTCTCAAGAAATGAGAATGTCAAGGCATAGTATCTAATTAGGACCTGTGGCAGGTTACATTTCCCAAAAATGGCCACAGTAGTGTTCCCAGTCTAACATTCTCTTGCCATTCCCTGGCAATAAGCAGAGTCTGTTTCCCCTTCCCTTGAATCTGGGGCTAGACTTTGTGACTGCCTCAACAGATAGAATGTGATGGATATGACACTGTGTGGCTTTGAAGCTAGATCATAAAAGGCACTAAGACTCCACCTACCTCTTTTTCTCTCTTGAAACACTCACTTGTGGAAACTATCCACCACTCTGTGATGAAATTCACACTAGCCTCTGTGGGGGGATGACTTGGAGAGGCCCAGATGCAGAGGAACTGAGGCCTCCAGCCAGCATCAACCAACAGGTATGAAAGCAAATGAGCTCTCAGATGATTCTAGTCCCTAGCCTTCAAGTCTTCCAACTGAGGTTCCAGACATCATGGAACAAAAACAAACTGTCATGGCTTTGCAGAATTTAGATTCCTATACCACAGTTTTCATGAGCAATAAATAGTTGTTTTATACCACTGAGTTTTGGGGTAATTTGTTTTGTATCCACAGTAACTCGTTCAGGGACACCTCTCCTCCACTCAAAGACAGATAAGGAAGTATCTGCAGACAAGGGCAGAATTCTTTCTAATAATTTTACGTCTCCATGGTGTGGCTTGGATTCAAAGATTAATTTTTAAAATGCACACATAGCTAATATTTTATTCGAAATGTACAATGAAGAGTGACCAGAGGACTGGTTTTAAAAAACTGCCTAGGCAAGCAGAGATTATACATCTAGAAACCACTGAAAGGAATCTTCTTTAGTTCCAGTGAAGCACTGTTTTAGAAGTTGGGTTATTATCTGTACTTGATTATAGTGAGAAAGCTGTGAGTTTGTCACCTTAAATATGATGTTAGCTTTAGGTTTTTTGTAACGAAAATTTATCAAGTTGAAAAAGTTCTGCATTATTTCTAGTTTGCTGATAGTTTTTATCATGAATGGGTGTTAGGTTTTCTCAAACACTTTTTCTTCATCTGTTGACATGATCAATGTTGATGTCAACAGCCTATGATGTGATGATTATATAAATTGATTTTTGAATGTTAAACCAGCCCTGCATACCTTGGATAAATCCAACTTGGTCATGTTTAATCATTTTTATAATTTTTTGGATTTTATTTGCTAATATTTTGTTGAGGATTTTTGCATCTATATTCATGAGGGATAACAGCCTGTTGTTCTTTTTTCTTGTAATGTCTTTATCTGGTTTTGGTATTTGGGTAATGCTGGCATTATAGAATGAGTTACAAAGTAGTCCTGCTTCTATTCTCTGAATCTGTATAGTTTTTGGTGGCTAGATTTTCATAGAAAAGTAGGTAGGACCTCCAGGTGTTCAGAGAATATGATTAGATTTTTAGTTTGACATACTGACATTTAACAGATTTTAAACTCCATAGTGTTTTTTATTTGCTAGATATACATCAGCAAAACTATCATAATTTTTCATCCAAGTGTAGTAATATCTATAAAGTAAATGAGGTGGTAAATCATTTGGATAGGTCATACCCATGAAAGTTCTATATAATAGTATGTATTTGATTTACCACACACCATTTAGATTGCTTGATTTTTTCATTCCCTTGCATAATATCATTTGTTTACATTAAAACACAAGAAGAAAAGTTTTCAATGCTTTGGCTGCATTGCCTTGATTAATTGAGTCCTCAGGTAAATACACTGTGCAGCGGAGAAAGCAGATGTCTTGAGATTGTGTTGCTACTATCTATGTTATTTCAGGGGCATCTCAACTGCACTGTGTGCACTTATGGATAACATTTCTTTTTTTTTTTAAGAAAACTGTCTCAACTTTCATTCTTCTTACTTCCTAGCTCCATTGCATTTATAATGTTGCTTAGTAAAAATTAGTTACATAAAACATTTTAAGTAACTTTGCCAGATTTTCTTCTGAGCCTTCCTAACTTGATTTGCAGATTAACTTTGATAAGCAGACAGGACCTTATGGCGTGTATTTATTTATACTGAATCTCCTCAGTTTCTCCTAGGTGAGAAATTGGAGTTTTAAATGAGAATTTATATCAGTTGAGATTGCTGTTTCTGTAGGAATTACAGTTTACAACTATTTGCGTCTTTTGGTTACATAAAAAGCCAATACAGAAGGTCAGTGTTGCTTAGTTGACAAGAACAGTGAATGACTGAAATAGAAACAAGTCATATAGTAGCTTTTATACCAGCCTCATAAATGTCTCTGGCCCATGGACCATCAATTTATGAAATTTCTACCCAAAATGCCACCAATTCTGCATTACTGGATTGTCCCATTTTATGGAAAAGCTCTTTATTAACGTTACAGCATGGCATAGGTAAAATTTTTGTCTTAGTAAGAGAAATGTAGTATAAGATTAGGAGTGTGGGTTTTTAAATCCGATTTCTGGGATTAAAACCATGCTTTATTATTTGTTATATATGTAAACTTAGGAAAGTACTTTAATTTCTCTTGGCCACATTTTGTTTATCTGTAAAATGGAGATAAAAATAGTGCCTACTTCACATACAATTATTGTCAAAATTAGATGGGTTAGCACATGTAAAGGGCTTACAATATTACCTAGCATATAAAATATTCACTTCCAGTGTTAGCTATTAATGCTATTATTTTATTGTCGAGAGGAGTTTTCTTATATCTATGGTTTAGATCAGAATGTCTTTGGTTTTTCCCACTGCATTGAAGTATTTATTAAATACCTCTTTGTTCCAGAAGTGATTTGTGGCAACTTAAATTATATGTACTGTTAAAAATCTCAGTGAATGGAAAATGAGAATCACATTAATGAGTGTGAAACTGAAGAGATTCAGTATAAATAAATACACACCATAAGGTGCTGTCTGCTTATCAAAGTTAATCTGTAAATCAAGTTGCGTTTCCCAGGGATAAATTTACAATCATATTTTACACATAATATTAATAATTTTTAATTGATTAGAAACTTTATATTTCTTTCTAGACCTCACAAGTTAACTTATTTGGGTAGGCAAAATTTCATTGCTACAGTTTTAAATCCATCCCCATTATATGTTGTTTTAAACATTTGTAGGTGGTTTTTTTTTCATTTTGCTCTTCTAGCTCGTGAATGCAAATACTCTATGTAGCAGAGAAAAGGAAAAAAAAGCACTTACCAATGCAAGCTGCATACACATACATTCATGTGATCAGAATAATCTGATCATTATGATTATTTTATTTTTATTTTTTACAATTTTTATACTCTTTAGTTATTACGGGAGATTGTGTTCATTAGTTGTTTGTTTTTCAGCCCCAAATTTAAATTCTCAACTCTCCCGAAATTTCTGTCTCATTCACTTAATTAACATTTTGAGCTTATCCTCAAGTTCTTGAGCTTGTACTCTAAAATGTAAATTTTTGTTTGATGTAATCGTAGACATGTACAGTAAAATGTTTGTACCTTTATCACTGGGATTTATATTTGCCTCATAGTAACAGAAACTAGAAATAGCAATGGCTTAAGGTGAGAAGTTCAGAGCTAGTGTGGAAGCTTAATCTTAACAAAGTCATAAAGGATACAGGATCCTTCTGTCTTTGGACTTTTTGTATCTTTAGCATTAGCTTGCGTTACTAAAGCTACAAAATGGCAATTTGTGATGGAGGAGAAAGGAAGAATGAAACAACCAAAAACAGAAAAAGAATTTGGGAGAGGCATCTGTCCCACTTTAAAGGAGCTCTCCTGGGATCCTACCTAACAGTTTCCCTTCGCATCTCTTTAGCTGCCCCTAGCTGGAAAGGAGTGTTAGGAATTATGGCTTGAGGATTTTTGCATTGTTCCTAGAAATAAACTTGAATTTTATTGGTAAGAAAGATAAGAAGAATGGATATTCAGAGAGAACCTGCAGGCTTTCCCATAATCCCTGATTTCTCATAACTTGTGTTTGGTAGGTATTTAAATGTTAATCATTTTTCAGCATCTTCTAAATGTGCAGGTGCTGTTGCCATTTTTAGGCAAGGATATCCAATTTTAGCTTTCTTAATTGAAAGCAAACCTCCTTTACTTATTTACAAGAAGAAGGAAGGTTAAGAGTTTTCTTACATTCTTCTGTCCAGCTGGGAGGCAGCAATGGACTTTAAGAAGACTGACAGAGTGTTTTCCCACTTGGTTCCCTCAGTAGGATAAATCTGTTTTAAAATGTGCCAGACAGATGGTAGTTTTTTAAATACTTCAGTGATCAAGCACACACCATAAAATTCTGAACAATGAAGAAGAGCAATCCTATTTATTTAAAATAAGAGGACAAAGGTAGTCACACTGACTTCCATTTGATTAAATGGTACTTTGTTCCATTGGTTCAATTTGGGGTATTACGGATTTCCTAATGGGAATCGTGTATGCATCACAGCTGTGAAACAGCTCACACATGAACTTAGCAAGTTCTAGCAACAGTGGAAATGTGAAGGTAAGCAAGCAAAGATTGTCTAAGCCTCATAAAGGTACCACAAGGTGAGATCCGCACCACACATTGCCTTTATGAATGTTTCCCTTTTCTTGTATGGACCTAAAAGTCTGTTGTTTTCATATACAGTCACTGATGTTTAAAGATTCTTTAAGGCAGTGATTTAGTATATGATGTATTTAATGTACCAGTTTTTCTTTAAGTTGTTCTTTTGCATTTCAGGGAATCATTTGTATGTTAATATAACAGAAACCTTCCTAAACCTACTGTTTAGGAAGAAAAGATAATTACATGTTTCAATGACTGTATCTCTAGGGCTTTGGCATCCTGACAGGTTTTTGTACTAGTGTATGCAATGCAAGAAACCTCTACGTATTTATAGCAAAACAGATCTTGTGCCAAGGCCCCCAGACATAACTGAAGTCTTATCTGAGAAGGCAATGTAGTATTGTGGTTTAGTGAATAGGTTTGGAGTCATGCACACCTGGATTTGAATCCTGGCCCTGCCACTCAGGCAAGTTATAACACCTCCAAGCCTCAGTGGCCTCGTTCACAGAGTTTCAAGAGAATAAAAATTAGATAATATATAGTGGATGTTTCCCAGTGAAGCCCTGTACTTATGTAATCTCCTCCCCTTGAGCTTGAGCTGGGCTGAATGACATTGGGTTATAACAAGACAGTGGCTTCTGTGTTGGGTGCTTTCTCACTATCTTGGTGTGCTTGTGCTCTCTTGGATTGCTTGCTTTGGGTGAAGTCAGCTGCCATATTATTAGCCAGACTTGTGGAACGGCTCTCAGCTCTGTTGGAAGTGAATGTTTTGAGGCCTGTCGACAGCCACTGAATGGGCTTGTAAGCAAAACTTTCCCCTGTTGCACTTTGAGTTGACTATGGTCCATCTGACACACCTTGATTGCAACCCCTCAGGAGAGACCATGAGCCAACGACACTGAGTTAAACAGCACCCAGTTTTCTGACTCACATACCCTAAGACGATAAATATTTGTTGTTTTTTTTGTTTGTTTTAAACCACTGAGTTTGGAGTGATTTGTTACACAGTAAATAGATAACTATTCTCTTCAGGAGCCTAAAAAAAATTAGTAACACTATTCTCAAAACAAGAAAAGATCAGACTTAATCCAGCATTACTGGATTATTCATCATGCACTATAAATCAATTTCAATATATATGTGCAGACCTTAAGAAAATGCCCAGTGGACCATCCCTTTCCTGTTTTTGTAGATTGAGACATGTAAGGAAAAATATACCAAGCATTTGAAAATTTCAAAATAGCAAAGAAAGACAATAACCCAAGATATTATGTAATTCTCTTACCTCAGAATAAGATAATATTTATGTTGTATTTGATAGGTATTTAAATGTTAATCATTTTTCAGCATCTTTTAAATGTGCAGGTGCTGTTGCCATTTTTAGACAAGGATATCCAAAATAAAAGGAAATAGATAGTAATTGGCAGATAACATTCCTTAGATGGACACAAAGATGTACTAAAATCTTTAAAAGTCAAATTGATAAAAATACAACAAAAGTTTGTGTTTGTTACTTGAACAGTTTGTTATTTAACAGTATTTGTTTGGGATCTTTATGTTCATTTAATTTAGAAAAGGCCATCCTACATACTGCAATTTTTTCACTAAACAAAATCTCAAAACAATGTAGAAAAAGGTTGTTCATATTTTGGGAGCGTGTAACAAATTCCATTAAAAACTTTATGTGTACTGTCGTATTAAAATCAGTCTCACTTGCCACAATCAATCTATCTTAGGTTTGCAATACATTCTTAACTTACCATTGAATTCTAGAAAGTAGGATATGGAACTTATTAATAGGTAAATATAACCCTTGGATCAGAGCCCTAAGATAGGATTTCTGTGTAACTACTATATAATTTCATCTACCTCTACTTTTTTTTCTAAAATTCCCCTCAATCTAAGGCTTTCTTTTTTAAAGTGTTTTGGAAATTTTTAGATTTTCTTTGGAAATTATCTTATTAGGACTAAAGCAGTTCTTACCAAAATTCTTTTTGAATTCATTAAACTTCATATAGAAAAGCTTATACTAGAAAGTCTACTGCCGGCTATCAGGTAAGTAAAAGTAAGATCTTCACTCACTATTACAGTGAATCTTTTCCTGGCCAACTGCTGTTTTTTAACTTGTAATATTGAATAAAATTGTATTCCAGGGTGGTGTGCCTGCACTTTAGAGTCTGGAATACATATTGGTTTATTCTGCCCAGATGATTTAGTTAAGAGCAAAAATGAATATTCTCGTTTCCCAACGGATTCTTTGGTATAAAAAGGCAGAGCTGCCCAAGTATGTAGAACTTATTTTAAATGATCCGAAAGCAGAGAATTTACTTACCCTGAGACATCTTAAAACAAAACAAGATTAAAAAAAAACAACAACAGATTTTAAGTTGTGGCCAGTACAGTTTAAGACTCTTTGTACCCGTTTTTCTTTACTCCAAAAGAGCATCTGTAATTCATCTTATGAGTGCTAGAAAGTTACAAAACTTCTTTATGTGTTGACATTTTTTAACTATATAGTCAGATAGACTTGAAATACACTTTAAAATTGAAAAGTATTCTCAGAGAAAAGGAGACATGAACTCTGGATTGAAAATCATCATGAGACCTGAATGATGGCCTGTAAACATTCTGATAAAGAGGTTAAGCCTACATTTTCTGAAGTTCAGGTTGAGGCAACTGGCCTTAGTTCGAACCACTCCCCTGACTATATTGAATATTTTAGTTAGAGTCATTCTAAACATGTATTTTTAAGCAATACTATTATCCTGAAGTTGGTTCAAAGTCTCTTTCAACATGATTTACAATAATGGCATGTTATATTCCCAGAGAAAAGGTTTCATTCCGAAACTTCAGTTTTATGTACAATATATCCCTCTTGTAATCAAATGTACTGATCTGAAAGCATAAAAAAAAAGACTGTTTAAAAGAGAAGCTCTTTATGGTTAGTATACCAGTAATAAAACGTACTGTAGAACCTTCATTAATGAAACCAGTAATGTTACAGCTAAGTCTAAATTTTCTTAGGCTGAAATGAAGAGTAGCAGAATTTGAGGATACAGGAGAAAAGTAAAGATAGTGTCATTTAAAGGAAAAATATTTAAATATTACAATAAAAAAAAATCGCCGCTCAAGAATGACTTGCTCTTCAAGTCTATCAGCCCTTATTGTGATGATTTCATAAAATGAACCAGGCTGTTACAGTTGTTTGTTTAATAAGTTCTAAAATTGATCCATAATCCACTTCCTTCATATCTACATCAAGAATAAAGATAGTCCTATCATCTCACCCAGAATAGTTTTTGGCCGTAATGCTGGTATCCAAGGATGTCTTATCTTTTCATTGTCAAAAATTTAATGAGGCCATAGAATCTACTTGATACATAGTAGAGTTTTTTAAGCAAAGATAAACTCCGGTTAATATATGTAAATTTAATTTAAAGGATTATATTTTTTGTACGTGTAGGAGGATATATTAGGTTTGTGAAATTGTCTCTTAACCACTCAGAGCATCAGCTTTCCACAAGTGTAAAATGCAGATGTTCAACTAAGCAGTCTCAAAATCTCTTACTATTAAAATTTCATAATTACTTCTTATTAAAGGGAAACCTAATTAGTGTGGTCTCCGTGTTTACAGTTTGTTTTGAGCCTAGAGAAGTTCTCAAGAGAAATTGATTTGTGGGGCATTTTCCAAAGTATGCTTTACATACACCAGCACATGTGATTCCAAGGTTTAAAAGTCTAAGAAACATCACCTATACTATATAGCCATTTTGGCAATTCACAGTGCTTACTAGCACAAAAGCTCTGAAAAGAAACCTTTTAATCCTGCATTCCGCAAATTTACTTGACTAAAAAGCCTTTTATTTATTTTAAACAGAACACCTGCTACAGAGAAACCGTGTTTTGTACATTGTGGGAAACACTACACTGATATATAAGGACCTCAACAATCTGGAAAAGTCACTGTTAGTTTCCCCGATCTGTTACAAAGCACCGCAAACTAGATGGCTTAAAACAACAGAAATATATTCTTACAGTTCTCGAGGTTAGAAGTCCAAAATCAAGGTGTTGGCAGGGCCATACTCTCTCTGAAGGCTCTAGGGCACGATCTGTTCCCAGCCTCTCTCCAGTTTCTGGTGTTGCTGGCAATCGTTTGCATTCCTTGGTTTATAGAGGCATCTCTCTGCCTCAGGCTTCACATAATGTTCTTCCCTGTGTCTCTGTTTCTGTGTCTCTTTTCATGCCGCTCTAATCCATATGAACTCATCTTAACTGTACATCTTAATCATATCTGCAAAGACCTTATTTCCAAACAAGGTCACATGCACAAGTTTGGGGGCTAAGACTTGAACATGTCTTTTTGGGGGACACGGTTCAACCTGTTACAATGATTATCTATCAGACCTCATATCCCACTGCTTCTTTGCCAGATCATGTGTTAGAGCGCCCCAAGACTTAGTCTTCTGACCTTTCCTCTTTAATCTACTTTCATTCCCTTAGTAATCTCATCTATGCTTAAATGCCTTCTATATGTAGATGATTTCCAAATTCTTATCTCTAGTCCTGATCTCTTCCCTGATCTCTTATATCCGATACTCCTGATATATTTAATAGGATTAGACAGACTAACCTAGTCCAAAACAAAACTCCGAATTTCCTCTGGCCAACTCACTCGAGCTCCATTTCATCATATTGCTGTAAATAGCACCATCATTCTAAGAATCACCTTTTATTTTTCCTTTTCTTTCATCCACACTTTTAATCCACCAGCAGACTCGGCCTGCTATTATGGCTCTGGCCAGTGGTCTAGTTAACTTTATATCTTTCCCAGACCAAAAGTCTCCCGTTCCTTTTTTTTTTTCTTTCATGCTTGTGTCCCTACAGTCAGTTGTTCCCAGTATCAAGTGTGATTGTTTTCAAACATAGGTCACACTCTTGCTGACAACTCTCTAGAGTATCCTATGTGCCCACCATCCACTTCTCTGATCCTTTCTCCTACCAGCCCTCCCCTTGACCATTTTGCTCCATTATATTTATTGCCCAGTCCTCAGTCAAACCAATTCCAACCCACATTTGGGACTTTTCTCTTGCAGTACCATCAGCCTTGACATTTTCTTTCCTGATTTTTTGCATAATTCCTTTCCTCCCTCATGTTTTTCAAGACTCTTAATTCTCTCAGTGGTTTTCTCTAATCAATCTACCCAAAAGAAATCTCTCAATTTGTCAGATCCTTTACCCTACTTTATTTTTTTATGGTACTGCTCTCCACCTGAAGAATATTAATTTGTCTTCTCAAACTAAAATATAAATTATGTAAGAGCAGAGAATGTCTTATTTACCACTATATTTCCAGTGCCTAAAACAGTGCCTGGCACATAGTAGGTACTAAATTAATAGTGAATAAATGGACCAAAAAAAGAATGTACGAATACTAGCAGACTTTCTTCAATAGATTCAAGCTTTCTTCCTCAATGTCTCTAAACAGTGTTTTTTTTCCTCAGTGTGTCTATCTTTATTCCTACTATCTACTTTCCTAAATTTTCTTCCACATATTGTTGTTCTTTGATGAAATGCCCTTGGTACTCTAAAAGCCTGTTCGAGTTCCACTTTTGTAAGTTTTCTCTGCTATACACTCTCACCATGATCTTCTCCAACTCTCTGATCTCCCATTGGACTCTGTCTTTACTGTACATGTCAGCACCTAATTGTTCTTTAATTATTGCATGTATGTCTCTCAAGACTACAAACCTCTTACGGACAAGGACATTATTATATACTCTTTCTTTTTTTTTTTTTTTGCCCATGTGTCAGAGCACAAATAGTGGGCAGTTTTGATTATTTTATTGAGGAACTGATTGACTAATTGATTAATTGCTTGTCTCAATCTCAAACAGCTTGCTTTTTTAAAAAAATTGAGTGTATATGGGAAGGAGTATATGGAAAAGTCAGAAAAAGAGACATTCATATTCAAATGACAATGTTAAAAGGACAGCATCATAATAAGAAACTGAAGAACAATTTCATTTCTTATCAGAAGGTAAACACCCTTCTTACTCAATATGGTGATGTTAACTGGAAATCTGCCTGAGTAATTGCATGCAGTTCCATATCATCAACTTGACCTTTCTTCAATATCTGTGAAAGAGCTTGTTAGTGAATATGAAAATTGAATTCATAAAACATATTATTATTATTATTAAACTGATAACATTTGCTATGAGTCACTTCCAATCCATGGTTTTTTGGATATCCATTCTTTTTGAAAAATTAGGTCACTTTTTAATCATAAGTTTAAAATTTGCAGGAGGATAAGTTGTAAAAGTAACTTTGATAAAGGTAAACCTGTTTTCACATCTCTTGGTATACCTTGTTAGAATAAGATATATATATATATATATATATATATATATATATATATATATATATATATATATATATATTCAAAAACAATGTATTAGATTTTCAGATTTTAAGGAATATAAACAGTATTCTTAACAGTTCCATTAAAATAAACCATATTTGTTTATGACTGACTTTGAATTTTGCTCTTTAGACCAGTATAAATTCACCATCCTTCATTTTGTGTTTTAGTGACTAGGAAATAAAAGAAAGATAAGGTCTACAGATGTTTTGTTTTTCTTTTGCTACGGCATGAAGTACCAATGGAAAGGTAAATCTAATATTAGCAATTATTGAGAAGTCATGTGTTCTTTTTTTTCCTTTAAGCTTATAAATATTAACTTTTAGCAAGTAGTATGTTTCTAAATTGTTTTCAGCAGCATACCAGCAAACTAAAGAGATAACAAAGGGGTGTGGGGAGATTTATAACGCCACGGTATATATTTCAGAGAACTCAGAAATTCCAGATTTTTCAGGTATCTACAAGCTGAATAGCAGCTGCAACAACAAAATGGAAGGGAAAACAAAGCAGTTAGAGCTACACTGTTATGAAGAGATTGTAAACTTCATATCCAAAAATATTTGCCACTACTACTCTGGATATAATACTGTCAGCATGAAGTCACAGAATACAAATCTTTGATTCACTTTGAAATGAAAACCACAAATACAGAACTAAACCCCACTCTTCAAGGGGCAAAAAGAGTTGAATATTATGCCAAAATTCTTCTTGCTTCAATAAAAGATACTAAGGTAATGCCTAATAAAACAGAAGCTGTTGAAATTCAGAAATTCGCCAAGATCATCAGTTCGATGTACTTGTTTCAGAGAGAGAAATTCACCATCTAAGAGAAAGGTCTCAAGTGATCCCCGTCACTGACCAGGAAGGACCCACCGAATTGGAAGCTCAGCACTGAAATGACCCAGTCGATATTACTCTTCACATTGTCAGTGTCACCTTGTTGCTTCTTAAAGTGTTGAGCTCCTGTTTATTAAATGGATTCTTGCCTTCAAATATTTCTGGGGAGGCATGGTGAAAGAAATGAAGTGAGCCTTGCATCTGCCTAAACCCAAAACCAGTACATCCATCATCTTAGAGTCACTAATTAGAGAGTGACTCCTAACACAAGGAAGAGAAAAGTGCTTGGTGTGTTTAAATATAATTCTGTCAAACTTTTTTATCCTTATACATATCCTTGCTTTTTTTAAAAAAATTACACAATATTCATTCTGAATGCATAAATCCAGATGATTATTATTACTTAGCAACAATCACAGATTGAATGCTAGTTATACATTGTTTGTGCTATGTACCTTCAAAAAGAGAAAAGTTTCTCCTTTATCTAACATCCATAAACTTCTAAGATATTAAGTTAGAATTGCTTTTAATGGGACTCCTGATTGTTCTAGGAGGCCTTCAAAAGACTTTGAATTATTAGCTAACACATATAAGTCATGAAACGTAATAGTAAAAAAATTACTCATGAAGCTACCGCCAAAATCTATATATCTCATCTTACCTGACTCCACCCTCCCAATACTACTCCGGGTACAACTATCCTCAGTTTTGACTGCATAATTCCCTTGCCTTAGAAATGATCACCTGTTGATATAACTCAAAAGAATATACATTTGAACTTTGCTTGTTTTTTGTGCTTTATGAAAAAAAGGAGTATCAGTCTAGTCCAATCACTTTTTTAAAAAATTCTATTTTATTATGTGTTCACTAATTTATATTTATCTGAAATATTTGATGGTGTGGGAGTTAAGATGGTTGTTAATATGTGATATATTAAGATTTATTATAAAGTTGTAGTAGTTAAGACAACATTATATTTCTGTAGGGATAGATGAATTGTCTATGGGAACAGATTAAGAAGCCCAAAGATTCATGCATATATGGAAACCTGATTTATCATAGAAGTAACATTGGAGGTGACATTTTTTGACTCAGTAATTTCCATAAGAATATCAGCATAAATATACAGAGGTCTATGTTGAAGGATGCCCATTACAGCATTGATTATAATAGCAAAAGATTAGAAATAATCCAAATGTCTATAAATAGAAAAATTTTTAAATAAATAATAAAATATTCATATAAATATATACTAGAAAAGTATACAACCATTTAAAAGAAGAAAACAGGGAAAACTGGTCCTCTCCAATGCTGCAGATGGTGCTCATAAATTGATATCCTCACTCTGGAAAGCAATTTGGTAATATCTATCACAATTTAAAATATGCAAATCTTATGACTTAAAATTCCATGTATTAGAATCTGTCCAAGAGAAACCCTTGAACATCTTTTGAAGGGAGTGCCCTCAGGCTGTAAATTTCTTTGGTGCTTCAAAATCAACCAAACAAAATTTCAATAAACTTGCATGCCTATCAGTTGGAGTGTATAACTAAATAAATCATGGAGTACAGTTAAACAATTTCTAAAAAATGAGATAGGGAAATTTTCCAGTAATGGCAATGGAACTAACTGATTGTGTGAACCCTCCCAAAGTTACCAATGATAAGATCCGGACAAAATATTTTTTAAAATCTATCTTTAAATGCTTGAAAACATCCAAAAGGAGAAAGAAACCACTGGAAATGGAATGGAGCTCGGTGTTGGTATACTCTTCTGTATTATTTGAATTTGGACCAAGTGCAGAATAATTTTAAAAACTGCATTTATTTAGATTTCAATCTGGTTTACATATCTAAAAATAAAACTTTTAAAAATCCAATTTTAATCCCTACATATCTTTTAGATTAAGTTAGGCATGTTTTCACTCTCAGAATTAAAAGCCCATCTATCATTTTCTAGTAGATTGCCTTGCTCTATTGGGGTTAAATACTTATTGATTCATTCAATTTCAGCAAATATTTTATGAGTGTCTAATATGTGTCAGACCTTCTTCTAGATGCTGGGGTACGCTAGTTAGCAAGACAAACAAGATTTCTGCTCACCTGGAGTTTATAATGCAATGACCTAGCTTATTTAACAGAGACTTCTAAGCAGAAAGTATATACTCACCTAAAGGTATTATCTGAGAGAAGAAGAAAAACAATGAGGAAAAGGATAAGCAGAAATTCTATTCCTATGCATATATTAAAATCCTAAAATATTAGAATTTAAGGGACTCTTACCGATGTTCGATTTTTTTACATGAGCATTTTTCTAAATATAATGCATTCTTTTTTATTAATTCTTAGGATACTTCAAAGCTGTAACCTTCCAATTTTTCAGTCACTTGGAATGTCAGTGGATTATAGAAGTTTAGTTTAATTCAGAATTTTTGCTTGGATTTGTCTTTTTTTTTTTGTTTGCAGGAACTTGTGGGAAAAATATGTCAACTCTTACATAAATATGACAGATATAGATTGTGAAATGGACTTTATTTGGCTTTCTTTTGAATTCCTTGATAGTTCTGTAACCAGTAGGCAGTGTGATATCATTGTTATTTTTATACTATGGGCAAATTTTTTAGAGCAGGAGAGTTAGAAATTTTCTTGATATATAAATAATCCTTATTATCCAGAATGTTCTTTATTAAACCTCCTGTTTTATTATTAAACCTTCTGTTTTATTTATTAACTTTCTATTGAAACATTCAAACAATCCTAGTAAAATATCTCTAACTCGGCAGGAAAACGAAGTCAAATAAGTTTCAACAGTATCAAATATTTCTTAAAGTACACTTTTCCCAAGAACTTTTCTCTAAATCAGAAAATTGCTTATCCCTTCTCTTCTCCTTTGTCCTACTAAACCCTATGCATGGTAGAAATATGCTGTTTTTCTGTACTGTGTATTTCTTTTCTTACATCTATTATATTTAGATGATATTTATGGATGTTTGGCCTGTATTTTCATTAAGAACTGGAATTTTTTACTATTTTATATATTTTTTAAATCACTCTGATCAAATTTTGTTGTTTTTCCAATAACTGAATACTGACATCAATTATTGTAATGATTATCATCTCACCTTAGACAATAACCCAGAAATACTGACTACATTGTCTCTGAGTTTAAAGCACTATTTGATTTTCTAAATCATCATCTGAAAAGATTTCTCTAGTAGGCTTCAGCGGCATAATATTCTTAATCCCTCAACTAAGTGTATTTTTTTCTATTTCTCTCTCTCTCAAAAAAAAAAATCAACAGCTTGATCAAGTCATACGCCAAAGAAGCCTGTCCAGTTTGGAACTGTTCCTCTCCTGTGCTCAGAAACAGTTAAGTGCTTTGATAGCTACGGAACCAGTTGACATTGAATAAAGAGAACATGACAAGCTAACCCACACTGGCAATGGATAAATCATTAGACCTCTAAAATACATGCTGTGAATTATAAGGATGCTTTTGTTTTCTTTTCACACCTTAGAGAATTGATTTCCACTTCAAGGATAAACCAAAACAATATTTAGAACTATCGAGAAATCTAATGTGCAATTTATTTTCTTTTGTTTTCTCCTTTACATTTACCATTATTTTAGTAGTAGTTGTAGTTATAGTAGTAGCAGCAGCAACAGAAAGTATGATGTGACCCAAAAGCTATTGAAAATTGCCACATTACCAAAAGTTAATTAAGTAAACTTTATAGCCTCCAGTGGCCTATTATATTGTATTCGGCAAAAGTAAATCTCTTTACTTGTTGCTTCCCAGTGACTCTTGGTAAGATTCTAGAATGTAATCATATTTTTTTTTGATTTTGAAGATAAAAACAGCATGGATTTCGACATCTCATTCTGATAATACCAAACTTCTTTTCTGTAGTGGGATCTATTTTCATTGGTAAAAATAGAAAACACTAAAGATTATTTTATTAATTCATCTTTGATCTGATGTACCACTTAAAGTGGTATGTATGTGATATATGCTTATTTCCTATTTCTGTTCTTCAAAGTCACTATGAATCAATAAAGCCATTTTTTAAATGAATCATACCATGAACTTAATCTCTGGAAAAAGAATATAACAACAATTTATACAAATTGAGGTTCAAATATAAGAGATGAAATTCTTGTGCTGCAAAATGTACTTAATTTATGAGCAGTGTTCTTCAGTGGGAAATCATGAGTTTTTTTAACATCACAACTAAATGTCATTAAAATGTATGCAAACGTTTTGTCTGGTTTTCTGAAATGCTTCTACTTTCATGGGCTTTGTACTTTTCTGGGATTTCTGAGTGTAATAAAAAGAGCTCCAAAAACTTATTTGGTTATTATTATTTCTTTTTTTATCCTTTCTTTTTAAATTAATTCTTCTTTTAAAAAAAGTTCCCGACCTTATATTTTCATGAAAGATGATGTTTTTAACATATACCTCTCCCTAAGTAGTTACAATACCATTTACTAAGAATCTTTAAATGTAAATAACTAGTTTTCTCTTACAAATTTAAATAAGAAATTAAAGCAAGCAGGCCACTGAATTGAAATGCAGCTTAGTATAAAAAGGGGAGAGGGTTACTTAAGGAACGAGCCAATAACACAATGTTATGGTCATATTTAAAATCACTGATTCTGTCATCAAATTTAAAATGATATTTTACAAGTTACTCAGATATGATTTATGTGAAAATGAAGCATAGAAGGTCACAAACTAAGGTCCAGAAAGAGTGTATCTATCAAGAGAATATAATAGTCTATACCTCTCTTTCTCCCCTACCACAGAAAGATTCTTCTTCCATTTAGGGTTCCAACTTTACTGTTGACATAAACTAATAATTGTCTGAAGTAATTTCAAACAAATTGACAGCAGTCTATGAGTATTTGCAGAACACCTACCACGTGTGATGATAAACTCTTGGATTGCTGTGGTGCTTTTTTCCCCACAGAGCTGCCCTTGAAGATAACAGAATAATCATCTGGGCTTAGAATTCATTATTTGAATACAATAATCATTCCAAACTAAATTAGCTAATATGTTTCAGTGCTCTTCAAATAATAGATTTCCACATGCAGGACTGTATTCTGTTTTTGCTCTGGTTATCAGAAGGACAGTGACCATTTCTGGTAGTATTCACTGAGAGACTTAGATGATTATGTATTGTGCTGTGACCAAAGGTAAGAATTTTTCCCTGAAATGTGAGCCAGAAGTCTCAAAGAAGTAGTCAAATGTTTTGTATCTAAAACTTTCTTTGCCTATTGTATGATTTCCTTAACTCTTTTTATATAACATTTCATACCTTTATGTTTAGGTGAATAAGGCACCATCTTGAAAGGCTGACAGTAAGAGAGACATTAGATTTTTTGAATGACAAAGCCATTACCAAACAGTGATGCCGTTTTTAGTAGCATACTTGAGCATGCATTCATAGAAAAGTTCTTTCCCCCACCAAAAAAATGAGTATCTGCTTTGTGCAATTTTTAAATCTATCTGGGATCCAGTGTTGAAAAAGTCCCAGAGAAAAAGCTATTGTAAAGATCTGGCCCCAACTGGACTTCCTGTCATATAGTGAGACACTTCAGCTACATTCCCTAGGGAGACAGACATGAACACAACCTCTGAGGTCAGAAGTCTCCTGATCCCTGTCTTTCCTGAGTTGTGGATTCTTCTGATATGCCAGCACCACTTACTTTTTTCCCTTAAGCTAGCCAGAGCCAGTTTCTGTTACGTGCAACCAAAAAAATATTAACCAAGGCAATCCAGCACAGAGCCCAGTTCATAATCCCTGGATACTCGGAACTTGCAAGTTCTTCATTTCCTGCGCCATACTAATCCACATCCAGAATGGAAACACTCTGATTTATTTTAAGGAATGTTAAAAATATAACTGAACCAAAGCCCCTATTGTCTAACAAAGCCAAGTAAATCACAGATACCTAAAACTATGAACAAACAGTGCCTATTTAGAAGTTTTCTGTCACTCAAAATCTGGAGTAGAGGCTTAAACTCAGCTTCGCTAAATGCTGATTCATGTTCCAATTCAAAGGAATCTTGCTCAAGATGGCTTTGAAATCAAAACCAGGACAATGTCCTTATGATTGGTGGCATACCACACTGAGTCAGGTATCTATAATTATCACTTTTTTAAAAATCTGACAAACAGTGGAATCAGGGAATGCTATCTATGCTTTAAATAACAATAAAAACAAAAGCATTATTCACTGAATTGAAAAAGCTAGTCTGAATAATCCTGAATAAGAAAAAAATAAAAAGCCATATGTAAGAACCTAGAAAACATTTATAAAACTCCAAGAGAAAAGAGTTGGATCAAAACATTGAGCCCCTAGTCTTCTGTTTACATGTCAGTTAAACTCTCTACTGTGTTTCCAGAGTCCACTAAAGAAGCAGAGCACCAACTGTTCTGAACCCACAGGCCATTTACTGGCAGACGGAAACAATGTATGAGAACTCACAGCTGTGATCACCAGAATTTTTTTTTAAGCTGCCATAATGCAGGGGCTACTTGGGCTTCAATCATTGGTGTATACAAATAGAGAAGAAAAACAGTGGTAGATTTTTCTTTGCTCTCATCTAGTTTTCTGTTTCCTTTTTTCCTAAAATATCCACTCAACAAGTTGATATCCTTTATATTCCACTTCCCCCGACCCGAGGCATTACATTCTGGACTTTTTCAATGGAGTACTTATAGAATTAAATAATACTTTGTGATAATTGTCTTTTATAATTAATAACATGTTCTTATTTGTTTATATCTATCTCCTGAAGGAAGAGCCCACTTCTGTTTTGTTTATTGTATCCTGAAGGCATTCCATGGTGCCTAGCCCATGGTGTAGACTTAATACATAAACATGAGTTCATAAATAATTGAATTAACTAATCGTTGCACTTGTAATATAATAAATCAACAGCAAGCTGATAGATTCTGACTATTAACTTAAAGGACGAGCTTGAACTGCTGTGTTTCTAGATGAGGTCCTATAACAACTCATTTAAACAGTATTCTCAGAAAAGAACTCTCATACTCTCATAAAACAGTAACCAGCCTTCTATGAATCAACAGAACTTCTGAACACTCAAATGAATTCTGCATTTCCAAATGCTAATAGAATGACTAAATCACTAAATCATAGCTACTAGAATGCTACTAAATTGATAGAAGTGTGCTATCCTAATTTAGAAGATCCTCTAAGAGTACAAGTATGGAATAACATATAGAAAATTATATGCAAAATAATTTCTTGTGGTGCCAAGAGATGACTGGCCATAAGAGTGAGAAACAGTCTCCCGTTAAGTGAGCTGTAGGGTATTCGACTTACTGGTCCTGCTTCATCAAGTTTTAGTTACAAAAAGGAAGGATGAGGAAAGTTTGGAGAAGAGATTGCATGCATAGGGTTTTGTGATTAAGAGTAGAAGATTCAGAGGACACAGTAGGAGTTGTGGGTGAGGAGAGGGTTGGTGCTTGGGAGTGAGTCAGGTCAGAGAACACCCAGAGTAAGGTATGTGAGAGTCCTAGTGATAAAGGATGCCAAAAAAAGCTGATTGTCTTTTTAAATGCACCTCTACCTCTGACTTCCAATTGTGATTTAAACTGGTCTTGTATTTTTCTTTCTTTTTTTTAATATACACAGAAATCAAGAAACGCTCATTCAAAAGGTAGGAAAACTTGACTCAGTCCTGGCATACATTCATTGCTCAGAAGTCTGGGAGCTGATTTAAAAAGGAAAAAAAGCCACAGCATATACAAACTACTGATTGCAACATAGCTCTGATACTGAAACAGATATGGAAAATTCCTGGTGGCAACATATTTAGGTAGTGAATTTTGAGCTCTTGCTCCTTTGTGTAGGTATTTTCTGAAAATATTAATAACTGCTGGACACCATGGAAAGCACTTCCCTTCATAAAACATTTTTTCTGTAACATTCTTCATCTTTCTTTTGTCTGCTTTCCATAACTGCCAAAACTGTGTTTAAAATATAAAATTTTAAACAGTGATTCAATTAGTAAAAATTTTAGTTATTGTCTCAGTGAACTATTTATTCTTTAAAATTCATTCTATGTTATAATGCAAACCACAATGTTTTTATGTTCATGGCTTTTTAGATAGGTAAAGATAACCAACATATTTTTCTAGTAATTTCCTCTTTTTTCTCATAAAGCAAGGAAAAGGCTTTTATACTTTGTAGCAAATCAAAACTGGCATTTTGGTAGTAGTTATGTAAAATAAGGTAAAATAGGTAGAAATATCAAATCAGATTCTTTTTTAGAAAACTCTGGTCTGTAGTTTCCAAGCAATCCAGATAAATAACCAACTACGGTTATTGAAGAGTAAGATGTATTTACTTTTATATGAATGCAATTCTTTCAACGTGTCACAGTGATTCTACCTAATATAAACCCTTTTTTATGCTGACAGTTTCCCACATGAAGAATTCTTGTGTTCAGAAATGTGTTTTATCTCTGTTCCTTAGAATCTTAGATGCATATTCTCATGCATATTAAGTAGTCTACAAAGGAAGCCTAAAATTCTGTATATCTAATAATGCAATTATATAGACCTTAACCTTAAATGTGACAGAGCTGGTATCTTCATTTTCTTATTCTCTCTTTCTATGTGATTTCACCTGATTCCATGATTTTATATACTCTGTATGCTAAAGACCACCAAATTTGTATCTCTCTTCGTCAGTCCAGAGTCCTATATTCAGCTGCCTACTTAGTATTTCCACTTAGATGTGGTACTTAACATATCGAAAACAGTACTCTTCCTTGTCACCCCACCTCTGCCACCCAGAGATTTTCTGTCTTTTTGAGTATTCCCCAGCTCAGTGAATGTCCGTATCATCTCTTCATTTCTTTTTTCACTCGCTCTCTGCTTCAAATTCAAGCCTGTCAGTTGTACTGCAAGATTTGTCCTGAATCCATCTACTTTTTTCCATTTCTTGTCCCTACTACCTCCCTAATCAAAGCTTTTATCACCTCGTGCCTAGACTTTTGAGATAGTCTCCCAAGTAAACCCTTGCTTCCATTCTTTCTTCTAAATAATCAGTTCTCCACATTACAACTAATGATCTCCTAAGACCTAAATTTATGAAACAACTAATGTCTCTGGGAAAATGCATTCATAATTTCACTTTAGATGCTAAGAACATATACAATGTGGTAGGGATAAATTCAAGTTATCAATGGTGGTTTCTGTCATTAGGGCGAGATACTAACAGAACAAGTGCAGATGGTAAAAGTACAACTAGGTTGAAGAAAAGGAGAAAGTTGGTAAATGAATGGCTAAGAGACCTGCAAATCTCCAGCGGGTGTGTATATAAATTTTTTTACCCCCTTTTCTTCTATGTGGCTTAAAGTTTGACCTGCCTGCTTGTCTTTTCTAGTACTTACTTTTCAAGCCAGAGTGCCACCTCTTCAAGGTTTACTGTGGAGCAGAATCCAACATCATAAATATCCACAGTCTCTTAGACAATCCTTTCAAGATTGATTAGGAATTTTATTTATGATGGTGGAAAAAGTGGAGGTAAAAAATGTACCCCATTTTTCTCCCTTAGCCATTGAACTAATGGTGAATTTTTTCATACAGAAATATATATACTGCAAAAGAATATGCAGCTTCAGGCTATTCTGGGCATTTTCTGACTGAATGAGAAAGTAAATAGAGCTAGGTACAGGTAATGAAGGAATAGCACTAGCTTGGGGCAAGAAGGGCCAATATTTTCTTAGCTTTCATTAGCCACTGTCTAGCGACGAGAAACAGGAGCTTCTCAGCCCTCATGAAAAGTTTATTCTCTCCTTGCCATGTGGCACCACCTGTCCTGCCATTACAGTGAATGCTGACAAATAACAAGATGTGAAACATAAATAAGACGGGGGTGGGCTTGTGAGGGAGGGAAAATAGCAAAATTCGAGCAGTTCAAAACAGGAGCAGTAGGAAAGAAGGCCATCTCATTGTCTGCCTGGCTTAGGTGACAGTTCCAGCCTATCCTTTTCTGAATAGCTGTTTAATTATTATATATTCAGTTGACTAAGAGAAATACTTGAGAGGTAGAATGTGTCAGATAACCCTTGGGCAATAAGCTTGCTTCAACGAGCTAGATTACTGTCAGGTGGCCATTGGAACACGGGAACCACATGGACCATGAGGTCGGAGCAATTCCATTCCCATGAAATAATTTTACACCAAAACAAGGATTAGGAAGAAAGATATGAAATGGTCTTTAGTCTTACATTTTGTGCTATAAGTATTTCTGCATCTTTCTTTCTCTTAAAGAATAAGAGAAAATAAGAGGAGGCCTATATCTAAGTATGCTCAGTGAGAAATAAAAATTATAATTGGATACTTTTACTGTCAATCATTTAGCAGTACTTACTGATAGAACTTTCAGAGATAATGGAAACTTTCTATATATACATTGTCTAATATGGTAGCCATTAGCTCTGTGTGGCTATTGAACACTTGAAATATGACTAGTGTGATGAAGAAACTAAACTTGTAATTTTATTCAATTTTAACTAATTTTAATTTAGATAGCCACGTTACTTGTAGCGTCTGTACTTGAGAGTGTGAAGTAAAAATTCCCTTGCAGGGGGAAAGAGGTGACCAGATAATTTCCTCTGATCTTTAACACAAATTTGTTTCCCCCTACCCTTCTTAGGATCAATGTGGGAGTAGGTACATCAAGGGTACAAATGCATGTGAAACACTTTAACGAAATGTATCTCACCAGCAGAAAGTACTGAGAAACCAGTTCTGTAGGTAGAATGCTAAATTTTAACATAAATAAAGAGTAAAAGAGACCTTATTGAAAAACCCTTCTGACTAATGTATGTCTCTTGAAGCTAGGCACATTTCTAACTTAGTGCCTTCAACAAGAAGGGATTTCTCTGATTTCTGGCCAAAATTATCCTAGAAGTCAGAAGCCCATCTTAAATTTGAAGAAATACTATGGATTTAGTGTTGGCTTGCTTTTGAGAGTTACCTAAAGAATCAATACAACTAATTTTTTAAATTAAACAGAAATTGACTAACTTCATTAATTCAAAATAATTCAAATTATTCATTATTCAGAAACTGAATAAGAATTCAGACATAAAATGGGTTTTTGATTAATGAAAAATGTCTAATTAGTTATGAGTCTTCGAAAATATTTTATTTATATCCCTCCTCCAATAATTGAATTTATTCTGAAGTCACTTTTCATTTAAAAAGTTTATGGAGCTTCTATTAAGTGTCATGCATGTGGTAGACATATTTCAGCTAGTTAATGCTTTTAGTGTTTTTGTTTGTTTGTTTGTTTGTTTGTTTGTTTTAGGAAGAAGCAACTAAGTCTTAGAGAGGTTCAGTAAATCACCTGGGATCACTGCTCTTAAGGTGTGAAGTTAGGTACCCAGTCCAGGTCCTCCTGATGCCAAAGCCCATGCTTTCCGGAAGAAGAGATCTTCCCCCTTTGCCAGCTACGTTCACCTATTTTTTTTTAACCTAGTCACTCATTCTGTTCAGATTTATTGTAGTATATCTCTCACCAAAAGATGCCAACGATCTTCCTTAGTACAAGCTCCAGGCATAGCCTCATGGCATCTAGGTTATACTGAGTGGTGCATCACCAAAGCCTGCACTAAACCTTGTGGTTTATTGGAGTATTAAAATTTATGCTGATCGAACAAATTTGTGGGAAAATCCTTTCTCTTCTGAGCTAAATTCCACTTAATTGCTATTGTTTACCTGATGGGAAAAGATTTATGTTTCACAGCTCAAGCAAATTAATACTACTTAAAACTGTGGCTTAACCTGAAATTATATTAGCTACATGTCAGGAAAACCTGACTAGACTATAAAGTCAAGACATCAACTACTACAATATTAGCTCATAAAATGTAAGAATAAAGCTTCTTCCAGAAGACTAATCTTCTCCCAAGCTTTAATCAATTCTTAAGGGAAATCATCAGTCCAAATCAATAACCTGCTGGTGTAATGAACATTATAAACTTACATTTTCAAAGAAGAAAGTGGAAATTGTTGAAGAAAGTAATTTAATTCTGTTCTAAATCTTAGTCATAGAGCACAAAACAGAGCCAAGAACCACTAGCTGCTTGTCTCAAATTTTACCTATTAATCGAAATTGATATAGCCCACCAGTGAGATTAATACCAGCAATTACATCACATATTAAGTAATTTGGAAATACATGATATTGTTCCCATTGCAAAACTTTACTAAGAGTAGATATGTATTCCTCCCTTTTATGATTTATCACAGAATATACAGGATGGAGCCAGACTGTCTGGATTCAAGTCTCGTGTCCTTTACCAGCTTAATATTTAACCTCTCCCATGCCTCAGTTTCCTCAGTTTTAGAAAGACAATAGAACTCACATCATAAGGTTATTAGAAGATTAATACACGATAAGCCATTAAAACAATGTCTGGCCCATAGTTAAGAGTTTATGTTCTGTATTCATAAAAACAAATTTCTGTTTACATCTTTAATTCAAATGTTTCATTATCATTATTTTTGTTAATATTTTTAATATTGATAAAATGTTAATTATCATTTAAAAATACTTTTTTATATTGATTCACTTGTTCTGATTAACAGTTTTTTCTTCTGTTAAACCCTGTCTTAATTTATTTGAAAAACATTTATGATCTGTGTTCTTTCATTCAGACATCCCATTAATTTCTAGGTAAGAAGCTTAGAATTTTGTAAAACATTTTCAGAGAGGGTGAATAATAATGCTTTACTGAATGATGTTCCCTTCCAGTGGCAGCAAATATTTTGAGAATTCTAAAATGCTATTTCCTTCAGCTGTTATCTAAAATTTGTTAAACGGTGAGCATATTTCACTGTTGTGATTGTCTCAGATATATTTACTTTCAACACTTCGTCCCTCAATCTCTTCCTCCTTCGCCTCCTCCTCCACCTCCTCCAGTCTGCTGCATGCCTGTCTGCTGTGAAGAGTGGTGACATACTAATCTGAACTAGACCACAGTCATATGAAGTCGGATGGAGGGCTTGGCCTTGTATCAAACCTAAAGCAGCGGGGAAGGGTGGAAACTGCTGTCTTGTAAATAGCGAGCCACCCAGAGAGTAAGCCCTGAAAACATGTAAATAACACTGTGTCCCATATGCTTTATTTCTCGATTGTGTCATGCTACCTTTGCCAGCTAGTTTAACTGAGTATGATTTGCAATGTTATTTTATTGAACATTTTTTGACAATTTGAGTACAGTTCTGAATGTAATATTAAATCCTCTTCTGGCTCAGCGTATTACAAAATTGCACGCTCTGTCTACATATCAAATCCTAGGTCTGGAGGGGAATTCAGACTTTACCTAGTCCAGCACATCCAGAAAGTATTGCATTTGAGCTCTCCCATAGCAGATGGTATTTCAAGTTATCCTAAATGACGTCCAAACAAGGTTAATTATATGATTAAAAACCTCTTTCACACAAAAATCAAAAGTAAGCTTGACTTTTATTTCTTAAAAATTCATACAATTTTTTCTTCTTGTTCAGGGATCTTTAGCCAACTCCAATGGCTAGACCAGAAAATTTAATCACACCTCTGTGACTGAGAAGGAAACTAAATATCATAAATTATGTTAACAATTTTGTTCTAAATTCTTGGTGTCAGCTTTATATGTCAAGTTTGGGACTGGTCAATTTTTAAATCCATCTGGGATCCAGTGTTGAAATAGTCCCAGAGAAAAAGCTATTGTAAAGAATTCTCAGAGAATCAACTCAATTCTAGCAATCCTTTTTATAGAGATTTGGGGATGACCAAAAACTATACTGGCACAATCTTCAAGCTTTGGCCTAGCATGAATTTATATTATAGTTACATTACATTATATTTTTCTAAGAATTCCCTATAAAAAATACATATGATCACAGGAAGGAAAAAATTCTTTAATCAAACTCCCAATTCAATCATTGGGATTGAATACCATTTATTTACTGACAATGAATATTTGCCTTAGAACAATTTATTTTAATCAGCTTTCCAGTGGGTCTTCTATCATCACAATTTCTACTATTAGAATTGTTTATTCAGCTACACATTGACAAGAAAAGATAGATTGTCTTAAAATATTAGACGCATTGCATTTAAAAGTTGTTTTAAAATAAATTCACATCGATTTTAAAGTTAGCTTTAGATTTTAAAAAATGTATTCAAACTATGGAATTCTCCTTAATCAACATCTAAGATCTATTAATTGTATTTATGAATAAGTAGTTTTTTCATCAATTTAGTTATTTTTTATGATTTCCCACTTAAAAGAAGCTTACTACTCTGTTACATATTTCATTGAAAACCATTTAAACTGTATGATAGGGACTTGTGGACTTATCCTATCCAGTTCTCCTCTGTTTCTGGGACATAGGATGGAGCATATTTTCCTAGGTTTTGATGGTTAGGTGAAGCAATGCTATTAGTACTTAGGGGCTGTGATCAGAGCGATGAGTATCACTCCAAACCAAACACTTGATTACCGCTGCCAGACCCTCCAGCCCAAACTCTCTCCGCTGCTGGGTGATAGTGGAAGAGATTGCCGAGACATGAGATCAAAAATATACCACTGTGTTGCCACATGAATGACAGACAGTTGGCTTGCAGGATCTCTTGTATCCACAAGTAGTTTCTGTTGAATGAGAAATTAACCTTTTTTGTGTATAAATCACTGAAATCTGGGAGTTTTCCATTATTGTAGCATTATCCGATCTATCTTAACATAACTAGACAAGATAAAACAAAACTCAGGAGAAAATCAGATCTGTTTGCATTATCACTTCTTTGAGAATCTCACTGAAACCTACCTAAATCTTATTGTTCCAAGGAAGATCACATCAATATCAATGAAGGAACATTATTTAGTGTCTATAGGCGCAACACAAAGTATCTGGGATACAAAGATGATGAGATACAACTTTTGCCTTCAGATTGCTATAAAAGTACTTCCCAGAGTTATGTTGAGCCACTCAATGTTGGGAAATTTTACCGAAAGCTTTTTCTCTTGCCATAAAATTTCTTAATCTGAAAATGATACACACACACACACACACACACACACATACACACACGCACGCACAAATTGTGTGTATGTTATGCATTATTATGCATTAAATCTGTATGATTGTTATAAAATATATATAACAATATATATATTTTATAAAATATATATAACAATATATATATTTTATAAAATATATATAACAATATATATATTTTATATTTTATATTTTATAAAATATATATAACAATATATATATTTTATATTTTATATTTTATAAAATATATATAACAATATATATAATATATATATAACAATATATATATATTATAACAATCATACAGATTTAATGCATAATATATATATACATACTTATGCATTATTATGCATTAAATCTGTATGATTGTTATAAAATATATATAACAATATATATATATATTTTATAAAATATATATAACAATATATATATTTTATAAAATATATATAACAACATATATATTATAACAATCATACAGATTTAATGCATAATAATGTATAAGTATGTATATATATATTTTATATATATATATATACACACACACACATATATACACACACACACACACACACATACATTTGTAGGGTAGGAGAAGAGCACATTCTGTAGCTGGTCTTTCACTAAATTCAAAAATACAGACAAAATAAATTTGTAATCAGTATAGTTGTAGTATATCTGCACCACCTTAAACAGAATAAAAAATGGCTCCTATATAACAGGAAAATCACATAATTCTCTTCCAGCCAGTCCATAACTAGTAATTTTCTTTATTTTTTCTTTCTTTTGTTATCTGAAATAAATTAGTGCAGTAAGAAAAATTTTTGCTGTGACATTGTCTTTACACTTAGTAGCAGTTCTTTATACTAAATCAAATGTAGATTTTAATGAATTACTGTTAATGCCAGATAACTGCCATTCAAATAGCTGTTTTGTGGTTGCACCTTAACCTGCCTCTAGCCTTGGTGGGCCATCGAGTGCTGACAAACACACCCCTCATACTTCATCTGGGTGAAAACACTGTATAGGGAAAAGGAGTGTATGGAATATCTGGCTTGAACTTTCATTTAGTTGAGTAATCTAGTTCTTGAAATTATCAGTACTAAAGAGGTAATTATTAATGTCTCTATCCTACTTTTCATGACTAAGTTGTTTTTTTCTTTACGTGTTTTTCATTCTTACACTACCTCTTTGGGGTGGCGACTGGTTTTATCATCATGTTACATATTAGGAAAGTAAGACTAACTTTTCTAAGACACACAAGTATTAAGTGAACAAACTAACATCCAAACTCAAGTCTGCGCTTTGATGATATATGCCATCCCATTTTTTAATGTAAAACATACTTTGGTTAATATTTCTCTTTATAAAATATTTGTTTTTAAACCACAAAGATTCAAAACTCCAGATTATACTGGGAATTGCCAAAATTATCTTTAATACAATTTCTGGAAGGGTAGTCTGTAGGCTACCTGTATCAGAATCACCTGGGGTGCCTGTTAAAAGGCGCCCCACCTAAACTTTCCAGATCATTATCTTCTGAAGAAGGCTTCAGAAATTTTCATTTTACAGTAAAGTTTGAGAGCTGCTGAAACATGATTACAATCTTTTACACAGGCAGTTGGGGAAATATCTCTAAACCATCAGAGAGGTGACTGTGACTTTATCAGTGACATACCGCCCCAAGCCCCTTTGTGTTTGACCACTTTACTTATATGAAGAATGTGAACAAAGTTTAGCTAACAAGAGTTGAGGAAATGCAATGCCAACTGAAGGACAAATGAGAGGAATATCTTTTTCCTTAATTTGCAGTATAACTTAAAGAAACACTGAATATAAATATACTAATGGGTTAATTTTAAAATATGATGTTGGATGCTGGCTTTAGGAAATATTTTAAAAAACAAAATTTGTAAACTAGGAGGCTTAAGTTGATAAAGAATTTCAATATAAAAATGAAAATGGAGAGGGCGGCTGGTGGAGAAGTTAGGCAGGAGGTTCTCTATCACTGTGCAGACAGAAGAGAAACAAAGGCAAATAGAGGGGTGTGGAGAGCAGCATTCAAAAACAGAAAATAACCTTAACGTACATTCTTTTAACCCAAGGTTAAGTGGTAGTATCCTGTTTTGCAGTTTCAAAATTTGAGTCAGAGAAGTTCCATGAATTGCCAAAGGTCAATCGGTTAGTCAATGGCAGAACTGACCATACACCAATGACTCCAAACCCACGGCTTTTTCCACCTAATTATATTGCATTTTCTTTTGTTTTAAGCCTTCCAACTAGTTTTCAGTCCATCTGAGGATATCATATCTGTCCAAGTCAATTTTAATTAACGTGGCAGGGCCTTGGGTAACCACATTAGTATTTGGGGACCTTACTTATAATTTTTTTCCCTTTAGGATAATTACAAACTGCTGTGTTTTAATTACAGTGACTTTTAGGATGGTCCAGATTTCTTCCAAACACTTGGCTTTTGTATTCTCTTTCTCTACATTTTCATCAAGAATTCTAAATTCTCTTGCACCCCAGTGGAATTTTCCCTTAAGAAGAAACGCTAGCTGATATAACCCATCTGAAGGGCATGATAGAGCTCAAAAAAACCTTCTGCTGAATATTAGGTGTGAATGCTTTCAGGTAGCTTTTCTTGGTTGAAAGCACTATAAAAAAATATTCTTTCCAAGCCATTTGGAGGCAATTGACAGGCAAAACCCATGGTCTACAAAAAAGTCATAATTCCGATTTGCCTGTGTCATCTGCATGTTGCACAACTCTGTAAATTATTTATAGAAACTAAAATTAGGAAAAGAAAGCAGCTCTACAATATGCTGTGATTAAAGAATCACCAAGCCTCCCTTATGTAGCTGATGGTTAGTATCTATGTTAATTTATTTAAAAATATGCAGATGTAATGGAACAATTTTTTCTATAATGTGCGAAGAATTGTATTATTAAGGCAGCTGTAACTTTTCCATAAATACCTAAAGGCCAGGTTTTCTCCTCGTTATGAGTCACCTCCCTATGATATAGTTGGGAAAGAAAAGATGATTTAAGTTTATATTTGTTTCCGAATCATCACTGACTGTGACTCACATGAACTATACAGCTCTTCCCTCTCCTCCTTGATGTGCCACTGCCACCTCTTCAAAGGGTTCCATAGAATAGTTCATGGTCAAAGGGGTATTGGTTGAACACACAGGATGAGCTTTACTTCTACAGATAGTTTTGTCATTTCTGTCTTTTTTTTAAATAATTTTTTTTGGTTTTTAATTAACTTGTCATACAATATTATATTAGTTTCAGGTGTATAACGTAGTGATTAGACATTTATATAAGTTACGAAGTTAATCTAGTACCCATCTGACACCAAACATAGTTATCACTATATTACAGACTATATTCCCTGTGCTGTACTTTATATCCCCATGACTGTTTTATAACTACCAATTGGTACTTCTTAATCCCTTCCACTTTTTCACCCACTCTCCCACCAACCTTTCTCCCATCTGGCAACCATCAAAATATTCTCTGTATCATGAGTTTGTTTCTGTTTTGTTTATTTTGTTTTTTAGATTCCACATGTAAGTGAAATCACACGGCACTTGTCTTTCTCTGTCTGACTTACTCCACTCGGCACAATACCCTCCAGGTCCATCCATGCTGTTGTAGACGGCAAGACTTCATTCCCCCGCTTTCAACTGAGCAGTGCTCATTGTGCATACGCACCACCTCCTCCCCATCCATTTATCCACTGATGGACACTCAGGCTGTCCCGATCTCCTGGCCACTATCAACACCGCTGCAATGAACATATGGATCCACACCTCCCTTCGAAGTAGTGTTTTGAGTTTCTTCAGGTAGATAACCAGAAGCAAGTAGGATCACTGGTTCCTTCTTTGTCTTGTTATAACCATTGTTTTAAAGTCTATTTTGTCTGGTATAAGTATTGCTACCCCATCTTTGTTTCCAATTTCATAAAATATCTTTTTCTATCCCTTTACTTTTAATCTGTGTGTGTCTTTGATCCTTTAAGCAGCATATGTAAGAGTCTTGCTTTCTTATGCATTCGACCACCCTATCTTTTGATTGGAGCATTTAATCCATTCAGATTTGAAGTAATTGTTGATAGATACGTAATTATTGCCATTTTATTATTCATATTTTTGATCTTTTCTTCTTCTTCCTCTTAAAGAAGTCCCTCTAACATTTCTTATAATATTGGTTCGATGATGAATTCCTTTAGGTTTTCTTGTCTGGGAAGCTTTTTATCTGTCCTTGGATCCTAAATAGTAGCTTCCTGGTTAGGGTAATATTGGTTGTAGATCCTTGCTTTTCATCGCTTTGAATATTTCGTGTCAATCCCTTCTGGCCTGCAAAGTTTCTGTTGAGAAATCAGCTGACAATCTTATGGGAACTCCCTTGTAGGTAACAAATTGCTTTTTTCTTGCTGCTTTTAACATTCTTTCTCTGTCTTTAACTTTTGGCATTTTAATTATGATGTGGGCCTCTTTGGGTTTATCTTGTTTGGGACTCTCTGCACTTCCTGGGCTTGTATGTCAATTTCATTCCCCAGGTTAAGGAAGTTTTCTGTCATTATTTCTTCAAATATGTTTTTAATCCCTTGTTCTCTCTCTTTCCTTTTTGATACCCCTATGATGCAAATGTTAGTATGCTTGATGTTGTCCCAGAGGTCCCTTAAACTATCCTCATTTTTTTCAGATTCTTTTTCTTGCTCCTGTTCTGATTGGATGTTTTCTGCTACCTTATCTTCTAAATTGCTGATTTGACCCTCTGCTTCATCCACTATTGATTCCTCCTAAGATAGTCTTCATTTTAGTTATTGTATTCTTCATTTCTGACTGGTTCTTTTTTATGTGTTCTATCTCCATTTTTCTGTTTTCTATCTCTTTGTTAAAATTCTCACTGAGTTCATTTACTCTTGCTGTAAGTTCATTGAGCATCCTTATAACCAGTGTTTTTAACTCTGCATCTAGTAGATTGCTTATCTCTATTTTGTTTAGTTCTTTTCGTGGAGCTCCGTTTTGTTCTTTCATTTGAGACATCTTTCTTTGTCTCCCCATCTTGGCTGCCTTCTTGTGTTTGTTTCTATGTATTAGGTAGAGCTGCTCTGTCTCTCGGTCTTAGTACACTGGCCTTATGTAGTAGGTTCCCTTTGGGGCCCAGCGGTACAGTCTCTCTGGTCATCCAGGTGTGTCCCTTGTATGGGTTGTGCGTGCCCTCCTATTGTAGTTGAGCCTTGGTTGCTGTTTGCATGTCAGTAGAAAGGACTTATCCTTAAGCTGATTGGTTGTGAGGACTGGCCAGTGACACAGTAGAGAAAGTGTTGTGCAGGGGCTGACCCTATAGAGCAGGATTTGCTTTAGCAGGGCTCTGGTGCCTGCCCAGTCTGCCGTTTGGGTGTGTTGTCCTCAGATGGTTCTCTGGCTTGGTCCAAAGTTGGCCACCAGGCATACCAGTTCTGGGGCCTTCTGGGAGGGGCCCTGCCATAGGCCAAGTCCAGCTGCAACCTGTATCCTGCCCGGGGCCACATGGCATGAGCCACCAAGCAATCTGTAGATGACCACCACCTGTGCAAGGCTTAGAGGTGCCTCAGGGGCCAAGCCAGACACCAAGGCCAGTTGTAGCTAGTGCTGGGCTTGGGGCTGCTCAGCAAGAGGTATAGAGCATACCAATGCCAGATACTGCTTGTTTGGATTCTGGGAAACTTTGAGAGATCTTAGAAAAGTTCACAGCATGAGCCAAGACAGGCCGTTTGTATGGAAAAGCCACCATAAATGGCTTGTATGGGCCTGCAAGTCAGGTGGGGTGGGGTCTCAGGGAATTACCTGGGCAGAGCAATCAATGTTAGCCAGGTGATGGAGACTCCAATATAGCGGCCACCTGCATCTGCATGTCAGAATGATGAAGGACTCAATAAAAATAAAAACAACAGTTCGACTAGCACTTCTGTCTAGGAGAAAGCCACCCCTCCAGCCCTCACCCTGATGCCAGACAATTTGGTTCCACCCCGTATGTCCCTGGTGCCTTTCAAGCTGCTGTCCCAGTGCTAGAGCTCAGAGCAAGTGAATTCGTTAGTGGTAAGTCCATGTGTGTGCCCTTTAAGGGGAGTACCTGGAACTCCAGCCACCCTCCGTTTCACTCAGCCACAATCTCTACTGATTTTCACAGAGATGGGGACTTCTATCTCCAGGTCTGGAACCCTGGCTGGGGTTCCTGGAGTGGGGCTGGGACCCCTTGCTAATCTGGGGGTACCTCCATGGCTAAGATATCCCTCCCAGTTTTTAACAACCACACACAGGTGTGGGGCCAGCCCTTTCTGTGTCTCTGCCCCTTCTACCACTCTTGAAATGGCTTCTTTTGTATGTTCTTAGTTGCAAGACTTCTGTTCAATTAGAATTTAGGTGATTCTCAATGATGGTTGTTCTGTGATTTAGTTGTAATTTTGAGAGGAAGCAAGCACAGCGTTTACCTACTCTGACATCTTCCAGAAATTCTTTTCTATCTTTTTTTTTTAGAAAAAAAAACTTTATTGAGGTATGATTGGCATGCAAAAAGCTGTACATATTTAAGGTATACAACTTGATGAGTTTGGTGATAAATATATATACCCGTGAAATGATCACCACTATCAAAGCCATAAACATATCCTCCCCCTTCCTTTATAATAATAATAGTAATATATCATTATTTTTATTCATTATATTATAATTAATATATTAATGCAAGTATAATAATCAATATAAATAATATGATTATTTTATTATATTATGAATCACGTTATTATAATTTTGTGGTAAGAATAGTTAACATAAGATCCACCTTCTTAGAAAATTTTAACTATACAGTAAACTGTTGTTAGCTATAGGCACTATGCTGTATACTAGATCTTCGGAATTTATTTATCAACATAACTGAAACTGTGCTCTTTCACTATCACCTTCCATGTCACCATCCCCTCAGCTCCTAACCATCACCATTGTACTGTCTGCTTTTACGAGTCTGACTATTTTAGATTCTACATATAAGAGAGATTTTACAGTATTTATTTTTCTGCGTCTGGCTTACTTTACTTAGCAGAATGTCCTCCAGGTGTGCATGTGTGTGTGTGTGTTATATTTTCTTTATCCATTCATCTCTCAGTGGACATTTAGGTTGTTTCCTTATCTTAGCTATTGTGAATAATGCTGCAATGCACATGGAAGTGCAAGTATTTCTTTGACATCCTGATTCAAATTCCTATGGATAAATATTGAGTAGTGGGATTTCTAGATTATCAAATGTTCATATCATAGTTCAATTTTATTTTTTGTGTAATTTCTGTCTTTACTGTCAGCACACAAAATTATAGATCTGTAGCTGGCCATTCTTAAGCACTATAAGAAACAAAAGAGAACTGTGATAGGTAGCAAGAAGAAATTTAATCATCCACTTACTATTTCTGTAGTCAAAAAAAAAGTCCAAAAATGTTAGTCTTCACAGGGAGATTACTATAGATATTCCAGTTCCTGACCTTGTTTCTTATGTCCAGCTCTAATTCTCTCCCCAAGTTAAAATGTTCTTCTTCAATCCTTTACCCTGTGAAATCAACACCTACCTTTTGGGAAAGTTCACTTATTATCCACAGGGTTATCACTCCAGGACTCACCTGCTTAGCGTTACGTTTCCCGAAGTCTAAGCTTATTCTTGGGACTATTAATAATAAGAGAATAAATGCAACTTTTTAAATTTGTGAGGTTCAGTGAAAGCAGTGCTTAGAAAGAAATTTATATAATCGAATGCATATATTTGAAAAGGAGAAAAATATAAAATTAATAACCTAAGTTGTATCTTAGGACACTAGAAAAAAAGAGCAAATTAAATCCAGAACAAGCAGAAGAAAAGAAATAACAAAAATTAGGACAGAAATCAAGGAAATCAAAAACAGGAAATCAATAGAGAATATCCATGAAATCAAAAGGTGGTTATTTAAAAAGATCAAGAAAATCAATGAGCCTATAGTCAGGATAACTAAGAAAAAGAGAGGACACAAATTGCTAATATCAAAAATGAAAGTGGGAACAACACTACAGATCCTATGGCTATTAAAAGGGTAATAAAGGAATACTATAAACAACTCTATGTGCACAAATTTGTCAACCTAGTTAAAATGGACCAACTCTCTAAAATATACAATTTGCCAAAACTCACAAAGAAGAAATAGACAATCTGACTAGGGATTTGGGTCTGACTTTTATTAGGATTTGGACAGAGTTTGAAGGAGGTATTTTCAAAACTTGATAGATATTTTTGAGAAAATAGCTTGGATGTTACCTTACCATCATTAAAAATAATTGTTAAGGAAAGACAATTCTCCCCTACTTCTCATGTCATATTCCATATGGAGGGAACTTAAAATTCTAACTCCTAGTTTCCCTCTGCCCCTTTACTCACTCTGCCTCAAGCCAGCTAAACTGATTTTCACATTGGTAACTTAGAGCTAAATATAATTGAGATGAATAATTCTGTCCTTCTTCCATTTGGGAGTGAGCTTTCTTCTGAGAACTCAATTTCCACTGCTGCCGATGGCAGGCTTCTCTACTTGGGGAAGGCCTACCCAGCCCAACACTACACACTGTTCAACACCAGGACGCTCTGCTGCCTCTCGCTCTGAGTCTATCTTCCAACTTAATCTATAATAACTGAGACTTCATCTCTGCTACTCCTGTGTCTCATTTTTTTTTCAAAATCTTCATCGCTCTAACAGGAATGCAAAGTACTATTTATTATGCCCTAAGCTCTGATAGTCCCAACAACTATGAACTCTCATTGGGAATCTCATAAATATAGAACACTGGGCTATATAATGGGGATAAGAATAATAGAAATATTGATCATTTTGCCAGGTTAATCATTATATTAGATAAGCAAAGAGTGGGTGAATCTTCTTCCTTCAAGGAACTTGTAATCACGCTTAAATGAATAAGAAACAATAAGAGAGAGTTGATAGGCCCCAAAGAATGGTACAGACATAAGAACTAAGGAAAGTTGGAGGGGAAAGATACTGGCTGGAAAGCCTAATAGGGAGCTTTAAGGAAAGGGTAGCACACACATTTCAAAAAGTACAGTGTCTTATTAATAGAAAAGTCAAAACATCAAGCTGGTTCTAAGGCAAATATGTATTTACAATTACATCCTGGAAGTAACTGAAAACTCTATCATTACACTAAAAAGTGTCGAATCTGCTGGAGCGGCCGAGTACGTACATGGCAGCAGTTGCAGATGTATGTTGTGTCTCATCCATTGCACAGACAGCACAACTAGTAGCAATGATCACAGCGGACTTAGGAGACAGTTTAGCATTAAGTAGGCATGATATTTAAGGAAAAAGAAAAAACCTCTGTCAATGCAGAAACCTGGGCCTCTCCCATGTAACCACAGTAAGCATATTAAGGAAAGATGGATTGACTCCAAGAAAGTAAAGCCCGTAGTAGGATAGCAGTTAGCTTAACTTGAATCAGAGCAGACTGTGGTGGTCAGACCCTGACCTGGTCTAACACAGGAGAGCTGGCTGCATTAACAAGAAGGTCACACTCTGTATTAGGGTAAAGTCTCAAAGGAGCCCTGGTGTCCTTCCTCTCAAGAGATGAGGCTCTTAGATCAGCAGAGGGCATGGGGCAAGACCCCAGCAGGAGGCAGTAAGGGAACAAAGTCTCAGGCAGTGGAAGTATGGGAAGTGCTTAGAGAAGACATGGAGTGGGTAGAGTTTTTGATGCTTATAAACCAAGATTAATTAGTCTTGAAGATTTATTTTCTGATGTCACTAGCTCCCATTCATACATAATGGCAACTTAACTGCACTTTCTGTCCTGATGGCATTGTAACAGGACTACCTTTCAGCAGCCACACTGATGGTACTGATCTGCTTTTGCAGAGTTTTCTAGGAGTGGTCAAGTGTCCATGCTGAGCCAGTCACACGCTTTGGCTCTGGTCTCCTTGTGACCAACATTAGGCACCTGTATTGCCATTGGCCAGAGAGCTGTCTGTGGTCATACATCAGATGCAAATTAATACTAATATCAACCTTACATTCGAGGGCAGGATAACAGGCTTTCATATCCCTTCTCATTTCATCCTTGGATCACATCTGGTGCTGCTCAGGCATTGATGCACCACATCTGGAAGAGTGTGTGTCAGGGAGACACATCTGGCACTCTCTCCAAACCACCCTCTTTCCTCTCACTCTCTTTAGATAACTCAGAATAAGGAATAATACACCTGGCTTTTAAGCCCCAGTCACCTTACTGACAGACTGAGTTCAAGGGCAAAGTCATAGCGCTTCTCTGGGTGTAATTGTGTGTTAGGTAATTTCTAAAGTTTTTTTCCAGCTCCAAGATACTATTACTTTGTGACAATTTGGAGAAGTAGACAGTAAGTATATTGATACACTCCTGGAAACTGGAGACTCTATTATTTGGAGACTTTAATAACTCTTACCTCAAAGTTACAAAGATGGTAAATGATAATGTCTCTGGACACCTCATTTAAAATTTTTCCCACTATATCACACACATATGTGAGCACATACATGAATTAACCTTGACCTGCTTAGCTCTGGTTCAGAGAACCAGATGCAGAGGGAAGAATCTGCTCTTTCAGCTAAACTACACTAATTACTTGGACAGTATGTAGCTAAATAAAATTTGACAAATTGACAGCCTGCAGACAAGATTTGTCCTGAAGCCATGTTTTATTTGGCCACTTGAGTGTTTTATAATAAAAGAACAAAAGAAAAAGAAATGAATAGAGAAGGAAGGAGGAAGGAGGGAGGGAGGAGGGAGGAGGGAGGAAGGAAGGAAGGGAGGAGGAAGGAGGAAGGAAGGAAGGAAAAGGAAGGAAGAAGGAAGGAAGGAAGGAAGGAAGGAAGGAAAGGAAGGAAGGAAGGAAGGAAGGAAGGAAGAAAAAAAAGAAAGAGTGATGTGTTGCTATATTTTAAATTTGGGATATTTTACATAAACCGAGATGTTCAAACTCTCTTTAAAAAAAGATCTGGCTACATGACAATAATTGGCTTAAATTAGTTCATCATTATATTTTCCTTTCAGTTAGTGTTTTTCCGTTTTGGCACCATTGACGTTTTGGGCTTGGATACTTTGTTGTGAGTAGGGGGCTGTCCTGTGTATTTTCAGATGTTTAGTAGCATCTCTGTTCTCTACCAACCAGATGCCAGGAGCAGTAGCACCTTCCTCTCTGTGTGACAAATGTGACACTGCCCAATGTCCCCTGAGAGGCCACATTGCCTCAGGGTGGGGACCATTACTGGAGGCTGAGTAGTGATCCCTGGAAAAAAGAATTTTAGAGCTGGCAATGATGTAGTGTAACCCTCAGCTTACAGAGGAGGAAACTGCAGCCCATCCAGAGAGGTGATGTAACTTGCCCAAGGTGGCAACTAGTGATAGAACTGGGACTGGAGCCCAGGTCCTCTGTATCCTTGTGCAGTGCACTTTTTACCTCAACCGTTTGCCTTGAGAGCCCCCAGCCACTTGCCAGCTCCTATCCGCTTTAAATGCTGACGGGGAAGTTCTGACCACTGCTCTCCCGCCTTCTTGCACTCTGATCCCTGCCAGTCTGTTCTGAGTCAAATCGAGCAGCTCTTCACTAAACCAGAGCATCTCTTAGGTCTAGTCGGTCCATATTGTTTCAGAACAGGTAGAGAGTTCTGTATTCTAAACATTTACCTCCTTTTCTGTTCCAGTCGTTAACAGGATTCTCCTCATTCTCAGCAGATTTAGGCCACCAGTCTCTGCTGCATTCTTGAATCAACATTTCCTCTAAAGCCACTCATGAAATGTGCACCCAGTACCAAACATTTGTTTGAAGTTATTTGTCACTCTGCAAACTCCTCAGAAATGTGGTCGTTATACAATCATTTGATGACATTATTGATATACTTAGAATTTGTTTCACCATTTCAGGTCTTGTCCTTTTTGATAAAAATGGTTTTAAGAACCTATTGATGATTTCCCACAGTGATATTTTCTTTTCAGAATAATGGACTTCTCTTATATCAAAAAGTACTTGACAAGGTTCACTGGACCAGGAGCCCCCAGTAGTTAGATCTTAGTTTTGGCTCTGCCGCTATTGACCATATGGGGTAGGCAGGACCATAGCTTTCTCTACTATGAAATACTGTGTTCGGGTTGCCAATAAAATCCCTTGAAGTTCTCATATTAAATTAGTTAAATTAGTTAGATTCTTGCTATTAGTATGGGAGATTGCTCTCCTTAATTCCTGTTCTAATTGGTCGAACTATTGCATACTGACAGAGAAAGCCCAAAGGTACCTATTGTAAAATGTTATTCCTTTACACACCTACAGGAGACCCCTCCACAGATTAAGTAGAAAATTTCCTAGTTGTCAGTGAAATATCGTAGAAAGTTATTTTGCCAGATGGTCCAGCAATTTTTCACTTAGATTTATGGGTATGTATTTCTTGGATGTCCTGCTGAATGTGGGAATCATTTGAGCATGTAATGATGCATGAATCATCCTCCTTCCCCTTCCCACCACCCGTAATCCTTCACCCCAATATAGTAGGAACGGTCATATGTTTTCTTATAATTGTGATCTGGAGCTCATGGAGCGCTGCCATGTGGCCACTTACTACTGAAGAATCTCACTTCCACGCATGTGTTATCTTGGTTTCCATCTGGATACATCTTTCTCTGGTGTAGTTTCCTACTATCTCAGTTTCTGATTGCCTCTACCCTTTCCTCCCTCCCTCCCTTCTCCTCCCCTTTTCTTGAAATTTAGGGAAAGAAATCCCTGTGTGGAAGGTAAGGACAGCAGTGCATTCAAGGGTTGTGGGTACCCTCCCCTTGTGCAATGTTTTGAGTAGGCTTGACTATGAGGTATGGTTTGACAAGTGGATAGGGGAAGAAGTGCAACAGGAGCTCAGATATATGAACTAAAGAAATGGATTTGGCATTAAAGGAGGACAGCAATTTAGATTCACCCCAAACACTCCAAATTCTAAGCATAAAGCTATTAGAGTGCCCAGTACTGATGACCTGATCAGGACTGGTTGAGGAACTGGGTGAGCCTGGGCCCACGGAAGAAGCCTTTACTACCTGAAACCGAGAAGGATCAGGAGGCTGATGCAGTGAGAGTTAGTCTAACTCCAAATCTCAGTCATGCTTAATCTGACCCACGTTGTGAGTCTCCGTGTGGACTTACATATACCCTTTTCTTTTGTCTCTTTATCAAGGATGAAATCAAATTGAAATTTAAATTTTTGCTTATTACAAAAAATATGTTAACTACCACCAATTGAATGTTGACTTTGTGTCAAAAGTCTTACCGATATTATTTTAGCAGATCTCAGAGAATCCTAAGGATAATTGCTGGCTATCCTTGAGTATGTATTCTCTCACTCTGTTAGCAAGTTAAGTCCCAGCTAAAGACTCTTCTAGTTTGTCTTACACATTGATGCGACCACATGGCTCCATGCTATCCAATTAGATGTGAGCAAAAGAGATCATAAACAACTTCTGGTTCATGCCTTTAAAAAGGGAAAGATTATGCCCTGGCCTTTTCCTTCTCCTTTTCCACTGGCTGGAATGTGGGTGTGAAGGCAAGAGTTGAAAACAAAGTTTAGGCCCGAGATGAAAGCTGAGTGTTGAAAATGTGAAACAGAATTGGAGGAGTCTGGTCTCGAGACGGTTGGGCTGCTCTCTCAGATCTGCACTGGTTATGTTCAGACTATATCATGTGTGAGAAATAAATTGCTTCTTCTAAGCCAAAATTATTTTGACTTTTGTTACAATAGCCAGATCTCTTTTCTAACTAATACTGGTATTTATTTTTATACTCTTCGTGCAAATGGGCATCTGAGCCTCAAAGAGACAAATAACTTGCCTAAAACCACTTACAGAGCAGTCCCTTCAAGCAGTTCAAATATGATGCTTTCTCTTAGCATTCCTCTCTGATATGGAAATGCCAGTGAAATCCTACAGCTCTTTCTCTAGGCCAAAGGAATGCCTAACTCTGAATGAAGTGTGCATTCTGGAGCATCTGCCTGGCTGAGCTGGCAGGGGTGCATTCTCTATTAACCTCCATCCTAGGACTCTGACCACATAAGAGACTGAGTTAGTTTTGAGATTCAGATAACCTATATGGTAAGTCGATAAATCATAAAAATCATCATCTTCACTTAGTACAAATTTCATTACTAGCATTTTACATTTAAGGGCTTATGTTAGGAATTTTATATATTTAAAACAATCAAGATAGAGAATGTGTTCCTAGGTATTTTACTTACGCATTAAAAAATTTTAAATATTGTGCATTAGTGAGATTTGGCTTGTGAGAGCTATCATGGTATCTCTGATTTATTTTTCAGGGGTATGGAGAGGCTACTTGAGATGCCAGAAAGGTGATATGACAGTCAGCATTTCCCTCAGTCATCTCTGACAAGTTCTCCTGCATCTTCATAGTGATTGCAGCAGTCCTAATTCCTCTTGGAAATATTTCCAGTCTTGGTCTAAGAACTACTAGTACAGGACAGCTCAGTTATATCCATGAGCCATGACTTAATACCAATCATAACTGAAGTTATTTCCAAGTTAGTCAGTATGGGGATCATATAGGCTAACAAAGGGAAGAACAGAAAGAGAAATGTCTTTATTTTCTGCAAATACAAGCACTCATTAACTATAGACCACAACAAAGATAATGTGTCATGTTGTATGCATGAACATAAAAGCTCCTTCATCACTACTATGTCCAGAAATTTGTCTTTTCCATGAGAAGATGCTTTAAATATGTTCTTCTCTTTCACAGTTATCTATCAGTTTGTCAAATGCCATTTAACTACAGCATCTGGGTTCCCATTCACCAGACTTTTTTTTGCAGTTTATTATTCTTTACCTGCATTTACCAAAATCTAGTGATCTCACCTATGTTATACAACTTCTTTTACGAAAGATAAGTAAAGTATAGATCTTATATTTTCTCTTTTTCATCAATTCTTTATTGCTTGGAGAAATACACTCTAATGGTAATGTACATGTGGTTAAGGAGTAGTGGTGGTAAGGGGAAAGGAAGATGGTTTTTAAGCAGTGACATATCATGGAGGCAAGGCAGGATGCATTTATTCAACTACCAACATTCTTGAAGGATTGCTGCATGCCGTTGCCTAGGGGTAAAACTTTAATGAGTCTCCCTCCGCATCAGAAAGCTTACAGTCTGTAGGGAAGAGAAGTGATGAGTGATAATCACAGGGTGCTAGAGGAACAGATAGTAGTGACATCTAACTTGGTCTTGGGGGATCAGAGATGACTTTCTGGAAGAGAGGGTAGTGTTTAAGTGAGACCTGAATAGAAGCTGCCCATGCAAAAAAAAAAAAAAAATAAAAAATAGTATTGCAAAACTCCAGAAATGAGAAAGAGTAAGTTTGGGAACACTAAGTGGTTCTAGACATTGGGAGCATAAAGTAATGAAAGCCAAAGCTGGAGACAAAAGCAGGGTCTAGATTAAATGCCCAGGAGAGACACGACATCAAGCAGGTAGGAGTCAGAGGTCATTGCAAACAAGGATCCAACCAGGCTGGGGAAGTTCATTCACAGCAGTGCTGAAGACTGAGGCTGAGGGACAAGGAAAGTGTTAAAGAAAATTTAAGAGAGTGTCACTTGATATAAATATTTTATTAAGTGAGAAACAAAATGTTCGGGGACACAGATACTTCAAACAAAAAGTGGTATGAGCCTCAGAGGCATGGTGTTACAAGATGGCTTATAAAGTAAAAATGAGGAAGATGTTTGACCTTTACGATGATTGTTTATTACAGTGGGGGTTTCCAGACGGCAGATGATTGGTTAAAAGTGATTATTTCATATCATTTAAGAAAGATGACTTAAGCTTCTTTTATGATTATCAGAGACATTTATAAGAAATAACCTAAGTTAAGTCATGCTTATGTTCATAAAATAAGCTGGATTTAGTTTTGCTTATGTGCTTTAAATGGTTTTGTCTGCTTCAGAGATTTCAAGCCTGGTCTCCACTTAATTTTATTTTAACTAAAGGAAATAAAATATGTTGAGTGTCTACTATGTGCCAGACACTGTATAATTTAATCAAATTCTTACATGAATCCTTTAGATAGTGTAATTCTCATCATTTCAGAGCTGTGAAATGGGGTCTCCTCAAAAACGTAGCACAGAAGGTGTCACAGAACTCATGAATAGGAGATCCGGAATTCGACTGCTGTCTAATCCCAGAGCCTGTGTTCTTTCCATCTATAGCAATAACTCCAGAGCAAGAGAGAGCAGTTGTAATGAATTGAATGGAAGTGATGAGAGTCAGAGCCGGGCTTTATGTAACAACATGGGGACAGGGTAACATCTGACACAAGACTTCTAGGGAGCAGACTATATTCAGGAAAACACATCAATGAACTGCCGTGGGTGTGGGACATCAGGTCCCAAGGTCAAGTCTAGGAGATAACAAAAGCAAAACCAAATTTCTCTACAGAGGAAGTTAACTGAAATTTGGGATGTAAGTTAAAAATTAGACAAAAGAGGTAAGGCATTGAAAGAAGAGAAAGGCCAAGCACCATGGTGGGAAGAGGAAGCTACAGAGAAAAGTGGCCAGGGAGAGAAGTCCCTGGTGATAAGGTGGCTGAGAGGTTTTGAAAAATAGAAATGTCTACTATTTAATCATAATTCATTTGGTTGTTGCACTGTAAACTCCAGCAACTGAACCAATTCTCCTGTAATAGTACATCCCACACACTCACACAGCTCGGTGCTTGAGACACTCTCCAGTGGTATGCACCAACAGGAAGAAGAGGACTGCTTGGTGTGGAAGAACAGCTGACAACAGAAGGGAGATCAGGCAGAGATTAAAAGGTAGTGCTTATTGCCTATCCATAAGAGAAGGTCCATAAATGGAGTGATTTGGCATTAGCCCGAGGTGGCCAGAACATTTATGAACAACCTCCTGCCCACGTGTTAAAGATTAACAGAGAGATCGAAAGAGTCACTACATGGCTTTCCTCATAAAGCAGGAGAATTCAAAACAACCTCACTTAAACCTGAAAGGGCAAGTTGACTTTAGCTGATATCTGGTTGATGAAAAGAAGGTATTTCTAATGTTGTTGCTCAAGAATTTAGTGGATGACCTTGGGCAGGAGTTAATTTCCCATCACTGGCAGTGTTTAGGCAAAGATAATACATGCCCTGAGAATGGCAGTGGTAGAGCAGATTCAGGTGTAAGATGGGGACACACTATATAACCTGTTGAACTACCTGCCAACCCTGAGAATCCAGATTCTAAGTCTAGAAGGCCAACTTGTAAGGCTCCTAAATAAATTAAGTATCTACACAAACAGGACTTGGATTTGGGAATGCACAGTTGATAAAACTCAGAGCGAAGGAATGAACAAGAAACCCACCTGAACAGGTTAAAAGTAAAACTGAACCATTAACCAAGAGATAGATACAGTTGCCTTGCTATCAAAACAAGTTTCCTGACTTTCAATCCTGACTTTCTCATGTGCTTCATGCTACTCCATAACTAATGGCTTGGTTTAGGCAACTGGGGATTTGCTTTGAGAGCAGGTGGCCAAACATACCTATCTGAAGATGGATTTAACCTGTTGGCAATTTTCTTGCCTTTTGAGGTTTAGATCCAGACCTGACCACATTTTGTCTCAGCTCACCCTTTGTTCACAGAGCAAAGGAAGCACCTTGATGGAGGAAAAGCCTTCCAGTTTCAAGAGAGAAGGAAATACAAGTAAAGAAAGATCGAGAAGCAGTAATCTAGGGAGAAAGTCAGAAACAACTAGCTCTCCTTTTTCCATAGCTTGGCCAGAAAAAAACCAACTGGATACCGCATGCTGCTTCAATCTTAGACTGATTGTAAGGACAAGATACATATAAAGATTATACTGGGGGATAAAAAAAGCTTCTTGGATTTTCTCTTAAAATGTGACCAGAATAGTACATGCAAGTTGGAGAAAATTACCTAAGTAAATATGATATCCTGCCAATGCTCAAATTTTATGTGTGTCAGCTGGGATGAAGATAGCTTGGGTATGTGAAATTAATAGATAAACCATAAATTTACAAAAAGCAGACTTTATTGGTTGGAATTTTAGCTCATTCTCCGCCCACCCATGATAGAGCAACAGTGAAAATAGTCATAAGTCACGAAGGAGGAAGAGATGTAAAGGACCTAAATCAACCACAGACTAGATCATCAGCTCTGGAAAACTGACTGTAGACCTCAAACAGTTCCTGATATTTGAATTAAGAATAAAAGTCCCCATATGAAACCAATCTAAGAAAGGGATTTTTTGACAATTCTCTCAAACTCTCCCATGTGTTAGATTCCTTTGGGGATCAAGCCCTCTTTGATAAGGTTTACAAGACCAAGGAATTCAGTTCTTTACCTAGAGTATCCTACCTTTGTGGGAACTAGGAGTACATGTACAGACTTACCTACTAATGTCATAAGACTGAATCACATTTCAGCTACCTCTTACCTTTAGAAATGTTTTTCTTCCAAATAATGATTTTCAAATTAGTGAAAATGTTAGAATGCATGGCCACCCATTCTTTTATTTAACAAACATTTTCGAGTCTCTCCTTCAGACCAATACTGTGTAGATAAAAAGACGAAAGCACTATAGATGCCCTGGAAGAGCTTAGAGCCTAGTAAATAAGATATTCATGCAAAAAAGATTAAAACTCAGTAAATTAATCCTTAACATTCAGAAGAGGCACCTGTGCCTAGAAATGCTCTGGGGTGTTGTAAAGGTCTCACAGTGGAAGAGGAGCCTGGGCTGAGGAGCTGATGGTTGAGTGGGAGTTAATCAGATGAGAAATAGGCGAATGGTATTCCAGGAGGAGGGAACAGTAGCTTGCAAAGTACTACCGAGCGAGAAACTACAGAGGTTATTAAAGAGAATAAGCAGTGCCAGAGTCAAGGTGATATGTTGCACTCTTTGGCTATGCAAAAGTTTTCTTGGAAAATGAACAAATGCATGGCGAATCTCAAGTGGTTTTCTGCATTTGAAGTTCAACAAATCTAAAGATACTAATTTAGAGCAAAAGGAAATACAACTTTTTTGACTGTTTTCTTTGTGATGCCCCAAGACAGGTGCCAGAGGACTTACAGGTTATCATCTTAGAACAGTCAGGGCCACTTCATGGGCCCATCACCTGCACTCACACAGGCCCCATGCTTAGAAGCCTCTGTACTTGGATGAACGCTCTACTTTTGCTGTCTTGAAATTCTTTAACACATTTTCATCAAAGGGCCCTGCATTTTTATATTTTACTGGGTCCCGAAAACTATGTAGCTGCTCTTGAGAAGAGAACATTTTTAGAAAATTTGAAGTAGTTCAGAATTGTATTTAAAGTAGAAAGAGGGAGAGGTGGCTGATGAGATTGAGCAAACAAGCAGTGGCCTATATTTAAAGGCCTAGAAGTGTTGCTAAGTATTTAAAATTTATCTGTAGGAGAAGAGTAGTCACTGAAGACTTTGAGCAAGAAAGTAGCATGAAAAGATTTGGCTTTCAGGTCACCCTAGTGTAATATAGGCTAGAGTAGAACTATAACAAAATTGTTCCCACTTAAAATTAATGCCTTTTCATGTCTGAATTTCATTTCTTGGGTATAAAGATTCGATTCATGTTTAAAATTCAATGGTTCATAAGAAGAATAACTGCTATGATTAATTTACATTTTAGGGTAAATTAAAATAGCAAGATCTGCAAGCACTTTTGAGAACTAGAGGTAGGAACGGGAGATGGAAAAGCAGGAGGCAGAGGGTTCTGTTTAGAGGTGGGAGGCCACAGAGAGGCTGAGCCTTAGGGGAAAGTTTAGCATTCTTTTCATTTTGCACAAGACCAGCTTGATCTATATGTAAAGATTTTCACTTAAATTTGCTTTTTAGCTCTCCTAGCCAGATTCCTTTATTGCCATGGTTCTCAAAGTGTTGTCTCCAGGAAAGCAGCATCAGCATCGTGTGGAACTTGTTAGGAATGTATTTTCTTCTCCATCGTAGTTGTACTGAGTCAGAAACTTTGGGACCGGGACTCAGCAATTCATGGCTACAAGTCCTCTGGGTGACCCTCATGCAGCTAAGAACTGCTGCATCATTATAGGTTACTATGTCTCTGGAACTCAGATATTACAGGAAAAAAAGGTGAAAATGCCCATTAGTTATTAGAGTGACTAATCAAAAGTGATTGTAATATCAAGACCAGTTCATCCTTGTTCTGAACAGGCTTTTACATGGATACACATTCAGTGAATGATCTAGTATATATATAATTGCAATAGCTTCATAGGTAATTCCATATAATAGTTCCATAATTCCAGAATGACTTTAAAAGGTCATGTATTGTTACATGGTTATGAATCATAACTACTGGAATTAACAATGGTATTTAGCAAAACTAGATGAACAAGAATTTTTTTTTTCCCTATGAAAGCGTGGTCATTATATGGAGAGAATGTTTAACTGGTACCATCATCTTCCAAAGGATTGTCTCAGTTGGTAGTACTGGAATTTTTCATTTTTTGTGCCTTGCATCTCACCAGTAGTATTGCAGCTATGTTAATACATGTCTAAAAGTCACTTTCGTTTACATAGTCTATAATATTTCTGAAATCCCGTCTGAGTTACTGCTAAAACTAGCATTTCTCAAATTCTTTCCATTGTCTTCCATGAGTAATCTAATATACAGGGGAGGATAAAAGAGTAAACACTTTAATATTAATCCAAATTTTTTCCAATGGAATTTTAAACAGTTTGACAGTTCAGTCTTGTTAAAAAGTGATATAAAATAAATGCTTCTTAGCAAACAATTGCCCAGTAAATATTATAATTCTGTCTCATATTCTCATAGTAGACTATTTTCTGGGTCTTTCGGTGGAATTCTTTCAAATTAGAGCTCAATAGTCTTCTTTATATTTTATCCAAGGTTTGAAATACATGAACCTGTCTCTACTTACTTGAACAATGGCCTCTATTATGGTGTCTTTTTCTTTAAATCCAAATATTATACTCAGCATTTTAGGAATTCCTTATCCCAAATACAGGCAATTAAATTGTCTATAAGTTATTCAGAGCTTTAGAAAATGAAATGAAATAGGAGTCTGTACTTTGAAATGAGTTCAAAAACGTGTACCATTTGTCAATGCTAGTCTCTGTCAAATAGTCCTTATTATCTTCTGGTTCTGCTGTTAACAGATGAAATAATCTGATGCAGACTTCTCTGACAAAAACATTTCCTTCCTAGGAGAAGTCTGGCCTTTCTTAGCAAACGGGAATCAAATTCTTGACCTTGAAGATGGGAGAGAATAGAATGCTTCTTGGTGCCACTATAAGAAAACATATCCCAGGATAAATAGGGGTACATGCATGGGCATTTGTGTTGTTTTTACCAACATCTCGGACTAACTCAGAGTGAATAGGCAGACTCTAGACTGAGAGAACTCTGGTTACAACTTTGGAAACCCTGGAGGTGATGCCTGAGGGCAGGGCTTGGATGCAGGGTTCACATCACTGGCCTGGCCTTCCTTTGGCAGCATAACCCTGGATTGAGAACAGAACAAAAATGGTCAGCATTCTTTCCATTTAAATTACTGTTTATCCCTCCAAACCAATATTGTGCTTGTCTTTATAATCTAAGTTCTCAAAAGTGGTTCTGTTCCCACTCTCTCAAAAACCTTGATAAAGCAAAGAAGAAAACAAATGTTTATTAAACCAATTAATTGGAAGGGATGAAAGAATGACGGTCCCTCTCCTTAATTATTCTGGGATACATGAATATTAACCCAAATGCATCTCTAATTAGTAGACTCTCAGGCAATATGAAGAAAATGTTAGAGAGCAAGGACCTCTTTCATAAAGCAGAGAGGCCAGGGTCACAAACTCTCTTTAATCCCCAGCCCCCTCCCCTCCCTCCACTTATTATCCTTCTTGGCTGGGGTAAGGGGTGTGCATTGACACCGCTGTCTTCCTCTTCCTTCAGGTCCTTGTGTGGTGTCTGTTCTGTCTTAACTTCATCTCTCAGTAAAAGGAAGGGTGGGATGGGAGAAAAGGAAAATTGCCTACTGAACAGTTCTATTTGGATGTCCTAGAGGGACTCTAAATTACACATCTGAAACATTCACGCCCTATACTCATACCCGTGCCTTATCTTGAAGGACCTCTGTTAGCTAGGGTATCATCACCTAGTTGACTAATTGAAAAGTTTGGAGATACTTGATTTCCCAGGAGGTAGTTAAGACATCAAGAGGGCATGGGAATGTTTATGGAACACAAGGAGTTGGAGGAGGAGGTAATTTGGAAGACAAAGGTTCATTCTCAGCCTGGAACACGCAAAGGAAAGCAGGAGATAGATAGGCACTGAAGTGCAGGCTTTCTGTGGGCAGCCTCGAGTGTAAGGCTCTGAAAAGCCTCAACTAGAGTGGAGGCTAGAGGGTAGGTGAGGGGAGGGTAGAGGGGGCAAAAGGAGAGTCCGTTCTAATGCGTGGGAGGAGTGATGACGCATGCTTCTTTCCTCAAACAGGATGCTACTCTCATCCCCCAGACTTGAGAATCGCTCCTATTTCCCCCTCAGTTTCCAGTGAGAATGTTTCCATGCTGAAACACCCAATGCATGGGATTATTTCAGAGACAGAAAAAGCTTGTGCCAGACAGACATAAGGCCCTGAAGCATCATGATCCCATCTCATATAGAACACAGTCCAACAAACAATCAAAATGTAATTTGAACTAATTCATATCTTTATTCATTCTTTCAGGAAACAGTCAAAGGTGGGGCTGGCATAGGGGAAGTACATTTTTATGCCATAGAAAAGCAACAAAACATTGTATAAATCCAGTCTTCTCCCACCTTCACCACTTTTCATATTCACCATTCTCTAATATCTTTGTTGAATTACGTATTTTTTATTATTTTATACTAGTTTCAAATTAATAAACGAATATACTAATATCATGCATCCCTACTTCTCAGGAGCTAATTATATTGTGTAGGGCCACACTTATCAACCCTATACTTGAAATTGTTTTGCATATTAAAAGATACGGGGCTGAGTACTGACAGATATATATTTTTTCCATCTCCATTGAGTGATTTATTCTGTGCTGTTTAGAGAGACAGATACCTTTGCAAACTTAGATTTTCCATCTGTTAATGAGAACAGTACCACACCTGAGAGACCATCTATGAGCTAACGTACAGCATTTGAGGTTTAATATCAATGCCAAGTGGCTTCTACTGTTAATAATGATTATCTGGGAGTAACGACTTTTAGACAGTATAGTCTTCAATAATCTTCAAGACTAATATTCAACCTGAAAACTTTTTCCTCTTACTTAGATAGCACTTCCAAGAAAACATTTTTTTTCAGGGAATTTTATTTGAATATCAGTAAGCCTCTCTCCTTCCTATATAGCATGTGAATAAAAGAGTAAACTGACTTATAAAGTATTTTAATACCTTGCCTAACTAAAGGGTAGGGAAATGTACTAGAAAGTCTCATGTCAAATTGAACTCAAAGGTAGGCATACATCTCAGCTACACTTCTGAAGAAAGTACCTTTTAAAAATATATATATATTTTGCACCTCAATATCAGAAAAACTCAATATTTTCTAATACATTTTTTTTCTTGCCCAATAGCTAGAAAATGTCTAAGGAGTGAGTGAGTGTCTTCTCTAAAACAACAAACTATCTTCTCTCAGCTTTCTGCCCTCAGGGAAAATTAGAGACCTCAGAGATTTGAATTTCCACAACCTCAGCAGTTGTAGACAGTAAGCTGCTTAGCAGGAGACTTGCCAACGGTAAAAATCTGGTGATAAGTGCTTCATTGTCCCACTGGAAATTTGTTTTTCGGAAGCTAAAATCAATGGGAAATCTTTGACTTGGGAAGACTGTGAGGTTTCCCAACAGATAGCGGAGCTGGTGACATGCTAACAAAGATAGCTGAAAAAAAACCCGTAGGTCAGCAGGCACATTTATTATAACAACATTAGAAACGCTCTAATGACTGTCTCTATCCAAGTTCAATAGAAATTATGAAAGTGCTAGGGACACTACTCAGAGGAGTAGGAAGCATCCGTTAGGAGTGATATTCCTGGTCTACCCAGTCAGAAACTGAAGTGGCTTAGAGCCTTCTCTAGAGAAAGGTGGGGGGTTACCAGGCATTCCACCCAGTTCAACTCAAGGAAGATTCCAGAAAAACACATTTCTCCTCCTCTCAGGACTACTCCTCTTCAAATTCCTATCAACTGTCTCCCCTCTCCCAGGCCAACCACGATTTTAGCTTGAGGAAAATGCCCTCTTTCTATAAAACAGCTAAAGATTTCTTTCTTTGCCACCAGAAGTCTGGTTAATGGGTAGTTAAATATTTAGTCTTAATGTGCTGCAGAATGTGTACTTTGCAAGCTGATAAATTAGAAACTTCTCTCCAGTAAAGTGACATCAAACCTACTTGAAACTTATTTTTCCTGTCGAAATAATACTGACAGTAACAGTGGTAATGAACGTGGGCCAAGGAATCAGATTGCCAACTCTACCACCTGCTGATTGTCTGTTTCCTAAGCAAGTTACTTAACCTCTATGTTTTAGTTTGTCCAACTGTAAAACAGAGACATCAACAAGAAAAACAAGAGCAGCAAAATATTTCAAGCGTTTACTAGGTGCTAATCATTCTAGTGTTTTGCCCCCATTCACTAATTTAATGCCTTCAACGACACTACAAGCTGAGTGCCTTTGTTATGTGACTCCTGAGCCTCCTCCACTCACCTGCCTCAAATTCAGAGAAACACATGATACATGTGAAGGATGATAACTTGCTTAATGGACATTATTTTTTTTTAATCCTCATAGCAGTCTTATGTGGAAGGTCCTCTTTTTTGGACCCATTTTACATTTGAGGGAACCGAGGCACAGAGAGGTTAAGTAACTTACCCAAAGACAGTAAGCAGTGGTCTGGGAGTTATAGTCAGTCAGATTCTAAATCCATGTTCTCAAATACCATGCATCATACCAGAGTTCCCCTATTTGTTAAAGGAGGCTAAAACCAGCTCAAATGATATGTTTGTGACTAGGAAACATTTAAAAAGGATAGCTGAAGAGCTGCCTTCAATGCTTGCATCAAAGTAAACAGAACTGATAGACACAATCGAAATCTCTGGTTTTAATTTTGTTGTTGTTGGTTTTCCTCCCACTTGGGTACAGGATTTTATGATGAAGTTTCCATGAGAAAAGGAATCCTGTGGTCATGTAAAATAATCAACAAAAAGAATGTAGAAAAGGGTATTGGTAAGCCATATGAGGAAATCACTAACAAGATGTTTGTCTCTATATTGATATAAAATCCCCCAATTGTACGATTTCACAATATACAAAATGGCAATAAACTGCCCCTAGAGGGCGCCAAAGTGATCATCACGCCTTTTTTTTTTTTTTTTTTTTAATTTATTTTTAAATCTTTGTTTCTGTAGATTTGGCATTGACCCCTGCATCTCTGAGGGTTTCTGGATGGTCCTTAAAAAGCCCTTCAGGGCTTTCTTCTGGTTTGGGGTATCAGCCAGGGTCACCCAGAAAGCTAGATGCAGCCGCTGGGTGATTAAAGCCCTGCGGTAAACCGACTTCAAGCTAACCGCAGGGTGGCAGAAAGCGTCTAACGCAACCACAAAGTGTTTTGCTGGCACGAAACTTTACCAACCTTTGGAATGAGATACCAGGGGATGTTGTTTAGCCTCCATCTTAGAAATCTTTCTCTTAGGAAGAGGAAAATTCTGATATCCATCAGACCGAAAACTGTTGCGCACAGTCTTATGTGGAGGCAGGAGAACAAATATGTTGTCTGTGAGATCTCACAACCCCAAAACCTGTGATCTTAAAGGAGAATCTTACCCTGTTACAAAACAGGCATGCATACAGATGCTGACAAGGATGGACAGACTGTGTAGACTATCAGAGCTCTTTGCAAGATGACAGGTTTATTTTTCTAAGAGAAATTAAAATTGAACACAGAATTATAAGTCCTTGGTGAACTTCCAGAGTCTCAGGTACGGGTACAGCACCTAGACTGCTGCTGTCAGCTTGACTTGGACTCTTGCTAACAGATGCCCTCTGTCAAAGTCACTGTGGAGTTTGGACAGAACTGCTGGCTCCTTGCAATCAGGCTGCCCCCTGGGGAACCCTGTTCTGAAGAAATTGAGATTGACAGTGTTAAGACCTTGAGTTTTTTCTTTAAAATATTGCCACTGCTCATTCTTCAGCACTGCCTTTGAGCTAGAAATTGATGTACTTAATGGCTGGTATTGGCTGATGAGACTAAATTACATGAAAGAATGGCTTTCATCATATTGCTCAATTTAAGGATTTCTTTCATTTCAAAGGCAAGGTTAATTACTTCAAGAAAATGTTAAGCAATTATCCACTAATAATAGCAGGGAAGATGCTCCTGGAACAACCAATTCAAGGAGGGGGAAGAGAAAAGACTTTTAGATTTGAATTAACGTTGAAAATGAAAACTATGTTAAGCTTTTGAAGACTTTAATGGGGAGGAACAAGGTCATTGCTTTAGGCCTTCAGTGGTCTTGGCCATCGTTTCATTCCATTTTTCTGAGGACTTAAAAGATGGGTTTATTTGGTGCACATACCATATGATTTCTGCTATGTGCTCTTCCTCTAATACTTATAACCTAGAGTGGAAGTGGCCCAAGTTTCTGACAATTAGTGGATTATAACAAAGGTGGTAGCTCTGCATTAAAGGTGAAGAAGAATGTAGCCTGGTACTTTTAAGTTTCATCTAGGGATTTTCTATGTTGCTACGTAATAAAATACTCACATTTTTGGCATCATGCTCTTGGAATTCGGGGATGAGTGGTGGCCATCTAAAAGTGTGAGCCTTGCCTGGATACACACACACACACACACACACACACACACACACACCACCAGACTTCCTATGTGTCTTTTTCCTCTCATGCTCCATTTCAAGTCACTGAAGGGTAATGAAGCTTCTGAATAGAATTCTCTGCCATTTGCTTAGCTCAAGATCCTATGGCAGGTGAGTATAGAGCGCTGAACAGTCAGCACTTCCTGTTCTTCCTCTGTTTTCTTCAGTACAAGAAGTAAGGCTGAACCTCATGAGGTTCATACTTGCTTAATGCATGCTAGCTCCCCTCTCTGCCATGCACACATAGTTCTCATGCAGCCCCAGTATTCCTTACCACTTTGGAGAAAAGCTGATCAGTAGACACCTGGAGATGCTTTGAAGAGTGGGTACAGCCTAGAGTCTGGTGTGTGTGTGGAGATGGCGGGGAGGGCCAGTGAAATACTGCCATATCCCAATACAGCTAGATAGAATGATATGTGTAAACCACCTGGCACTTCGCCTCAATGCAGGTAATAACCCTTCTAAAAGCAACACTGGCAGGAGGCTGAGTACTGTTAAAATAAAAATCCTGTAGCCACATGAATGCATTTCAATTCCTTTCTCTCCAGAAAAAGCAATTTCCGGATTTCATGGGCTAACCATAAGATGATCTTAGAACCCCAAATTATAGCTCTTTAAAATGTCAGTATTAATTTTGCATGTGCTTAGGCCTAAATAAGATTGAGTTTACAGGAATTGATCTTTAAATTGAAGCTAAGAATTTCAAAGATTCTGCAAGGGAGAAAATTACTTATTTGCTGTTATAAGCATTGAGATATCTGGATTCTTATATCTGATAGGTAGCAGTCACCATTATAATGTGGTGCCTATTTTGAACAGTTCGGGACATACTTTTAAGGCTTACTTTGAACATTGAAGGAAAAGAACAAGAACACATCATGCAACAGATCTGCCAGCTAATGCAAAAAGATATATAAAACTTTTTTCGACAGAGATTAAAATTAGTTAAGTTCTCTTTATAGAAACCATATAATCTATACAGACACACATTTCTTCTTTTTCCTCTGTGAAGTTCCAAAGATATTCTGTCACTTAAGTAGGCAAAACTCAGTTGCCAACCATTGCATATTTTTTGTTTTGTTTTGCTTAAACCATGTTCTAGCTTTTTCACAACTTTGGGCCTACCTGTCTTTGTTGATTCCCAGTTATGAGATATCACTGAAATGTTAAACAATAGAGCTGGAAAAAAGAGTCAGAATCTTTTGGTCCCAATCTTTCAGTTTTTAAATAAGGAAACAGAGACTTAGAGACGTGAAGTAACTCTCCTAAGATCACACGGCTAATAACAAAACTGGGATGGAAATCCAGACTTCCTGACTCCCAGTCCAACTAAGTTAAGAACCAAATGTTAACCATGACATGAGCTCTTCCCCAAAATGCCACTGCTGGACTCCAGGCAGAAAGCACTAAATGCAGCCACAAGGAAAGGAACAGGGCAGGAAAAGAGGATGATCTTAGATCTCCAAGGCCGTCCTTCTTTACTTTCTCTAAATGTTCATCCTCTGGGACAAAGCCCCATTGTTCTGACTGAAGAAATGGCCCTGATGCTTCAGACATTGAGCTAGGAGTGTTCTTAATGTCTACATGAGATGCCATGGGAGTTATTGCATTTAAACCCACTATAAGTAAATATCCTAAAGTAAAATGGACCATGGACTAATGCAGGGGTTAGGGGCACCAAACCCCATGCAGTTTAAAATTGGCATATAACTTTTGACTCCTCAACACTTAACTACAGTTGGCCCTTTGCATCTGCAAGTTCAACCAACTAAGGATCGAAAACAGTATCTTGCATCTACGTTAGGGAATCTGTGGTTGGGAAACTGCAGCTGGAAACGTGAAAAATACTGTTTTCGATCTGCAGTTGGTTGAATCCACTGCAAAACCTGTGGATATAAAGGATCAACTGTATTTATTGAAAATAATTTACGTATAAATGGACCCACGCAGTTCAGACCCCTGTTATTCAAGAGTAAACGGTAAAATCTTTAAAGGCAAGTTTCTTTAAGCATTGCAATATAGACTTAGCCTGTGCTTATAAACAAATGTAGATCTGATGACTGTTTTGTAGTCATCTATTCATTCATTCCCACATTGATTCATTCAGCAACTATTTGTCAATTACCCAGTCCTTTCAGGCCATGCAGTGCTGATCAGGATAGGCATAGCCCTGGCTCTCGCGGAACTTATAATTTAGTGGGTGTGACAGACACTGAACAAAAATTTACAGTAAATTATGGGGGAACACACCACAGCTTCACCAAGAACCAAATCCCTAGATTGACACTGTACCTCTGTGGTTCTGGGCAAGGACAGTTTGGAAAGTGGTGGCTAGATTTTGAGTTGTTGCAATGCTAGAGGGAAGCTACCGGCCTTTAGGTTTCAGGAAGCGAGGTGGCTGGATATTTTGTACTGAGGCCCCCAGCCCCTCAATAGAGAGACTTCCCGGCATCCATCATGAGCTTTGAATCCTTACTGGACATCTATGAAGGTGAAAATTTATTTCTTTCCTTTATAATTAAACCTTAATAATGACATAAGCCTAGAGTCTAATTCTGTTTTACAGATTTACGCAAAGCACTCATACAGAACATTCAAGAAATGCACCTAAAGTAGAAGACTTCGTTTTGTTTTATTCAGCACTTACAAGTTCTGTCCACAATTTTATTAAAGCCTAACACTGGTGTCAATGCTGCCAATAAAATGCAACTCTATCAGGTTACATTTAAAGCTATCTCAGTCGTGAAGATAGAGGTGCATTAAAATGCATTCTAAAATGTAAGTCATGTTATTTTTATTAGTCCATTGTATCAGGACAGAATAGACTTTTTGGATCAACAATTAACTGTAGGTTATTTTATTTATTAATTTCACTTCTGGTTGGTTTGTGAAGGAACGTGAGCAATATCTCAAAGGCCAGACAGAGAATCGTATTGTTCCTTCTCACTGGTGTCTAAGAATGCCTTTGATGGTGTCCCTCAGTTGGCAATCTTTGTAGCTTGGCCCACTGAACGTTTACTAGTTTAGATAGGGTGAAGGTGCTTCCAGGTCTTCTCTTTTCCTGTTTCAATGACTCTGCCTTGAGAAGATGACAGATTGAAGAGAAACCCAAACTCTTGAAGGGGTATGGAAAGTGTGACTGTTCACCTCTATGTAATTTTCAGGCTGCACAGTCTTGAAAGGCATGCATCAATCTAGATTTTGGTTTACTGGAACTCTGCATTCAGAGAGGAGTTTTGTAATGAGGTATGCTGTGGGACTAGAGTCACAAGAAAGCATCTCGAGATGCCAGATGGTGGCAGTGAGTGCAGGGAGACCCAAGAGGCCCACAAGCTTTAGGAACACCAGCCTTTTCTCCAGCTCTTCTGGCTGAGCTAATGCAGTAGAGAGTCTAATGAGAACAGTTACTGGATTGTGGACCTAACAGTGATGCTCAGAGGGCCTCAGTGTCCTCAAACTGAACCCCTTTCCAGGAGTTCAGCATCTTCAGGCACCATGAGGCTCAAAGATACTTTTCTGACAACCTTTTATTCCTAATCTTCTTCAAAACAAGGAGTGTAGCTGGCAGACGACTACCTTCTCCATAGATGGAGATAGGTAGTAAGCCTTTGCTTACTTAATTTTATTCTTGTTGCTGCATAGACTCAGACATCTGAGAGGTTAGAGTTGGACGAGCAAGGGTCAGGCAGGATCCAGGGAAAGTGGACACGGTGATAGCTCATAGCCTGGTGAGATGCCTTTCCTGGAGGCCCCAATTGCACTTGAATACAGGGCAGACTTGGTCCCTGAGAAATCACCTCCTGATGTCTACAGCAGCTTACTCGTATCAAGCCACCACATTGCTTTCTTAAAAGAAGTATGATTGAAGAATTAAACTTACCTTAGAAGAGTTATTATTATTATTTTTTTAACTTCTGTAGTTGTGACTCTCCAGAACTGAGTGATGGCCCTCTGGTCGCAGAGCTGGAGTTTGCGATTGAAGCATCCTTAGAATTACATTAGTGGGACTCCCTTCTCTGCTATAAAAGGAAAGCAGTAGCATGACGATGTGCATCAGTTGGTATTTTTGACTTTTTTGAGGAGTAGCTCCTGTGCGTGGAGTCAGGTGTCCTGGTAGCTGGGATGAGATGACCAACTTGTTTTGTCAAGGCCTTCAAATGGTCTCAAATGGCAACTAATTTTAGTTAAAATGGACTTAATCCAAATTTGAACCAGGGACTGAGAAGAGTAAGGCTTCATATCCCATTACAAGAGCTATTCAGATTCTCCATAATACTGTATATTAAATTCTTATAATAAGCTGCTCTGTGAGTCTTGGTGCTGGCTCAGTATTTTCATTGCAGTGATTACCCTATGGTCTGCTGGCCAGTTGAAGCTGGAGTCCTCTTTCCCTTGATATGTTTCCATAACATCTCTCATCGGCCCAGTGAAACTTGTTGTTAAGGGCAGAGCTAATCTATTGCAGCCTGTCTTGCTGCATCATGCCAAGAAACTTGGTGTTTCTTTCAGCTATTTCCGTGAGGACAGTTTACTTCTTTGGGAGAGTTTTAGCTCCATCAAATTAGTGAACAATCCAGCTGCAAAGAACAGTTCTTGAAAACAGCTTCCCCAACCCATCCTAAAAGTGGGGGCCCCTTGCCTATTATTTCACATACTGGGTTTTAATATATATGCGTATGCATGTGAATATTGAAATATCTGTATGTTATTCCAAAAGGAATCGGTGGGAACTTTTTGAAGAACTACTGGGATTTACATATCCTGGAGTGACATTGTTTTCTAACTTAATTCTGCCTCCACTGCTCACTACTCCTGCCTCTTGTTTGTAGCTTGTAACTGTAGCTTGTGACTGGACACTGGAAACAGAGAGAGAAGTAAGGTGATCCCAGGCTAGTAGAACAGAGAGCAAACAAATAAGTTAGATTTTGTGTGATATACATGTAGAGGTGCCAAAAAACTCAATAATATTGATCATTTTGAAGAGAGTCCAACCTATTTTACTTTGAATATTAGGGTTAGGGAAGTAAACACATTTGTCAGCATCTGGGCTGCTGGAATGTCCCAGACGAGGGATGTGCAATGAAGCCATCTCCCCGCCAGCGAGAATGATGTGGACTGTGGGAGGATGCCTCTGACTATACCCCTGTCCCGCCTCTCCCGCCCTCCATCTGGCTTGCCCCGCACCGTTGTGTTTCCTCTAGCAGCTCATTTATGAGACTTTCACTGTTATGATAGGTCCCTGCTTCTATTGTGATTCTCTGGCACCATCTACTTTTGGCCTCATCTTCTCTCTTGGACCCTGTGTCGAGAATAACATTTGCTCCTCTGGCTTAGCATTTTCCCCTCTCTGGTCATCTAGGCCTCCGCCCCGGGCTGTCGTCCACCTGATCCCACGTCTCTGGGCTCCAGGAGTAGGTGCCAGTTCAGTTCCAGCCACACCCTCACTCACTTCTAAGCAGGGCCAAGGGTTTTTGTTTTGTTTTGTTTTATTTCCTTTTCAGGTCCCACCCTCACCCTCTTCCTGCCATTTTGAAAGAAAATCTAGTGCTCTAGGCCTCAATAAAACAAACAAACTGACAAAAACTAAAGAGTCAAAGTCTGGGTCAAAAATCAAAACATTGCAAAACTAAACCCTAGAAAACTTTTCTTTTGTGCTTTTTTTTTTCAGTCCCCAAAGTGTTAAGGGATACCAATAGTAGTAGGAGAATATTAAGGCCAAAGAGAGGCTGCTGAGGGGGCTCCCCAACTGTAATTCGTACATGCAGAGAGGCCTTCTTTAACCGAGTATCCTGTGGCTTACGCTTTCAGTATACTTCATACCAGCATTGTCAATGGAAACATAATGTTAACCACGTATAATTTTATTTTCTAATATAATTTTATTTTACTTTCTACATTAAAGAAGTAACAAAAAATGAAATTATTTTAAACACTATATTTTACTTCATCCAATATATTCAAATCATTCTCATTGCAATATACTACATAAAAATTAGCAGAATGAATTAGTTCTAGAGATCTGCTGTACAGCATAGGGCCTATAGTCAAGATTACTGTATTGTGCACTTAAAACTTTGTTAAGAGGGTAGATCTCATGTTAAGTGTTCTTACACACACCAAAAGTGAGGACACAAGAAAACTTTTGAAGGTGGTGTGTGTGTCTATTATTCTGATTGTAGTGATGGTTTAGTGGGTATATGCATATGTCCAAACTCATCAAATTGTATATATTAAATACATGTAGTCTTTTCTATATCCATTATACCTCAGCTAAGATGTTAAAAATTATTGAGACACTTCACATTCTTTTATTATCATATTAAGCCTTAGAAATATCCATTCAGATGCTGAATTTTCAACAAAGTATAATAGCGCTCTACCAAAACAGAGTTGTGTTTTATGGAAAAATCCTGTACATTGATTCATTATTTAAATAAATTAAAATAAAATAAAATGTTTCTCCATTGCCCTAGGCACATTTCAAGTCCTTAATAGCTGCATGTGGCTGGTAGCTAATGTATTTTACAGCACAGATTTATAAACAAAGTGCTTTCTCAGAAGCTGTACCCCATATCAGCTCACCAAAAAAAACAGAAAGTATTTTCCCCAGTGAGCCAATGACAGTCATTGAATGGGAGGAAGGGGAGCTCTTCCCATCTCCACTCTCTTGGTCTTTCAAAGTCTCCACAAATGCCATCAATCTGCAGATTATTTCCTGTAATTTTTAACTTTTCTTCCTAAGCTTAGCTCAGCAACTCAAATACAACACAGATGACATTTACTAGTAAAATATGATTTTTTTTTTATCCATAAACTTGCCATCTTGGCAACCCTATAAATTTGCCAATTAGTGTACAGAGCACCAGGCTCCATAAACCTCTCTTGGAGCATTAGTTCATGCCTTTGGTCTCTTCTCAGGATGAATTAGCTTTTGACATAAGATTTTATCCACTTCCAGACTTCAAATACTATCTGTTCATCACATAATTACTGAGAGCCTGCTACATGCCCCTCTCTGCTCCTTAACGCTTGGAGTTACCACAGGAACACCACATTTAACATCTCCCAAACTAACTATTTTATTTTCTAAGATCTCCAGATCTCCATTTCTAAGATCTCTAAGATCTCCATTCTTAGCTTTCTCTTAAAGTACCCATTCTTTCTTTTCGAATAAAGACATTTTTATCACAGTCTTTACTTGGATGACCCAAAAGCACAATATTTGGATGATCGCAAAGGACTTAGGTATAGGTAGCTTATTTGAGGGGTTGTCACAGAAGTAGGAGTGTAGAGTTGAGAAAAGCCAGGAAAGGAGGTAGGGCCAATGTAGGGTGTGTTATTGATCTGATTCCGACTGTTGGCAACAGTGGTTCTGTCCCATGAAGACTCTCAGGAATCACATAGTATGTGCCTCAGATTTGTCCTTCCAAAGAAGAGGAAACTAGGACATTCATCTACCACTTGCATTCTTTCTTGATGGATGTTACCCTCACCCCTGGAGTCATAAGTTCTTCCATGTTTCTGGGCTATTTCTGTGCTAAGAATTTCCAAAGCTATGAGGCAGAAAAGCAGAGGCACTCAGTAGATACTTGAAGTAGGATGCTGATAGCTTGCACAGAAATTGTTCACCACAGCTGCAGCCAAAATCACAGGTGGGCCTGAGGGATATGCTTGTCCAAGTCATAACACCTAAAGCAATCCTCATAGTTTCCCTTGGGTTCCACCTCTTCTCTCTTCCTCCTCTTAGTTGCCAAATCTGGATTGAGCCTACCTACTAAATTCGTTCTAAAAATTATTTCTTCTACTCTCTATCAGTTTCAACCCTATATGATTGAAAACCTTTATTATCTCTGGTCTCCAATCGCTTTCTGCTCCACTTTTGAATCTGTCCCTTCACCAAAGCTGTTTTTCTAAAGTGCGAATAAATTATTCCAGAGGCTCCTCATTGTTAACATCAGAGAGAACAAACAGAGGTGCCAACTTTTTAAACCAGAAACCGTTACTTGAGAGTATCTTGTTGAAAAGATTTCTAAGGCCATGCCTAAGTTCAGTGGGAAAAACTGGAACAACTAATTCAGCGTTGCCAGGAATGAGGAAAGGGAAGTGAGGCTATGTGCTCACAGTCACCAGGCAGAGTCGCGGGAAATGTCCAGCCTTTTCATGTAGCATGCTGGGGCGGTCAGCACCTGACACCAGTCCACCTTCTCGTTTCTTCTGTCTTTTTGCTGACACTCCTCTCCTCATGTCCTTCTCTTTAGTCCCTTTGTGAAGCTTTGTGTCACTTTATGAATTACCTTGCTCTTTCATATCTCTATGACTTTGCACTTGCTGTTCCCTCTGCCTACAACTCCCAGCTTGGCTCATGTTCCATCATACGGCAAGGACCAAATCAAAGTATATCTCATTGAGAGGTCATCTGTGACCGCTCCAAAAAAAAGAAATCCCTATCACTGCAGTTCCCGTGATCGTCTACTATTTTTTTTTTAACTTTAATTATCATGTAGTACTTTTTATAATTATGTTTTCAATGGAGCATCTACTCCCTCATTTCATCTATCATCAATTAAACAAATACTAATTTTATTAATCTAGGTTACCACCGCATAATCCCCAATGCAGAATTCTCTGGTGAAATATAGATTGTAAAATAGAGCTTAAGTGTGAGGCCAGCTGTGTCCTCCTATTTCAACCCTCTGAAATGGATATATTTAGCGCCACAGCACAGTTTTAGCAGGTAAACCTGGTCACTGACCAGGCCAGCAAGAAGGTGATATAATACCTTCACTGACAAAGAAACACAGTGAGAAAACATGAACTGCTTCTTAGCCGCAGCTGTAAAGCAGAAGGCAGAAATAAATACTGACTGTGAAAAATAACGACTAACAATCCTAATATTTATTGTATGCTTCTGATAACAAAAGTAAACTAATAAAACAGATGGAGAGAAGGAATGTGGAGGGAAGTAAAAGCAGGTCTTATACATGTGGAAGATAGCAATAGTGATAAATATGAGACTTTGCTAAGAAAACACAAGCTATGATACATATTAAATATTTGAGTAATCACTACAAAATAGAAAGTAGATATAAGTTCAAAACCAACAAATGGAAAAATGGATACAGGAAAATATGATCATTCCATTGGAAGAAAGGAAAGGAGAAAGACTAAAAGTAGAAGAAACAAAGAGAAAGCAAGGTAAAAGAAACAATAAGGTGGAAAAAAGAAGTTAAAATTTCTTATCAATCATGGTAAGAGTTAATGAGGTAAATTAATCTCTTTAGAAAGGGAAATTTTTATATTGAAAAATATCTAGCTCTATGGTATTAATAATAACCCACTTTAGATGAAATGACACTAAAAAGGGGAAAAAAAAGGATGGATAAGGATATGACATATATACTAACCCCCCCAATCTGTTATAAGCAATATCATTATTCATCAAAATAGAACTTAATGTTGGCTAAAATGTATTTGTTGAAACAAATGAATTATCACTATGTTGTAGCAATAAGAATAGATCTCAAATACATGTTTAGTAAATAAAAGTTGCATAACGAATGAATGACATGATATGATGTGTGCATAACTTAGCAACATATACTAAGCAATGACATAGTTATTCCATGGAAATGTACATAAATATGTAAAAGTAACTTTTTAAAAGATCTGAAGGTTATGCACCAATTTATGATAGTGATTCTCTTAGAACCAGGGAACATTTTAAAGGGATACGGGTAAAACAGGATTTATATTTTCATCTGTTTACTATATATAGTCATATAGTCATGTATTTTCTTTTAACATGTATTCACAGGGTAAAAAACTGAGAGCAGATAAAGCAAAATATTAACAATGTTTAATTGTGAATGGGAAGAGTTTTAGTGTCTGCCATTAAATATTTCATGCTTCTCGCTATTTTTTAAATTTCAAAAAGAAAACGGAGAGAGAAAGGGATGGGGTGTGTGTGGCAGGAATAGATGATCTTTCCAACTATTATATTTTATCATTACATAATAGACAAAGATAAGGAACCTAAATCCAAAATTTCAAGTAGACCTTGGAAGGTTCATAATTTGTTACAGAAGTAAAATCTTCTCAAATTTTACTTCTCTACCATGGCTTGTCTAACGTAACCAATGCTTATAGTACTTAATAAAATAATGCAAACAGTTTTGGTTGTTTAAAATTTTTCTTAAAGTGTTTCTCTACTCAAAGTCATATGTTTAATTAAAAGAATCTTCAATATTGTAGGTTGCTAATGTGCTGCTGTTTTCAGATTTCAAAGGTCCAGGGGAATAATATTTCATAAGCCCATAAAAATTGTTAAAAGTCCATTACCATTTAATTACATTACACAAAGTTATGGCTCCCCACTTAATGGCTGCTATATAAGAAAAAGAGGGTTTTGGTAAAGTCCAGAGTGGCCTAGTAAAGCAAAGACTACTACATTTTATTGCTAATGTAACTTCACTTACAAGATATATTTGCAATAAACCTTGCAAAATGTTTCATGACCATGTGTATAGGTGAAACTGAGAAAGTGGTTATAGCTGTTCTATTTTAAATATCAGGAGCACATTGCTATTTTTTAACTCATCAACTGGAATATTCTGCTACCTTTGAAGTTATTAATCAGCTCTCCTTAAGAAAAAGCATTTCCCAGAGTTTTCACCAAACATCTTAGATAATTAGTGCCCAATAATGTAACAACTTTCCACATTGTTCTTTTCTTATATTACAAAACTATTGTATTTTATTGAACAAGATATTCGAATTGACTGGCCAAGTACTTTTTGAGCATCTACTAATTTTCCCCTTTCTCCTATCTCATAGAATCATTTTTTTTCCAGTATTTTATATGTATGCAATGTGTGTGTGTGTGTGTGTGTGTGTGTGTGTGTGTGTGTGTGTACACAGACCTAAATCCTATCAGAGTAAAGTTCTGTTTTTTAAAGGTAAAGCTTTAGTAGAGAAAATGGACTTTTGAAGGGAGGTTTTACTTCATGATTTTTCTAAATGTCATTGAAATGATGCCTAAAAAGTACAAAATAGTACAAAGTGACACTAAAGAAACACAAAATAAAGTAAATTCATAGCAATTTGGGAGGGAATGGATAAGAATCATCAGCAGATAGGATATGTTGATGAATTTATGAAATACAAAAGGCAGGTGGATTATAGGGAAGCCTTAGCTAGAACAGATAAGAAAAGAATGGTGAAGGTCAAATCAAGTTCCATAGTTGAAGTCCAAATAAATTCTAAGCTTGGTATTAGAGCGCAAAAAAGGCAGGAGTGCAAAGTGGGGCAAGCGTCTGGGTATGAATCTTAGGTCTGCTATGGACACCTGATTCACCTGCCTACTCGTCCTTCATTCTCTTTCCCTACCCCTGTATGTACAGATCAATGGACAGTGGCAGTTATCCACAGGTCACGGCCAAAGAAACTCAAGAAGTTAAACAAACTGCCTGGAAATAAGCAGACTTTGCGTGTGAAATGTTCACATTCCAAGCAAATCTTTCCTCACCTTGGCAAATGATGGTCACTCTACCTGTTCTATCCTGGTGACAAGAGACTTACCCTGACCAGTGCACACAGCTCCTGATTAACCCTTCACTAAGTATAGAGGTCTCTTGAGAAAACATACTACATCTTAGCAGAGAAAATCTGCACAAGCTACTAATAACATTCACTCTAATTTCTTTATTCCAAACATGAATGGGCAACCAACACAGTTGAGGAAAACCAAAAGCACACAGATATTGACTGAGAAGAAACATACATAACAATTAACCCGAAAAAAAAAAAAAGAGATAATTCAGGAAACTGAAGAGAAGTTTTTAATAAATTTGGAAATCCAAAGACAAGCAAAATATATTTGAATTTAAAACTATAGTTGCCAAAGTTTTCAATAAAAGGCTGGGAAAAAACTCATGGAAATCACCCAGAATTCAGAGCAAAAAGACAAGAGAAGAAAATGTAATATAAACATTCAGAGACATAACAGATTAATTCAGGAGATTAAATAACTAAGAAAAATTCTAGAATCAAAGAGCAGAGAAAATAGAGGAGAGGAAATAATTTTTTAAATTTTGAAGAAAATACTCCTGAGCTGGAGAAAGAGATGCATTTTTTTAGTGAAAGGTAGCATAGAATATCAAACAAATGAAGGGAAAAAAATCATTTGTATATAGACTACTGAAGTCTTTAAACATCAATGATAAAAAAAGTTACTAAAAGAATCTACAGAGCAGGGGAAGATAAAGTAGGCTATATGGAAAAGAATAAAAATCTGATTTGCATCAAACTTTTTTTTCTTCCCAGATAAGCTGGATGCTAGAACTAGTGATGCAATACTTTCAAGGTTGTAAGAGAAAATTATGTTAAACTTAGAATTTATACTCAATTTTATTATCAATCAAATTTAAAGACAAAATAATGAAATTTTTAAACATGTAAAGCCTAAGAAATGTTTCTTCCTCCTTTCTATAAGGTGCTCCTTGAGGATGTACTATTGCAAAACCAAAAAGAGGTCCAAGAAAGAGGAAGGCATGAGTGTTAAGACCCAGTTGCAGTAACAGAGAAATATCACCCAAAGAATTCTTAAGATGATTGCTATGCCGTAGGCCTAGAAAGAAAATATTCAGAATTAGAGTTGGAAGCCAGAGAGTTTTAGGCAGAAAATCTTCAATAAGAAAGCAAATTTATTGCAATAGACAGCATGTTGAAAAAGCTAGTGTGCTTAGTGGTCATTAGAAATATATTTTTATCCTAAGAGCTGTAAAAAAGAGAAATAAAGATAATTAGAAACACTAAGTAAAGATCTGTATAAGAAAGTCATGATGTAAACATAAATCAAACTAAAATGACAAAATTTTAAGCAAATAATGGAATGCAAGAAAAGAGAATTTATTTGTGCCAAATATTTGAGATAGGTTCCTTTAAAGGCCCATACTTTGTGTCATGGGATTATATTTCCTCTTCTGAGTTTCAATTATACTATGTATTTCTGCAGTCATTCATACTTGCATGATCATAATATTATCAATGTTTATTGGTTTTCAGCCTTTAAAATTATTTCACTGACAGAGTCCTTAGGACTTAACCATAGGTACTTATCAAAATATATATTTTGTCAAGGTTGATATTTTAGAGTATTGGCATAGCTGACAGAAATTCAGATAGTAGAGGTGGTACAGGGATAAAAAAGAGAAGTGTAGGTACATTTGTTTTTTAATCTTATATCTAACTTTCTTAAAAAAGTAGCAATAGTGACTTCAGTATATTACCTAAAGATAAAAAGGTTCCAAAGAACACAAAATATAACTATCAAATATCAGTAGACAGAGAGGAGAAAGGAACATAAAGGTTATCCTGGGTGAGCTCGGCCTGTACCTTCCCAAGTGGTAGAAGTTATTTAGTTATAGAGATTGCCTAGGGAAGATTAAGCATAAAACTAATAAGCTTCAGGGCTCCTTATGCATCCAGGCCGCTTCCAAGGCCTGGAAATGTATACAGACTGTCAGATGAATTATTTTCCTTTAAAAGAGTCTCTCAATTTTAATACCTCTCAGGCTCCACAAAATCCAAATCTGGCCCTGGAAGTGACAAACTAAGGAGACTAAGAGGTTGAACAATTCTCCTCTAGGGAAAGATCTGGGGAGAGGAAATTGTGAGACATTTCGTCCTTCAATATGACTCGTCAATACTGTTTAAACCCTTGATGTATACATTTACTACTTGTTTGGAAGTATAATTTATTTTGAAGTATTGATTAAAATGCTTCCTCCCCTCTGTGCTCATCGTATTCCTTCGTTATACCCCAAGGTCCAATACTTCCCCTCACTTCCCCTTCCACAACCACCTTCCCCCAGATCCCCCATCCCCCACTTCATACTAGACTTAAAGCCACCTGCTTGGGAAGCAGAAAATGAAGGCCGCAAATATTCTTTTATTAATGTCAATAGATACAGTTCTAAGTGCAAGACAATTAGGGTCAGATCTGCAAAACAATTTATTATTGTTTATTTGTTTTGGATCTCTGGAGCGCATGTTAAAAAATACCCAGGTGCTAATGAAGAAAATCATGGTCAGGGCCCTTCGCATATGAGAATGAGATAAAACACTGAAGTTCATGCTTCATTGCCAATTCCACTGGAGGTTGAACTAATGCTTATTTATCTTTCTTACCTTCTGGTCCAATAGCCAAGCAACAGTTGTAGGCCCCTGGAAGAGAGAGAGTTGTTTGAACACTCAGCAGGATGGCAATAGCATGAAGAGGTAGTCTTTGGCCATGAACAAAGTGTAGGCAGAGCCAGGAGAGTGGTGACACCTACTATCCCAAATGTAAACATATTTATTACTGTGAGCCTCTGAAGAAAAGAAGGCTGAATCTTAGCATCAATTCTTTCCATCCTCCTCAGCAAACATACATATTAATTTTATGTATTTTTGAAAAAAAATGTATAGATATAGATATATCTTTACCCATCTCTGATTATTTCCAAAGCTAGTCCACTAAAACTGGAATAATGAGGTCAAATGGTGCGAACATTTATAAATGCCTAACATATTGTGCCTAATCACTTTCAGTAAACCTTGTGCCAATTTATACTTCCAATGACAGTATAGGAGCTTTCTCCTTCCAGGCAATGTTATTTTTATTGTCAGTTATTTTTAGAGGCCAAATAATGAGGAGGAAAGAATCGAGATTCTATTTTTTTTCCGCTTCTTATTCATCAAGTGGCTTTGGAAGAACTCCTTTCTCTCCTCCGGTCTCATTTTCCTGACCTGAAAATTAAGCAAGGTGGGGTTGGATTGCTGGTCCTCAAAGTGAGTTCCCCAGATCAGCAGCAGCATCTGGAACCTGACAGACATGCAAATTTTAGAGCCCCTCCCCAGAGCTACTGAATCAGAAACTCTGGAACTGGGACTGATCGATCTGCTTGTAATACAAGCTCCCAAAGTAATTCTAATACAGCTAAAATTTGAGAAGTGCCAAACTGGATGATGATATCTAAACTCTGCTCTATTACTAACAGCTTTGATCCATCACTTTGACGCATATAGAATTAGAGGAATTTTCAGTGTGGATTTGTTGGCATGACTCTTTTGTGTACCTCAGAATTGAATCTGACATAGTTGTTGCTGCAACTGGTTTCTCGAATTTTTCAATCTCATCACATAAGATATGTCTGATTTTGCTGCAGAAAGATAAGATCACCAACAATGAACAGAGATAACCAGAAGTAATAGGTGTGGTAGATAAGAGACTGTTGTGATATCAGACAAACCTTTGAATCCTGGTTCAGATGCTTACTAGCTGTGAGCTTGAGGCTCAGTGTCCTTATCTGCAAAATGAAGATAATTAGAGAGTATTGTTAAATTCATTAAACAAGGATGCCATTAGACTAGGTGGCTCTAATGCCTCAGCAGCCTACATAAGCAAACTGAAACCTAACCTGGAATGCTTAAGGTTAAAAAATCAAAACCTATGACGATCAATCACAAATGGCCAGACTAGGCTTTCTCCAATAAGGCAACTGCTTAAACTAGCCAAATAATTTCCTTGCTTTGTCTCAGTATGTTCTCTATAAAAGTCTTGCTCCTAGCTCCTGTGGATGGAACGCTTCTAACCACTTCTGGTTTGACACTGCCCAATTTGAATCAATTTTTGCTCAAACTCTTAAAATTTTAACTATGCCTCAGCTTATCTTTTATACTTCATAGAATTATTGTAAACATTAAATAAGATACGACATGTAAAACACTAATCCCAGTATATGGAATATAGTAAGTGTTCAGTAAATGTAGACTATTACCTATTATTAATAAGATTCTAAAGCCCAGTTAAGTTCATCTGCATACAAGCAGTCCTTGTTATGGCACGAGTCCATTAAGAAATAAATAACACTCACAGATTGAAAAACCACTGTATGGTGAATTAACGTCATCTTAAGTAAAGGGACTAAAGAAACACAGGAAGCTTTAGAATGGTGGGAAACCGTAGTTGTAGGAAATATGCTATATTGATATGAAGCAGATTTGTTTTTTCAGTAAAGTTATCTTGTAGCTATTCATAACTTCTCTTTGCCAAAATTACTATGAGATGAAAAAGGGCATTTTCTCCTCAAAGGCCTGACTTCTGAACTTTTCTGATTGTGTTTGTCAATTTTGTATCCTATTCCTACTTTTTTCCTTTTTTTTTTTTTTCTTCTTGAAACCTAATACTCTAGGGTTGGATATATTCATAATCAGGAGGCCTCATTATCAGGGATCTTAGCCATTGAGGTTTCAAAGCACAACCCACCATCACTGCACTAAGTAGGGTGTTTCCAACTAAAGTGACAGCACACTTGTCAATTGCAAAAGAGTTACTTTCAGGCCCAGCCTAGCTTTCTTTCTCTTACATACCCCTGCTCCAGTTTCTAGAGAAATGCTGACCTCAGTCTTCTCCTCCAAGTTGCAGCCCTTTGCACTCCTGTATTTCTCTTGACGTTAGGGGATTCCTTCAAACAAGTAGCATCTCTATGTTACTTTAATTCTCATAATGAAAATTGAACACTTCTGCATTTTCTCAATCTCTAAATAATTTTGCCAAGGATTGGGATTTGGAAAAACATAAATTTCCCAAGAAATACTGAGAAGGAATTTCATTCCAGAAACACTAATCCTTATGATCCGAAATCTCCTTTTGGAAAGAAGTCACTTGTTTTAAACAACCAATGATATAAACTCACTCTGTTCTATGAAACTGTTTTGTCATATGTCCATTTCTGATATTACTCAAACCATTATGACAAACCTCCTTATTCTTGAAAACCTAATTTCTGATGTCCTGATGGCTTATTGGGGTACAAATCTATTTACTTTCCATTTCACCATAATTAGCTTGGTGAGATGCTTTCTCTAACAGGAATCTTGATAGCTCTCCGAGTTCACACGGGCCTTTCTTTCCATCACAGTGCATTCATTCATTAACCTCCAAAACCCAAGTGCTTACTGCTTTCCAAAATTGGTGGTTGGGGAGAGAACATTAATTTAAATAATTGGACCCACAAAGATTAATTCATTGTACAAAAATATATTGACCACATAATAAAAGCCATAAGTCATGCTAGTATTAGGATCATAACAAAGAATAAGACCTAGTATTTGAGGATGGTCTGAAAGGGAAGAAAAGAGAAAAAATATTAGTTTTAAGGATTAGCATAGATAAAGGCATTTCCCTTTGAAAATCCTTATGGAAGTTGGTAGGATATACAAAAGCCTGATATGTTTGCAAATTAGCAAAGAGTTTTATATGCCCAGATGGAAGTGTGAATTGAGCAGAGTTGTCATTGTTGAGGTGAAGATGGAAAGAATTTTTTCATCAAAAAGGATGGTGATAGAGCCGCATGGGCCCCATGTGTCATGCTAAATTTAGAAAATCTGAGCATAGTGGAAAGTTATTGGAGGTTACTGAAATTATTAAATTAGCCATGCCTCATTAGACTTCCTTATCCAGAAATTCGATAGAAGATTCTATAGCTGTTCCCTATAATTCTTGGTTCTGTTAGTTAGAAAACTGACAATTCAAGAAATTTATTTCTAATCTAATTCTCCTGAAGAAATCAACTGCTCCGATTGCAGTTTTGCCCAACAGATATTTATTTAAGAGCATCCATGTGGCAAGCCTTATGCTAGGTGTTGTGTGTGCAAAGATGGGTAAGGCAGAGTCTCTACCCCAATCATTTTATAATCTAACAGAGCAACAGACATTTAAGCAGATATCAGAAAGTAAGTATGAAGCAGCATGGTCTTATCCTAGTTGGGCTTTCATGATACCAGAGTGATGCAAGATTTCTTAGATTCTGTCATATTTGACTATTTATTATGGGTCATTAATAAATCAGAGTCAGAATTCCAAAGGTTAATAAACTTTGCTAAGAGTAGACGAGGACACAGTTACTGAAGTAATTTCTCTGTTTCTCATTCTGTTTTATATTTGAAGAAAATAGGTGACCTTCATTTGAAAACTGCAGAAGGGGAGACAGTTTCAATATCGAAAGTATTAGGAATTTTCTGGGGTTGTTTTTAGAAATATTTAGAGTAATTTTAGAGTAATTGAATATTTAAAGTTAGAATTTATTTCAAAAATCGACTAGTCAAACCGCTTTATTTACCTCATGAAGGAAGAGTTCCCAACTACTTTAAAACATGTTTCAGGTTAGACATCGCGCTTCTTTGTTCACATTTGAACGTTCACTCTAGTCACTATTTCACTGCTAAACATAATGCTTTTCTGTGCAGTCAGTATAATTCCCATGTTAAAAAAAAATGGGGAAACACAGAGAAGGTAAGTAATTTATCCAAGGCCACACAGCCGACGGTGTTTGGGAAAGAGCAGAAATTGAAGTTCCTAACTTCAAATCCAAGATGCAGGACATTACTCCATTCAATTTCCTTTTGAAAATAGTTATAAACACCAACGATTTTTTCTTGTTTTAAAAAAACATGTAGTCAGTTCTTTTTATACGAAGCCCTTGGAAACTCTGGGAATGAGTTAGTTTCCTTGCAAATACTTTTTTTTTTTTAAATCTGCCCACACTGGTTTGTTATTATAGGGCTGTTCATGAATGCTAGGTAGTTGGCATTCTTTCTCTTTTAAAGAATGATTTGTTTGCTTTTTAACATGTATATCTAAAATAAGATCATTTTACTCTTCTATTGTGGGTAATAAAACAGGCTATATTGGATAAAGTACAGTACTGAGAAAGTCTCTAGCACTAGTTTTGCTGTGTAGTATTCAGTTATTTTTTTTTAGTCAGAATGATCTGAGTCCAAGATTATCGGAATCTTATATACTTTTGCTTCTATTCCTTTATTTATGTGTATGGAAAGAGAAAAATAGCTAAAAAGATAAAGCACTTCATCTAAATGAAGGGAAAGGGCTCTGGGCCTGTGGCCAAACAGCATCTAAGCACCAAATACTTCCTTTTCTGGAGCAGAGATTGCCTATCTGGTCATTTTGTTACTGACATTGCTTCTATCAACAAATATTTGTCAGTGATACATGACGATTATTGGGATTATCTTCCTCCTTCCTCATGCATTTTCTTTCTCCCATACTCCCATCCTTTTCCCATTTTTTGCTTCTTCCCTCTTTCTACCTTGAGTTTCTGTTATGCGCCAAGAACTGTACCAGGCACCAGGATGTAGAGATTTAAGACCTATACCCTGTTTACAAACATCTTATCATCTAGTGTTGTGGTTTTCAAAAGTTTTTTCAATGTGACTTATATAGAAAAGGCAGAAGGTTCACCAATCTATTATATGATCCATTTTTTCATAAAAAAGAAACAAAGAAAGAAAAAGAAAATAGTTATAGCAAAAAATTAAAGATATAATGAAAATTTTTCTTAATGATAAGTTTTTAAACCCTGAGCCCAAGTTCCTGAGTTTGAATACTGATTCTGTCCCTTATGAGTTATTTCACCTAGTGCTCTAGTTTATTCATATGTAGAATAGGGATGTTAATAATATCTACATCATTTGGTTGCTGAGAAGATTAAAACTTATAGAAAAGTTCCTGGAGCATAGTAGAAATCATTAAGTGCTAGATATTATTGTAGTTAGTGTTGTTGTTAATAACAGTCTTTAGTCATTTGAAAAAATAAAGTCTGTATACTTAAAAATAGATGAAAGATTTTACTTTATAGTACATTGGGAGGATCGTCATAATTCTGGGGGATGAGAACGATATTTGAGAATCATTAATTAATAAGAACAATATTTGAGAATCATTAATTAATACTGTTAGAGATATTGTACTAGAAGAATATTTAGGGCAAGTTTTAATGGGTACACAGTGGTGAGAAAGATAAAGATCTAGCCTTAGATATATTTTTTGTTCTAGGAAGGACAAGAGCTCCTCCAAGGCAGTGTAGGCCCTAAGAAAAAGGCACTAGATAGGAGAAGACACAGAAGGGGTTCACTGGCAGAAAACCAATGGAGGTTCCCACCTCGGAAGACCTCTAAGTTCAGTGTATAAGTACAATCTCATTGTCTAGTGTGATAGTTGTATTTGCCTTGAGCTCAGTCTCAGGATTGGATTTGCAGTGGTAACCTTAGAGGAGGATGAGATAAAATCTGCCTTCAGGCAAAGGGCAGGATTACTTACTACTCCCTGTAAAAATAGTAAATACCTAAAGTTCATCATTTCTCTCCCATAAGGCAAAAAAATGTTGGTGCAGAAGTCCATCTGATGCCTCTTGTATCATCCATAGGACTGGCATAGGGAATCAGTGAAAAGCGATATGAAACCTATGCTGCTTGCTGTGTGATGAATAATAAATCCTTTGTCTCTGACCCATGATTTTATGTCTTATTCCAGCATACAAGAAACAGTAAAGAGCTAACATGTTAGCTTGCCAGTAGAACAAAATGTCAGACCCTTCAGAGCATGAGAGAAAATGGCTCTGGAACTCTATGACTGGGAGGTCTTCAATGCAAGGATTATGTAGTTGTGTTAAATTATCAGCAGACACTCAACACATGTAACTTCTTGCTTTTTTGTTTTTCTTTTTAAGAAACAAAGTATGGCTGGAGAGATGAAACTAATGTTAATTCAAAACAAAAGGGAATATGACAGCTCAAATAGCCATCATTCTGGATGTTTCACATTTCAGTTCTCCTCTCATCCAAATCCAAAGTAAAAATATGTATTTTACTTTTTAATACATTTGCCCTCTATTCTTGCTTATTGTAGCTCCATAATCATTGAATTTTATGGTATCAGACAAAAATAATATGATGCAATTACCTCAGACTTGAGAAAATCTTGCTTTTGGACCCAAATACTTAAAATCTACCAGCCATGGCACCAATTACCATCACCATTATGATGATGATGGCTTTGCTAATGAGGTGTGGATATTTAAAGTCACTCTCTAGGTTTCATTTCCTCTTGACTGTGCCTGGATCCTCAGTGCAATCAATTGTATCTTTGACACTTTTTCTGGAACCTTTTTGTCGGACTTTTCTCCTCCCCTTTCTAAGTGACAGATAGAAATGTTAATTCACATAATCAGATTTTATGAACATGAAAAAAATGCACTTTTATCTCAAATCTCTTTCATGTTGATTTTTACACTTCAATAGTAAAAAAAAGAATTTTTTTTAGTTGAATAAAATTAAACTATGAAATTAATACGTTTATGGCAAAAAAATTTCAAATACTCTAAAAAGGTATTAAATGAAAAAGAAAAGTTCATCTCTTATCCTTTTTACCCCATTCTCTTTCCCCAAATGTAACAATTCTTAACCTTTTTTGTGTGTGTAGTCTTCTAGACATTTTTTATTCACATATAAGTAAATATTTTGTCCACATTAAAATTTTAACAATTTTTTCCACGAATTGCTTTCTTCTCTTTAAAATATCTCTTAGCTGTCTTTCCAAATATCCTCAAATATATTAACTTCATTATTTTTATCAGATGTATATTACTACAAGTTTGGATATATACTGGAATGAATACTTAACAAAAATGTGAACGTATTATGTATATATTTCACTGCACCTATGTAAGTAGAATCACTGAGTCAGAGGATTTGTCCATTTTAGATTTGATTAATATTTCTAGATTATATTAAGAGTTAATTTTATTTCTCCCTTTTCCGGGTTTAGGCATTGTACCACAATTCCTGTTGACATAAGAATGTCCAAACCAGTAAAGAATTTTTATGATTTATTTGAGCTAGCTGATGACAATTGCTGAGAAGCAAGATCTCAAATGCTCTGGAGGACAGTTTTGCAGTTTCTTTCATGCATTTGAAATTAATGAAAGGAAGGAAGATTACATGACGATTGGAGAAAGCAAGGCAGGCATAGGATTACAGGATAGTCAAGATTATCTCTTGAAGGTTGTTATTCTTATTTCAAAAGTGTATTAACCCAGAAGCACAAAAACAATGGACAGAGCTTGCTTAAGGCAAAGATAAACCTTTTACTAAAGAAGTTATATGCCTGGCTACTACCACGAGTTGCCCAGTTAGAAATTTATATCAGATCACCTTGTGAAGTTACTTGCCATAGAACTTCTTTTTCATCCATGCCCCTAAGAAACGAACACACTTCAAAGAGCTAATACTGATGATTTAGATTTGAATACTGTCAGAGGAAGGCCGCTAGGATGGCAAAGACTATCATAACAGAAACCTTATAACATGAGGAAAGTCATGAGGATTTAGCCTAAGGACAAGAAGAATTAGAACATTCTTTAAACTAACATTTTTTGTTTACTTTGTACCAGGTATTCTATTAGAGGGCTTACTGTGGATTATCTCACTTAACCTAGACATGACTGTGAGAAAAAGAAATGTTATATACAGTATTTCCATTTATCAGACAATGAAATCACAGTTGAGAGCCTATTATTTATCTCCTCACCCCAACTGCTTCCAATCCAAGTCTTTTGGTTTAAACATGGTGATTCAGACATCTGTTAGTTGCAACATTCTTCACCTGGAAAGATAAAACATACTGAGAACATTTGCCTGATGATGTGGTTTGCGTGAATGCTCTGAAGGGAGGAGAAAGGAATTCTTCATTGGAAACATAGTAATTGAAACCTATTGTCACTGGATATTGTGCAGGGTTCTGGTGATGCCATGGTGACTGAGACCCAGTCCCTGCCTTCTAGGAGGTTTGAGATTAAAGAGAAAGGCAGGCAAGTTAACAGAAAATTACAAAGTAGCAAGTGCTTGGTTTAGAGTTAACACAGATAGTGAACCTCCCTTCAAGTTTTGGGGGCTCCAGAAGGACATTATTAAATGGAAGGGCTATAAAGCTGAAATTCTTACCTTCAAATAAGAGTAAAATTTATCTAGGGAAGAAGGTGGCATGAGCCTTTAGATGGGCATTAGAGGGAAAAGGAAAGGCCAAAGCTACATTTTTGATCACCTGCCAGGGCTTTAGTTTGGCTTGAGGATAGCATGGGAGGGGCCTGAGAGCTAGGTCTCAGTTGGAAAAGCAGGTGGGGCCTTTTTATGGCCTAGCTAATGAGTTTGGACCTCTTCCTGAGGGGAATGCTTATTTAAATTAATATAATAACTTACGTATTTATAAAGTAAAATTATACTTACACACCTCTGTTCCCAACAACAACCCCTTTATATCTGAGGTAGCTTTGAATTGGCTGCATTTTATCTGGAAGTTGAGAGTCCAACTTTTTGTACATTGAGTTTTGGTAAAATGAGAAATAGGAGCTCATGTCGACATTGACATTCAGTCTCTTCAGACTACTTCACAAAGTAGGCTTTAAAAAATCAAATTGAAAACAACGTCCCCACCAACTGTCACAGGTGACTTTGGAGTTGAGGGGGTGCGGCAGAGAGGGTCTGTCAGGAAGGAATGCTTCCACACATTTGCGCTGTGGAGTTGATCACACAGCAAGTCAGGGGCCAGTGGTCACAAAGTCGGGAGAAGATGAGAGGCAGATCAAAGAAGCACAGTCGTTTAGATGCACGGCCTTGGGGAAATCTTCGGCCAGCTTTACATTCATTTCCGAAGCCTAGGGCAGTGAGCACGGGCCCTGTTTTCTCTCTCCCATGCCACCCCATGAGTCAGGTCCTACACCTCAGGCCTGAAAGTCCACTCATGTGTCAGTTACCTTACAGGAACAAAATAGTGCACTTCTTATGTTATGCCTGGGGGTAAATTCTGGATATCCATCCCAGGATGGTTGTTTTTTGTTGGTAATTTTCCTGCTTTGTCCATGAAGTATTCTGAAGTATTCGAAATAAAGAAAACCAAAGACTGGAAGTCTGAGTTCTTAGAGATGGGAAACACGTCTATAAAATGAACTCTAAATAATTCCAAAATGCTCTGTCCTCTTTTCTGTCAAAGATTCTGACAAGAAAAACTGTTGCTTATCCTCGAACGGCGCCTAGTGAAGGATGTCAGATAATGCAAGTATTTTTCTCTTGTTAATCGTCTTGTTTTATGATTCTCAGTTTTACATGGGAAACACATGGCATCTGGTGAAATTACCTCACCCTGTCTGAATGTGATTCCTTCCATCAGGAGACCCATGTAGATTTCCACTGACTTCGCTAAAAATGCTACATATGTGTCTTAGATCAAACAGTACCCCATGGGTTTATATACATCATAAAATAATTTTTCTACAGAGAAGCTCACACATGACATATTATATGTTCCAGTGATGAAGATCCTTCTCAATCCTACGTGTGCTGGAGGAAACAACAGCGCCCCTCCCTTCCGCCAGTGAAATCTCACACATGTTGAATAATATAAGGGAGTCAAAGGTATCAACTTTTTAGTAAGCCAGAAGAGTTATAATTTATGAACATACACACAGGACTATGAGGCCAAAAAAAAGACTCCAAGGAGGAACATGGGGTGTGTGAGCTAGGGTCAAATTTAAATAAATAAATATATATGCCGATACACACACACACACACACACACAGGTGATACACACATACATGTATACATATATATTGTTTATATATATGTATATGTATGTAGACATTTATATATAAAGGAGAGATTATAAAAATAGAGCAATGGCAGACAATTAGAAGGTCAGCAGGTGTGAAAGATGACAGTGAGTAGGATTGGGTACAGCAAAGGCAAGGTTTTCTATGAAAGGATTCAAGGTACGAGCCCTGACTAGTGGATTTCTGTCCATGCTGTGGTGCCTACGAAGAGAGGGACGTGTCACAGAATTCTAAACATAAATCTAGAATAATCCATTTAGTGGGTTGCATAGGTATGGACAGGGCAGTTTGGCCTGGAGTTGAAGATATGGCTGGGATGAAATCTAAAGAACTAAGTTCTTTCCAGGAGGCAGCTGTTGGCTTGGGAAATAAAAGAGATCCTAACTATAAGAGCTAATATTATGTCAAGTTAGATATATGGTGAACCGAGTACTTGTAGCTCATTTGTTAGTTTGTATTTTTATCCCTAAATGTTCTCTACTGCAGTAAAATACAACATATATTCAGAATACCTGATTCTGTAATATACTAATGTGCATCTGTGAGGAGGAAGGATGTAGAAGAGAAGAACTGAACTTGGGCTCCAAAATTGCACACTAAAGAGAAGAACCAATATTTACATTCTTAAGAAGGGTGTATTAGTTTCCCAATGTACTGTAACAAAGTTCCATAAAAAGAGTGGCTTAAAACAATAGAAATTTATTCGTTCACAGTTCTGGACTCTAGAAGTCTGAAATCAAGATGGCAGTATCATTTCCTTCTAAGGGCTCTGAGGGAGAATTTGTTCCATGCCTCTCTCTTAGCTTCTAGGTGACAGATGAAATTTTTGGCATTCCTTGCCTCGTAGATGCATCACTCCAATCTCTGCCTCCATCTTCACAGGATATTCTCCTTGTGTCTCTGTGTTTTTGCATGTGGTCTTCTAATAAGGACACCAGTCATATAAGATTAAAGCCTACCCTACTCTGGTATGACCTCATCTCAACTAATTACATCTATAATGACCTTATTTCCAAATAAAGTCATATTCTATGGTACTAGGGTTTAGGATTTCATCATATCTTTTAGGGTGATACAATTCAATCCATAACGCAACATCGGCGGTGAACACAGAAACCTCTGGGAAGTCGTGTCATAGCTGGCAGTTAAGAAAGCTCACATTTCTATCTTTGGAGCCTTACTTTGAATCAAAAGCTATTCGAGTCTCCAATGAGCTGCAAATAAATCAATAGGTCTCCTATTATTTAACTTGAAAAATGAAGGGAATGATAAAAAATGAGAAAAATAATCATAGAGAAAAAAATGAATGGAAATTATAGAAAGATAAGGGCTTTCCGAATACTTTCTTGCTATAACAGATATTGTATCAGTTCAATCAAATTTTAATATTCTATTTTTGTTTCAAGAACTTCAAATAAAAAAGAAAGAAAAGAAAAAGAAACAAATACCCACTGAAGCATGGAAGAGGAAAAAGTTCTCAATAAAAATTGTAAACATTTCAAAGGAATATTGTGTGGTAATATTAAATTCAAAGCAAGTTCTGGAATTGCTGTTTTCTGTGAAAGACTAGTAGTTAAAGTTTCACAGTGATAAATGAGAATGGGTTTCATAATGGTTATTTCACCATTACTAATTCACCTATTGGATCTTAATATAATATGTCAATGCCTCTTCTTCTAAGAGGAGTCTAGTCTTCCATTTCCCCTGCATGATTAAGCCCTAAATTGTGCCCACGGGCCCATGTGTACAATATGTACTATATTGTTGCTCTCAAGGGTTTAATATAAATGTAACATCATGTTGTACACAAAAAATTTCACTGATTTAATAACTAACATACTCAGAGAGAGCCATTATTTAAAACAGCATAAGAATGAAAAAAACATTTGGTTGATGAGAATTGAGCCAATTGGGATCAACTACCTTGTCATCATTCGGGCAGCAGAACATAAATATGGATCAGATGAAAAGAAATGTTCAGGTCAAATGCAATGGGTTGTTCCAGACTGCCACAACTGAAAGATAATGCTTTGCTTGAGTAGAGAGGAAGGAATAAGTAAGCGTTTTCTAAACCTTAAATACTAGAGTGAAACCAGAGCATTTGAACTGAAGCAATTGCCTCAGTCTAATGACTTCATTTCTGTCCTCTAACTTGGGAAAACAAGATGTCAAAAATAATCCATTAAAAATAGCAAGAAATGTACAAAGCCTACAAGAAGAAAACTATAAATCTTTACCAAGGACATAAAAGAAGACAAATAAATGGAGGGATGTGCCATGTTCTTGGATGAAAGCATTATAAAGATGTCAAATTACTCCAAAGTAATCTATAAATTGTACATAATCTCAAAATTCTAATGGGATATTTTATGGAACTTGATGAATTGTTTCTCAAATTTATCTGAAAGAGAATTTTTGCAAGAATAGTTAATAGAAATAAAAAGTGGAACAATTATGGCAGTCTTGCTTAATTAAAATAGTGGATACTGGTATAGGAACAGGTTGTCATTGAAAAAGAATAAGGTACAGCAATCAATCTTTTTATACATATTAATTTTGATGATGACTAAGTGGTAGTTTTGAATCACTGGAGAAATAATGCTATGGGAACAACTGGTAGTCTATTTGAAAAATACTACATTAAGATGCATTATCTAGCTCACATCTTTTATTTAAAAAATTCAGAAGGATTACAAGTCTAAAATGTCAAAAATAAAATTAAAGAAGTATTAAAAGAAAATGGAAAGAGTCTTTAAAATCATGTAGGGGAAGACTTTCCTCCCAAACATGAAACCCAAAAGTTATTTAATAAAATAATAATTTGATTACATGGTATTTTTAAAATTCTGTATTCAACAGATAAAAATACAAGACTGAATTGGAGAAAATATCTGCATTATATAATATAAAGATTAATATTCAGACTATATTAAGAGCTTCTACAAATCAAGAGGATAAACAATCCAAGAGGAAAAAGGAAGTTCTAAATAAGCACTTTATAGTAAAACAAGTAATTTGCAAAGAAGACATTCAAACAGCCAACAAACATTTAAAAATAGACTCCCTAGTTCACTATGAACTAGAGAAGTTTAATATAAGCACTTCACCAGGTGTAACTTGAGAGTACATTGTACTGGATCTTTGCTGCACACTTCCTGTCCTGAGGCTTCTCTGATGCTGCAGCATGAGAGGCTCATGGACCTACGCTTGGCACTTGTACATGCAGACTCCAGAAATGCAGGGAAGTTAATGCATATGGAGCTATCATGGGATGTGAACTGATGGATAAATGCTTTCCAATTCTGTTCCCTGGGCAAGCCATCAAGATCCTTCAGAGAATTCTAAGGAATAGAGCTTCATTTTCTCATACTGGTGGCCAACTCAATAATGCATCATACCATTGAGTTTTTCTCCTTCCCTGCCCTACTTCACTCCTGCATTTTATTGCTACTCTCTAGAATGACATTGTTGCTGTCCAGTGCCCATGCTTCACCAAGCCAGGGGTAGGAGTAAAGAAAAATTTTGATCAGGAAGTCGCCAGCCTAGAAGATGGGAGACTTAGGAATGTCTCAAATTCATCTTGCTTGTTGGACTGAGTTAGGGGTTTTTAAGCTTGAAAAGGGAAGTGGGAGGGGGAGTTAGCATCAGTTTCTATGGTTTCCAGTTCCTTGATAAGATCTCAACATGCAGACTTAGAGACACCATTGGTGGTCTTGATTTTTATTCTTTTCTGTTAAGCAAACTTGTAAATCACTGCCTCATGATCTTTTCCTCTTTTTTTTTCCTATGAGAAAGAACAAAGACATTATGTTAAGATGTTACCTATAGTTTCCCTGTAGGTTACTATAGGTTATTGATTTGAGACCATGTTGCAAACTTATTCAATCTTATGGTTAGGATCTTAAGCAATTTGTGGTTACAACAGAACAAATAGAAGCTAAGGTTCAACTAGTCCTAAAGGCAGGGTGGTGGCAACAATAAACGGAGAGAGCTCAGCCATAGGGGCATGGTGATAGCATCCAAAAGTTAGTACCTGATCACCAGCCTTTGTTTTTGGTTCTGCTTTTAAGAGAACCCAATCTAAGGGAAATAGTGAGGTCAGGAAAGCTATTTCAAGGAGGGCTTTACAGAGTGACACTACCTAGGTTGGTCACCCATGTTTCAGAGACATATTTTTATTTATTTGTGTACTGTAAATTTGGTCATGTGAATTTATCCCCTATGAAACCACTACTGAATCTCCAGTACCGAACAAAGCATCTAGCGCAAAGTAGATGCTCAGTAAAGCTATACAAATGAATTAAAAAAATGAGTTAAAAGTAGCCAGTTTTAAAGCCCAAGTGCCAAGTTTACATCAATATCTGCATTTTAATCAGGGATTGGTATCCATTTGTGAAATCAAATTAAGATTGGAAAATTACCTTATGAAACCAGAATTGGAATAGAGTTGGATAATACAAGAAATAATGCCATGAAGCAAAAACTAATAGATAAACCAACATAACATGAACATCAGTCTGACTCAGTCAGGGTGCCATTTCCTCTGGGGAAAAAATTTAAAAAGCTATATAGACCTATATTTTTCTTACTCTCAAATGTTCTTTCCTTTTTTAACGCCATCAACCTTTCATATGTTTTTATTCCTCAGTCTGGTAGTATTATCATGACTTTCAACCTTAAATTGAACTTCCTTAACCTTGTTTACATTTTATGGGTGTCTTTGTTGGTCTCTATATCATCATAAAGTGACTCCAAATCTCAGTACAAGATGGGCTATTGTGGGTCTCTTCCTATAGACAGCTCAGTAGTAGACTCTACATGGGTTCTTGTATCTGGCCCCAAATTTTGACATAAAGCTTAATGTCAAGTACTCAATAACTGATTATTTTAGTTGCGTAGCCCCATGGATCACCCTCTGCTGAAGAGAATAAACTATATATTCTTTCAGTTTTTCAAACTATAGAGTATGAAGCCTGGACAAAGGCCCACTGGACCACCTACCCTAACACCACACACACACACACAAATCTTGAGAAATCTTTTCTCAAATTAATAATCATTGCTGAGGTTACAATGTAAAAATATTGATTCTTACATTTTGATTTAAATAAAACAAGTAAATTAAAATAAATTTAAAACACGTTTAGGCGAATCTTGAGAACACATTTGTAATTGGCCACAGGACCACCTAGGACATGTGGGACCACCAATGGCCCTGAGATCACAACTTGAGAACCATTTATCTGTACCACAGCAAATGTACATTCTGGCAGAGAATGAGATGAAATAAACATGTTTCATATTTGTTAATTTAGCTTTCATCTTCTTTTTAAAACAAACTCTTTTTTACCCTTCTCAATTGGATCTTCTCAAAGAGTCAGCCTTAACATTGTCACCTCCTCCAGTTATGGGAAAACAGAATCTAGAAAAAGACAAAAGAGGTTAACAGTAGCCTCAAAGATCCAGCTACCTTACAGCTGAGTGGTGAACCTGATAATAGTAAATTAACCATTCCAAGGAGTTGGCCAAGAGAACTCGTTACATGTTTCTGAAGGTGATGAATTTTTCTCCAATAAATGCGTTATTGCATTTCACATACATTTGCTGATTAAAGCGCACTGAAAAATTAAAAATGAGTTGTGACTGGGACTGCTAGGTCTTATTCTAACATCCATTCTATCATTCTTTTTGATATTTTGCCCAGCTAAAAATCTAGATTTCTCAGCACCCTTCCCCCATTTAGTTAGG